>NC_071574.1:59124765-59436966 GCF_024509145.1 Vidua macroura
TAATGCAGTGTGTCTTAAACGTTTCAATCCCGTATTAATAGGTGGCATTACACATAACACCTATATAGCAGCAAAGCTAATACAGCTTGTGATTAAAAATGTTTAAAAATAGCTAATAAATCAGATTATCTTGAGGTATTATTTCTTGCAAGTCAAAATGGAGAGCAAAAAATCAACCCTAATTTTTAGTTTATGTATACACTGAAAATAGCAACAACAATAAAAATAAGCTTTTGTAGCAGACATATTCCATCTTCACTATTTTGCTACCTTTGGTAAATTACTGGGGCAGATCTTGAAGTTAAAAACCCATGTTTAGAAATAAGTGCACGCTTCACCCACTAAATATAGCAGCAGACTGTATGCCCCTACGCAAAAACATTCTCATATCTAGTTTTAACTTTACATATAAAAATAACTTGGAGAAAATACAAAAAAACATTTTATTTTAACATGAAAATATCACAAAAATTAGTAAGCCTGAGATGTAGGGTTTTGGTGAAAAACAAGAGGCTTGTAGTGTTTTGGCTGCTGATAAAGATGCATGTATTGATAGCTGGGGTGAAAAGCAGAAGAATGCACTTATTTCTTCTGCATGTCAGTATCTTCAAACACAGTAAGCCACATGCACCCTTCTCTCCTTATGTAGATGCTGGTTCACCATGTTTAATTCCAGCGGAAGTGGATCTGACGTGGGCGGTCAGCCCCCTCCTTTACCAATGGCTTATGGAATTCACGTCCTGCACGAGAGTGGATATTTGCCCAACAAAACTCACAGTAATACTGCAGGCAAGTGACATTGGCACAAAAGAAAGGAGCAAACTTCCCACCGCACCGCGCACCCTGGCACTCGTCACACATCTGGTCATCCAACACGTATGGCTTTACCTCCACCTGTTGGAGCGAAACAGAAACAATTCCCATTAATAACTGTTTCTACTTGAAGTTGTATGAAGGCATTCATTTTTCTCTGGTTTAAAAAAGAACCTCAAAAAATCCCCCAAAGTCTGCAGTCAGTTGTACTAACGCCTTTATATAACTGATCAGTTATTACTCATTGTCATTTATCACCTACAGACCCATCCATACTGCAGAACACCTCAAAGCAGATCTTTAGAAGTACAGTGTGCATATAATTAACTGCTACATCAGAAACTTCCCCTAATTTACCCTGGGAGAGAGTTCTTTGCAAATGATATTATGGACGTAGTATGGAAAAAACCAGTCACTCAAAGATCTCCTAACTGGACATTCACATGACAATTAATTCTACACGGTTTAGCAAAAAAAATAACTGAGCATATGAGAGTACCCTTTAACACAGAATTTTCTTTTTAAGTACAAGTGTCTCTGCATGTACTACATTTGTGTGCAAATTCAAAGTACTTTCTGCAAGCTGTAATGCAGATCTTTTAGCAGAGCTGTTCACCATAAATTCACTCCCTATTTTTAAAATATGGTCAAATTTGGCACTACCAATTTTGGTAATCTATTACTTTCTCTTTCTGTGGCTTTGAACTGTACAGGAATTTGTATTCAATACAATTCTGAAAATATTTTTTTAAAGATCTTTTTGCAAGTCTACAGACAGCTACAAACACCTGTCTTACACAGCTTCTCTCTCCCTAACTCATCTGACTGCCAGAGTGGAAAAGTGGCAGAAGTCCAGTGGTAAATATGCATTATGTCTTTGCATAACTGTACTGTGACAGACTGCGATCAGACGGGAAGAAATACTTCATAATAAAACAAAAAATGAGTTGATGCAGTCATTAAGGAATGTATTGTTGTGTTCCACATTTTCCTCACTGCTGCATAAGAGTTTTATCCTTGGATACTAATACCTCAGAAGATTGCTACATATAGACATTGATTGTATGCTCTATACTCAGACAGAATATGCCTGAAATACTAAGAACTTTAAAATGATATTTTTTTTTCAGTGTATTTCCAGAGGAAAAAATTTACACATCCAGCTCCCTGCCCTGACGTTTTACAGCTGAATAGGCTTCATGTTCTTAGCTTCAGAAGTAGAGGCCATCCTAGAAATGTCAGAGTAAGTGTCTTCCAGTAATCTATATTCAGTACGAGCTCTACTTATTTCACTACAATGACCTGCCTTATCACCAATTACACTCAAACTTTGCAATAAACAGGTACCTTATGCAGTAACTGTGTTCGTGGCTCAGAATTACTGAAAGCATGAAGCAGCATTTATTTCAAGCTTCAGTGCACTAATGCACCAAGATCAGTACGAAGATAATTTCAAAAATATTAGAGAAGCACTTCGGGGAATGGAAATATTACATGACGTGGATGCAGACTGCTGGCATATGAAAGTTAACAGTATTTTAATGAATTGTTTGGAGTTGAAGCTCCAAAGAAATGTTTGGAGCTGAGCTTTCATACATGATAAAACAGGATGAGGAGTACTTTGCTGAAGAAAAACATCTGTTAGACAAACTAAATATACCTACACATCAAAAGAAGTGGAGAGAAGCTAAAGAGAACTTAGTTAAGGAAGAAGTTAAGATCACAGACAAAGTGCCACAGTCACTTGACAAACAAAGATTTCCAATTAAGGTCAGAAAAGGTATGTGCAAAAAAATGCTATAAATACTTTGAACTGAAATTCAGAAGGATAAACAGGTGAACTGCAAAATTTAGCAATTGAAAAATACTTCTACACAGACAAAACTGGTTATGAAAAGAATGTGAAAGGACAGCAGACCGACAGAAACTGGATATAACTGGCATGGAAAGGCAATGCTGAGGTAAAGCGCAGAATAGGCTCTGCCTCGAGGACTTCAGTGAGATACAGACTGTATTACCTTCCTGGCCAACATACACAAACACCTCAGGAGAAGGCAGTACTGGAAGTAGAACTATCTTCCTAATTTACCAGTGGTTTATAGATTTATACTCACTGCTTGCTCATGTATTAATCAGCAGTAATACTGATTTCAGAGTATTTTCAGAGCCTGAAAAGGCATTAGTGTAAAAGCGCCGTGGAGGTAAAGAACTATTTCTGAAAATAGCCTTTTTCATACTTTCAGCTAAGATTCAAGATGTTCCTAAAATGATGCTCTTTTCTATGACTCTTCAGTAATGCAAATAACTGGGTGGTAATAAATATATGTAATTATATAAATAAGGATTGATCTTATGGTTTAATTAAAGAAGATGATTTTAAAAGTATAGATTAACTCTCCTCTCAGGTAAACAAAGAAGTTCATGAACCCTCCCCATCATTGGAGTTAAAGACAAGTTTATTAACATAGTTAAGATTTGGGACTGACATACTTTGCCAGTGGAACACCTCAGGAGTAGCACACATTTTTTAAAATAAGAAAAAAATGAGGATGGTAATAAAAATGTGGAAATTCCAAATTTAAGAGAACACTTGAGTCAAGAGATAAATTTTTCAAGTGTTAGAAAAGCAACACTAAAGAAAGAACATAGATGATTTCAAAAAAGGAACTTTAAGAATTCAGGTATTTAAAGAGAAAACCTAGATCTTCCTGCCTTTCCCCCTCAACATCTCCAACCCATGAACAGCTATCTCCAGATTCTAACTATGCTTGGTGGGGGTTATTTGGATTGTTTTTGTTCTTGTTTGCATTTTGGGTTTTTTTTTGGTAATTTGTTATTAAAGAAATAACTGAGTACCGTTTTTATAAATTAAGTTTTAATGGATACAAGTCAAATACTGTGCTTCTCACATACAGCATTTGCAGTAGATTTTGTGTTGGTTTTTATTTTCCCCCAAGCTCCAAGAGCCCTTCAGTGTTCCAGCACCCATTAAGAACCTACATCCTTTTCTCTGCAAACAGCAAGCATTGTCATTTCAAATGCCTGCTTGGCATCCAAAGAGCCCTTAAGATTCTGGTGACCTATCATAAAAAAACAAAAAACAGCAAAACATATGTGCAACTGCAGCCTTCAAAGTCAGGATCGTGCCTTCTCTTACAAGATGGTACTGCCAGTCTACCATACAGCTCTCTACTGCAAAGGACACACTTCCCATGGGAAGAGGAAGACCAAGATAAAAGTTCCTCATGGTTTTACAAGGTACAAGTCCATGTCTCCCACTTTTGAGGGAGACATAATCTGGATTGGAATCAACTTCATATCTCAATTCTCAAGTCAGGTGACTTCACAGACAAATGCCCATTAGCCAGTTCCTCAAAGAAACTTAGTAATATTCAATTCTGAAGCTAAATGACTCATTTGGCATTTCTTTGGAGGAAATTCTGGATTCTGGTTGTTACTCCCATTTTGTCCAAATATTCAAACGCAAGATGATTAAGTTTTATATCCCCTCACCCAATCCCTGTGTAGGCCATTTTTTTCTGTTACTTAAGTATCCAAAAAGCAGTTATAAGTCAGGACAGCTACAAGTCACAAGGATAGCAATCCCATGACCAAAATGTAGTCATCACATCTAATTTGAAGCATAGATGACTCCCCACAATCGCACCTACTCATCCTCTGGGAAGGACCATGTCTGGGGATTTCAGCTTATAAGGCAAGTGATATTTGAGACACATACATAAAGCTGAATTACTCTATTTGAAAGGAGAGAAGCACATGCTGCCTCCCTAGAGCAGACTTCTGTTAACTGTACTACTTTCTTTTTTTTTTTCTTTTTCCTGTGTCTTTGATCTGTAGAGGAGACTGGACCTTGAACTACTTTACTTACTTGACCGTTCTTCACGCAAGACCATAGTTTTTTTTTTTTAAAGAACACTATTAATGCCAGACTATCTTTGCAGCTCTTGACATCAAAACTAGTGACCCTTAAAACTGATATAATTTAGATGTCAGTTTTCTTTGCTACTCTCATACTTCTAATTAGGAGTTAAGAAGTTCACTAGTCTTCTTATTATAAGTTAGTTTTACTTTTCCTAGGAAAAAACATCTGTAAGAAATACAAATATGCATTGGTAAGTACTAAGAAGACTTTCAAACAGAAAAAATAAAGACCTTTTGTATTTTAGGTGTTGAGCCTGACCAGCTTTCTGAACACTGACAATTATGGCTGAAATTAAGGGCAGTTGTACGTATCAAGCTAATCTGAAGCCAATGAACACTAGAGTTTTTTATGAATGACAGAGGAATTATCACAGTATTTGGTTTCATTAGAACATGTGAGAGAAAGAGATTTTCAAGCCTTTTGCCTGTACACAACAAAACAAGGAACTCCAGAATGGGAAGAACATAAGGTCCAACATATGTCAAAGGAACAAACTGCTGCTCTGTGGAAACATGTTGTTCGTTTGGGGGCATTCAGGCATACTCCTGAAAGTAGTGGAGTTACATGGATGCTAAAAAAAATATTGAAGCTGGCTTGAAAGTAAATCACATGCAATGCTACCACACTCTGAGAAGTTTCTTTACAGAGCAAAACTCTTTTTTTAAATTTCTGTGTAACTTACTCGTTTATCAATATCGCCATGCTGAAGTTGAACAAACCGAGCACTGATGGCAGCAATGTAACTCTGCTGATTGGAAAAAGCAACACGTCCAGCACCTTTTGGGTATTTCAGCTCAGGGTCAGTGTCAATTCCTGCGTAACAAACTCCCCCGTAGAGACGGTCCATGATCATAGCCAATTCCACTATTAAGAAACAAAACAGCATTTATTCAAACTATTCTCACACTCATGTAACTTAGTACACTCATATCTAAAAATACTAGAAAAGTTAATTTTAATCATCAATTTTGCAAGAGCCAATGAAACAGTAATAACAAGATTAAAAATATTAAAGAAATAATATTAAATAAGCTATTCATGACATAGCAGACAGATCTTTCACATGGTGGGTACATATATCCAAGGAACAATAGAATTGTATGTTCTCAATAACATGGAACTAGGATTCCAGGGCAGTTTTCTTCAGAGGATTACAGCAAAAGAGTTTTTGGGCAGGCATTGGAACATAAGCTGTATAAAATACATCTTCATGCCACAAATTCTTGGTACATGTTCTCTGGCTGTCCTAATGCAACATCCTACTTGAATTTAAAGATGTAGTTAGTATTTTTTCATCAGCCACACAGAACTTGATTATCTCTACAGTGCTATACTTACCATAGACAGAAGTTCAGAGAAACAAAAATTTCAAATTTTACAGATCAAGTACCTTGGCAATCATCTGACTGCCAGGTTATACTGAATTCAGTTGCAATTCACTGGGGTGGAAAACACTGATTTTTCAGAATTAGTATCCTCTGTATTAGGATATAGAGGTGTCAGCAGTCCTTGATGTTCAACAGCTGTTTGAAGAGTCTCCTTAAGTTTTACTTTTGTGAAGTCATTATTCTTATTTCACAGTGCCATAAAAGTTTCATTTTCACATATACAGGGCATTTGCGAGCTGAGCATAAGAATGCATCCATTAAATTTATCACAGACATTCAGCACAGTAATATGGAGCACTGGACTGAATTTAAAGAAAAATTAATCTGTATTTGGAACATACTGTGTTTACACTCATTTACAGAGCTTTTATTACAGTCAAAAGTAGAGTCTTAAAAGTAAAATACCAAAAAAGCTTGAGCATTGCAGGTCCAAGATAGAAAAATTTAAGATCCTTTCTATCTCAATTTTTTCTCAGTTTTCTTACATCTTTCATCTAAAAGTTCATCTTGCTCTAAGAATAAAATTCATTACTAGCTATGAAAGACTAATGAAATCCAGAAGCCATTCTAATAACAAAGGGAATTTGAACCATTGTATGGTATGCTTCTACTTCCAGGATTCATTGCAACCTACTTACTAAAAGGCCACCTAAAACATTGTAAAAAGCTACTGCAGACAATCTGAAAAAGCAGACTATCCAGGCTCTACATCAACCATTCCACAGCTACAGAAACATTTATTTTTTCCTTCACATCTCTGGCAAGAGTCTAGAAAGAGTCCTGCAATCTCATATAATGTTGTGCCATAAAAGACTCTGCTAGCTCTCTGAATTTCTTCCTTTTTCCTCTATGCCTACTTGTTCAAGTACTCTGTCAGTGGTGTTTGTGCGCATACTCTGATAGCAGCAGAAGAGTAGCTAGTGCACAATGACAAGCAGGTACAAATACCACTCCATAGTCATGGAGCAGGGCAGAGATGCATTACTTTAAAACCAAACTCTTTGTTTTATGCCTCTTGTGACACAGCTTATACTACAGCTATAGAGAGCTAACACTTTCCAGCAAATCTCAACGATGAATTGTGATTTATGGCCAAACCTAGAGAGTAGAAAAATTTAAGAATACATGAATATTGTACTGCAGTTAAAACTACCAAGACTGTTCAATTTATATAAATCTATATCTATCCATACATAGCTACAAAATATTAATCATAGTACAAATTATTTCTAATAATTTCTTACTTTAAAAAATTGCCACAGATTCTACTCACCAGCTCTTAATGGTCTAGGGACTCCTCCAACAAAAATTGTTTTCCGAGGATCAAGTGGCTGCGAACCATCCATCACAAAGTCACTATCACTTAGATTCCAGGGACGGATCTGAACCTATTAAATTGGGAAAGAAAATAGTATCCTACTTTAAGTTTCACTAGAATGTGGAAATATGTTCATCATTCTACATAAATTGTCAGTCATAACCTCATTAGTGTAGCATCTCTAGTTGCTTTGTTTTAATGCAATTAATTCAAAATACTACAATTTTAAAACAATCCAAGTGTTCCAGATGTTGAGCTCTGCCAACAGAAGTTTACTTTTGATTTTTTTCATCTTCATGGTTTCCAATGCTGCTTTAGACAGATGGTAGACATAGCCTGCAAGCCATTGACTGTGTACTTACTGGCTTGTCCTTGATAGTGGGGCTGGAAACACACAGATAGAGCTTTCCATCTTCTTCAATGCAGGCATCAATCAGGGCCTGTACAGAACTCTCTTCTTGGAACAGGAGGAATGCATAACCTGGAAAAAAAAAAACCAAACAAATTGATTGATTTTCTCTTATCTTTATTTTACAGAATCATCTTTGCCACTCATTTTTCCATACAAAAGAAAGTCAACCAATTCTTTTGTATTAGTCATCTTCTTTAACTATGTACTATGGTTGCCATAATTAACAGAACTTCCATCTGTAAAGTAATTGTCAGATGAGACTAATAACCAAATAAAAGCAAACATGTCTGCTCTATCATGCACTGTAAGTCTAGGCTAAACATCATTCATTGGCTGCAATAGACATTACACAATGAAAATCCGACTTGGCACAAAGGACTAATCTCTATTCTGGAGATTAGACAGTTTTATTACATAAGTGACCCAGCAAACCTTTCAAACACTACAAAAAAAATTAAAATGTTTATTTAAATGTTTATTTAATGCTACATAAAACCAAACAGACAAGCAAAGAACCTGACACATTACTTTCACACTTACAGTATGAGATACACTAGATTTGTTACTTTACAAATAACCCAATAGCATAATTAGGGTTGTATACTAAAACAAACTTTAAAGGGACCATAACTCACATTTCTTTCTGAGATTACTACCAAGTTTAGAATTTTCACACGAAGTTATGTTTTATGACTTTGATGGAGAAGTAAATGCTGAAGCAGCTGCTCTAGAGAGGGCCTGGGAAAAGGAATAATGGATGCTTTACCAAGCCTTTTGGAAATCTTGCTGTATTTCTGAGAGAAGCTAATTAAACAGCAGCCACTTCTTACTGCAAACAGACACTGTAGGTCATCAAGGTAAAGGTGGCAGGGTGTATCTTGAAGACCATTAAAGAATCAGTGCATTAACAGTGTAATATTTAAGAATGCACAACTGATTTTAGACATGTGGGAACAAGAAGAGGATTTTAAGAAAAAGCTGTAAGGTCTATACTGGTCCTTCCAATAAGTTGTACCTTATTTCTTACCCCTGATACCACAGTCCCATCACAGCTACATAAAAAGGGACACACAACAGGATTTTATATATTCTATATTTTTATCTTATTTCGTTTCATAACAAATATGTCATAGGGAATCTTTGGACTTGGGCTGAAGCATTTTCTTGTAAAGTCTATTCTTCACAGCTGAACTGTAATTTTTTAATGATGACCTGTTTAACTTAAGTTTAATCAGCAATAATTTAGATTCAAAATCTGTTTTAATGGGAATATATTACAGTATTTATCACAGAATTTAAAAACCATGTATTACTGATGCAAAACAGTGAATGAGAGCATGTGCCAACTGGCATGGGTGAGATAAGTTCCGTGTAACCGTCCTTACTTGGTCAGAAGGACACACACATTCCAGTTTGAATGGAGAGCCCAGTACAAGAATGATGGGAGCGCAAAAACTTGATTAATCAAAGAGTTAATTGCACATGATACTGTCTAAGGAATCAGACATACAAAGATTCTCCAGATACTGATTTTTCATCAGTTTTTCTCCTAATGCAGTTCAAAGGTACTGCCATATAACTCCAGATATACAAGGTTGATTAAGTGCCTCCATATAATCTATGTATGCAGCTATTAATATGCTTAACTGCAGCAACTTGCAAAAAGATAGAAAATACAAGTACAAGAACTCAAGGAGTGATAAAGATTATTAGAGATGTCACAGAATATTCTCAGTTGGATGGGACACAAAGATCTCAGAGTCCATCTCTTAAGTGAATGGCCCATACAGGGACGGAATCCACAACTTGGATTATGATTAGCACCATGCTCTAAACAATTGAGCTAATCTGAAGGTCACTTCATAGTACCACTCCTGACATGGAAAAGAAAGCAATAGAGAAAACACACATTAATACTGTCTTCTCAACCTCATCTGAAAAACATGTACTCATGTCTTGGTATATCCCACTTAATTAAAAGCCTCAGAAAGCCTTGTGTCATGAGCTCAGCTGTACTATTCCCCTCTGAAGACAAAGTTAGAGTATAGACTGTACCATCAAACTGGTCTGTCTGTAGTTTTTCTACACAGCTCTAGACCTTCAATGATTTCCAATGCTCACTAAAGAGATGGACTGGTGAGCACTGGAACAGAAAGCACATCAGGTAAGTTTGAAAAGCTGAGATGATTGAAGAGTCCTACCAAAATAAAACTTTTCATGGTATTCTTTAAAACTTTTAACTTGGTATTCATTATTTAAAGAACAAATGAAAAGCAAAGCATTCTGGACTAGATTCATGCTAACATGATTTTCTTAGCAAGGACAAAAATTCTTTATTTCACAGTAATATGAAAGTTTACCAGAGGGAAAAAATATGCGTCTTGTTATGCATATTTTGTGTAGAAATCAGAGAGCAGCTTTAAGTTTTATCAACCTCCAGCTAATTCCTGTCATTAATGGCTTAGAGGAGTCAAGAAAATCAGTGCAAGCCAGCATGGCACTGCCCATGTACTGCCATGGCAGTGACTGCAGTGGTATTTTGTACTGGGGCTGATTGCTCCACTGCTCCACTGTCCTGACAGACTCTCCATAGTCTGAGGGCACTAAATGGCCTCAGTATAGTGCAATTCTTAACTAGAGACTGCTGCACCTTAACTTAAATCAGAAAGAATCAGTCCAAGCTGAAGGTTAATACAGACAATGGATCTACACAGCCCATCTTTCAGTTTTTCATTTAGTCATCTTTGATGGAGAATAAACTCCAAAACACATGTGAGGTGAAAAAATGTGGTGCTGCACTATATTTGTGAGACCCATGTATCTAGTCTTTTAGATATCCTCAGTCTGGGTAAATGAATCAAGTTCAATGTGCTTATGTTACAGTGACCTGAATTGCCCTCTATACTTCACTGGCTGTACTGGCCAGATTCACATTGATTAAAGGAAGCTTAGACACTAATTACACATGAAGATACCTACAGTTACTTGCCTGAATCCCAAGTTTGATCAAAGTAGCAGGTAACAAGTTCAACAGAACTTGTATGGACCTGGGGTTTTGCCTCTGAAACTAGAAGCAGAACACTTCCAACTTGAGTTTTCCAGCTAGTCAGTGCTGAGTTAGCAATTGGGAACCTTGAAGAAAGAACTTACTGCACAACTGTTGTCATACAAGGCAGCAGAAACAACCAGTTAGAATAAGGCTGGGCACACTGTCCTGTTTAAATCAGATTATCCTCTGAGACAGACTATAAATAGTACAGAGGTCACAAACAACTGGACATATTTTGGAAAGCATTTTCTGAATTTCCATCTTTATGGCACCATTTCTTTCTGAGCTTCATTCTCAGAAGGAGGAGTCCTCAACCCAGCAAGTTATTTTCGACATGTGTATTGTTTCACAACTAAGTGTATTTGCCAACTACGTAATAACATGAGTTATGATAAACAGTGACAAGTCAGAAAGGAAGGAATTCTGCATCACAGTTGGCAGATCACTGTTACAGCCTTTGTACTTTGAGCTCAACTGAGGGTCTTTTTCAGAACAGAGCTTCCTTGTAGGATCAGTGTAAAGTTGTAAAAATTCCTGTTATGTTTCTATCTAATTTTGTGGTGAACCGACACAAAATGTAATTAGTTAAGAACAAGCAGTTGGTGTTTCTCAGGAGGCAGCCAGCCTTGATGGATCAGGACACTTTCTGAATTTCTTTCAGCAAGGAAACGCTTATTATGAACTTGGCCTTCCCTCAGGACCTTCTGTAAGCAGAGAGCTTGGAAGGAAGCACAGCCTGGAAAACTTAACAGTAATAAAAAAAACCCAGAAACCAAAACAGGCTCCATCTCTTCACCACAGAGAAGACTTACATTAATTAGTCCAGAATGGCCTAATTCTTTGGAAAGCAATACTATAACAAATCTCTACTGAAACTGAACAAAGAAAAATATAGACACTGAATTAATTTCGTACAGGGTGAGAGTTTAGAAAATGGAGACTGAAAATAATAAAAAAACATTAATTCTCTGAACTAATATAGTATGTATTTCTCAACTGGTAATTACTGATTGATCTCAAAGCTTTATTTTGCCTATCCTTTGCCATTTCAGACATCTTATTAATATATGTATACATGGTTCTTGTCTGTTCACACAAGTAATACCAATGATAGACAATTTTTAATTAAATTCTTCTACAAAATAATTATGGGTCATATGTATTGCACTGAACAAAAGAGATATGTACATAGTAACACTCAGCAGTTGTATGTTTCCAGAGTATTTACAAAGAGAAATCAACACTATATTTTAAATGTGTTAGGCTACATACAAAAAATACTGAATAATGCAGCAAACTAAAAATTAGGCTGAAGTGTTAAGATAGAACATTAAATCCTTTTATTTTTCAAGTAAGGTTCAGTAAATCATGGGAAATCAACTTAGCACTTAGGTTGCAAATGTTTCCTGAATTAATTAGATCAATGCACTGAAGTTCTTCTATTTGTATTCTCTGCCTTTAAGAAGCTCTACTTACAACACAGTTTGGGTTTTTTTTTCTTACTGCAGTAATTATAAACAACCCAACTACATGAAAAACCTTTATCAAATAAGGACCTCTGAAAATACATCCTTAAGATGTTCAGATGCTGAGATAGGACTATCTCCTTGGAAATTAATGACATTCCTTTCAGGTAAGAATATATTAGATCTTATGTCTTCTATATATTCATCACAGACTCTGTGAGATGCATCTTCTTCAAAGAGTTCCTTGGGAATTTCTCTTGGTAATTTATGAAGAGAGATGCAGTCTAAGATAATCAAATTTAACTTGACAATAGCTTTGTGGGCTGGGCTGACAATCAAAAGAGCCAAAGTCTCTTTGTTTGTCTTAGAATTTCCATGTAGCATTCATAAATGCTATTCAAATGCTTTCAATTCCATTTCCCACTCTTTAGAGGGCCCATTGGGGATAATAATCCTGTCTTTTCCCCAGCACAGATGCACAGATAAATAAAGAATCAGTATACAAAAAAACTACACCAACATTTGTCGCTTCCACAGAAGGAATAAATTGCTGCATTCTCTACAAAATCAATAATTTCTGCATTCCTTTCATGTCTAGATCACACTTCTGCATTTATTTTATATGTAACAATACATGGCTGTACATGTACAGAAATATCCTACGTGACTTAACTACTTGATCTACAGAATGGTTTTCCCAACACTCTGTAAGTAATAGGAAAAAATCTAGTAAAATCTAGTAATAGTAAAAAATCTAATCTAACAGCAACACTAGAAATGTTTTTTTTTTTTAAATAAAAATCAATATTTAACCATTTAACAAAAAGATTAGAGCTTTAACAGGTAGTTCACATCCTAGTGAAAGCTGCATATTTGATTATCTTGACCAGATAAGCAAATGCATCCTTCTGCATCCTGCCTTTAATTTCCTAGGAAAATATTTGTCTAAGATTTTGTCTCAAAAAAATTGATCAAATCTCAGTTTTGGAAAATAGACAGAAATACAAATACAGAAGTGATAATCAATGGTGCATACAACTATAGAGTGTTGACCTGATCAGGCTCAGTAACAAAACAACAGGTTTTAGACTCAGTATGTAAAGGAACCACACCTGGACCTGCACTGAAACAGATTTAACTGTTCACAGGGCCTCTACATTATACCCTTTGGAAGAAGATGAGACAGTTTCCCAGAGCAAGATTTGCACTCAGTAAAGGTCAAAACCTTCTAACTCTTACCTTTTGGTGGAAAATAGGATTTGCTCTCTGCTTTGTGAGGCCAGTCTACTACCAAGGGCCCAAATCGTCTGAAGCTGGCAGTAATTTCATCTAAAAAAATGTAAAACAGTTGCGATTAAAGGAAATTACATAACTTAATGAAAAAATACTATCAAGCAAAGACCTTTGCTTCTAGCAAAGGTGGACATTTAATGGGAAGAAAAACAAAACAAAATTTACAAGTTCCATAAACAAAAGACTTAAATAGATGCATCTTCCAGAGTGTTGATATTTATACAACGCATTTCTGGTGATTTTCATCGTACATTGATTTTTATTGCTTAAAACCAGTAGCATTTCAGAAGCATATGGGCAACTAAAGCTATTTGTGAAAACTTGTGTGGTACTTCCTTAAATTCAAATCAGAATCTGGTTTGAATGGAATCAAATAAATTTACTGTTTAGTAATGTACAGTTCAGAGCTTTGTAAGTAGATATTTATATACCAAGTAACACCACAATTAACATGCTAGCCGTTTCCTATATATAGGAAATATGTACAGGATATCTGCCCTATAGCAGACATTTTGCATGTATCAGAGACAGAAATTTAAAATTGTCTATTTAGAGGTGCTTCCAACAACCATGAACAGCCTTGTTGCAAGATCTACTATGCCCCTTGCACAACTTCCTGAGATTTTCTATCCCAGACACACCTACATGTCAGTGACTGGAAAAGCCTTGGCCGTGGGTTAAAAATACTCTAAACTATATAAAAGCAGCAACTCAAATACAAGTATGATCAATATCTTTCAGTTATATCCTGCCATCATCATATAAATAGGGAGGAAAGAAATAAAATGTATTTCCATGTGGTTTTATTTACCATTAGTATTACAGGCAACTGTGCTGAAGCTTATCAAAACAAATCCCTTAGTAGATTATAGGAGGCATCTCAATGAAAATGGAACCAAAACCTGGTCTTTCCACGTCTGAAAGTTAATTATATGCAGTCATCATATTTGGTTTGCATGTTATTCTAGATTACCATGAACTGCCTAACAGGACTTCCATTTACATTAGAAAGTTAACATGCAATTTACATTTATCTGCACAGGAGAAACCTCATATTAAACAGCACAATTACTTCAAATCACCACTGGTGTACAAAGCAATTTCAACTGGCTAACAATCTGAGTTTCTGTAGTACAGTCCCTGTTCAACGCATCAAGAGTGCTCTGCTGCCTGACCTTGCTCTGCCTAAGTTTCTCTATTTCTCATCAGGAATAATATTAACCTTTCTGTATCACTGCTGAGATCATCAGGTAATAGTAAAATAGAATATGAAATTAATTCATGAATGGAAATTTCCTATGACTACAGAATCAAGCGGGCACAGATAGAGGAGGGCTAAGATGTATTTGAAAGGAATATGCAAGATAAGCAGGAGCATGCACTCCAGGCATTATATGCAACTCTAATCTGCAAGTGCAGAATCAGAAACAACTGCACCATCCTAAAACCAAAAAAGATGATACTAAGCTCAACATACCCATCAACTTACAAAAAGAACAAATAGTTACAGCCTTTTACACAGCATTATTTTGCTGAGTGGCTCATTTTTACTACTTAAGTCAGGTTTTCATGACCTGTTTTTGTTTCTCCCTCTAAACATACTGTGCTCAGTTTCCAGGCTGCTCACCTTCATCAATATCCGGTGGAAGACCTCCAACGAACACTTTCCGAGAAAAACGCTCAATTCTTTCTCCGTTCTGATGAGCTG
This sequence comes from Vidua macroura, assembly GCF_024509145.1. Lineage (NCBI taxonomy): Eukaryota > Metazoa > Chordata > Aves > Passeriformes > Viduidae > Vidua > Vidua macroura. The sequence continues at coordinate 59,140,156 of NC_071574.1, forward strand.
AATAGCAGGTAGGGGAATTCAAGACTCCAACTTGATCACTGTGACCATCATCCAGCAAGCCATCATCTATTGGGAAGAGGGAAGAACGGCCTTAAAAAGAAAAGATAATAATGTACATTAAAATAATTATGTGGCAGTACATGGTTTTGTAATTTTAGGGAATGGGGAATAGCAGTCTGGAGAGTCAAAATGAAAACAACAAGATATTAGAAAAGTTGACATTAGTTCAAAGAAAAATTAGGAGAATGAAAAAATGTGTTAAACTTCAAAATGGAATTTCAAGATTGTAAGCTGACATCACTCTAAGTGTAATACTTCATGTTACATTATATGGTAGTTGCTCTGCTGCATCCAGTAGATAAGTGGTAATTTTGTTTTAATTAAAGGGCCTTATTTATGAAAAGAAAAATATTACAGATTGCTTAAGTGAGTTTTGTTAATCTGCCTTTGGTTTAGATTCAAGGTAAACTGGTAACTTCCTCCGCCTGAATGACTACAGTGTGTCTAAACCCCTTACATTTTAATTGAAAAGGGAAACAGAAACATCATGAACGCAACAAGTTTCAAACATGTATTTCTAAAGGTATCGGATACTGCTAACGTAAGAATATACTCAATTTCTAAGAATGCAAAAGAGAATTTTAGTAAATGTGTAAAATGTAACACCTGAAAAATGAGTCACAATGCAGATTTAGCCTTCTTACTCTCAATTTACTACAGTTTTGAAGGGAAGCCTTGTGATGATTCCTAACATGCAGTAATCTCCAGTGAGTTTACTGTTACCCTGAAAAACGTGTAAAATCTGAGAAGTTCACAGGATGGCTTTGCAAATGCAATCTGACCCAAGCAGACATTTAGAGTGCAGAGGGAAGTAAAATTATGGTAATTCTGTCCCACATATTTCTTCCCCATTTCATAGTTACAAATTTTGTAGAACACCAAACAAAAAAAAATTCAGAAGGTCAGGATATTTATCTTGGCATATTCAATCTTTTATCGGTTTAGTCAGCAACATTAACATTACTATTTCAAATTCAGAAGTCAGTCTTTTAACTGCAAAAAACCCCAAAAGAAAGACTTTGTGAAGCAAAACAAATAATCCACATCGCCATTTCTTCTGAAATGCCATTTTCTGTGTTTATCACTCATTTAGAAAATAATCATTAATTAATTCAACTGCTTTCCCTAAAAGAAAGCCAAATCAAAAAACAACCTAGCACATTTTTGGGAAGAAAGCTAGTTTTTCATTTTAAATAGACAACTTCTTCCAGATTCACCCACTGAAAACCCATAGTCAGGACCAGTAGGTCCCTGACAGCTCCACAGTACCTGGGCTGTGAGCAATACTGCAGTCTTTAATTCTCCATCTCAGGAGAGCATTAGCAGTAAAGCCTGGTAGGAATACCAGCAGATCCAGTGCTGACCAGCTAGGGGTGAGAGCAGTATGAAAGCCCTTAATTTCCAGAAGACCACCTAAAAATCAGGTGGTTAAAAGACAGCAAATAATATTATGACCAATGACTTATGCTACAGTAATGCCTATTGACACTGATGTGGTATCTCAACAAAGAAACTGAATGAAAGCATAGGATGATTTAAAACAACCAAATATCATGAAGTATCACAAGGAGCACAAAACTAAAAGTAGGACTGCAGCATTGTACCAAGTAACAAAGAATGCTAACTACATTATTTTTATGGTGGCATATCTGTGTCTTCAGCAGACATCCAACGGAGAGGAGTACAGCAAAACCAGAAAGCTATAGTAGGCTCCTCCTTTCCATTAGAATTGGTGATAGGCGTGTTTGAGAATGACTAGTGGGGAGCAAGAGATGGTTGGTCTCGTAAGGACACATTTAACAGGTCTGCAAGAGATCAGCAGAGTTGCCTGAGGAAGTGGAAGCATGTAGCTAGTCCTCAAGGGGACAGAAAAGTGAGTAAGCAATGGAGACACATAGCTAACATAGCTGGATGAAGCAGGCAAGAAGACTCCTCTTGTGTATCAACTATTTAGGCATGAGATGAGAAAGATTGAATCTATGACTGTAGCAGCTGGATACTATAGATATGAATTTTATTTATGAAGACAAGAATGATCAAATCTTCAAGATGTATATGAACGAGTGGTAAGATTTGGTTGTGCAACCAAAAAAGTCAGATGCAACGAATTTCTGAATTACTAAAGTGAATGATGGAGAAGATGGAGCTGTTACCGTAATGACAGCGACAGGAAGAAGTGCATAATGGAAGAAATAAGACTCATATTGCAGGAGCCTGCAGGTAACTGCAAATTGGAAATTTTAACACATTCCGCTAATATTGGAGAGTTATTCTCAATATCTTCAACCTAAAATTACTGTAATTTAGCTTGGTTTAAAAGAAGTGCTTCTTAGACAGTAAAACTTACAATATAGACAAGTATATAATGGGGAAAAACAGTCTTAGAATAACCCTCCGAATAATTTATTTTTACCCACAGACCCATGTTAAAATCTAAGAACAATGAGAATTGTTCTTTACAAATAAAACCAGCAGAACATGTTCTGAAGTGATACCAAAGAGCTCAGTTTTACTTTAATGTTGCCAAAAGCACTGTAGCTCCTCTGAGAGCTAAGGTGACATGAATGACAATGGATAAATACTTTCAGAGTAATATGGTCTGTGTGATTACTATTACTTTCTTCTCCATCCTTTTCACTTCTAAATGTCTCTCAGATAAAGAAAGCCAAGAGGTAATTTGCTTTTCCATTTCAACAGGCTTTTTCACATTTCTCCTGATGACTATGAATAAAAAGGACTAGCCCTTCTAACCACTTGTTTCTTTTTGTTTTATGACAGTAAAAAAATAAGCAGAATCTGGCATGAATTGTCAAAATTATTGTAACTAATTGTTACATCCATGATCTACAACATCATCCCTCTCTAGATTATGGTTACCAAGCACTAAGTTATGAACCAATGCAGAGACCAAGACAGGCACATGAACCAATGTGTATGTGGTGAATACCAGAAGCCACCAAAGATTTTGGTAGTTTGTTCTTGCATGTTTTACATGGTCTTTATAAGAATTTCACGTCACATCCTAGCAGTTAAAATGGTAGAGCTTCTTCAAGGTTAGTGAGCACATATTGGCCTATACTATGGAAATCTGTTTACTACTTCTAAGAGCAGTCTACTAGGTTTCTTGCTAAGTTTATGAAAGACTTTTTGCTTTTACTCAGTACACTACCGCTTCTACATAAGCAAAAGGAGTTAGAAGGACAACTAGCAAACTGTATACTTTTAAAGGGGGTGATGACTGCAAGTAATAGCCATTAGCATGAAAAAAATCATTATTAGATCTGCAGTTTTTAACTATTAAAGGATTTTCAATTCAGACTCTAAAAGAACAATGATCATAACAATCCAGACTGTACTCCTTCTTCCCTCACACCCTCCATCCTCCCCAAACTAAGATAACATGCAGATAAGCAATTACAATCAATAATCTGGATTAATTAATCATAATAATCAGTAAGAGATCTGAATTAATTGAACCGTAACAAACAGAAGTTAATTACCTCGTCTTCGCCCATAACTCCTCGCTGCATGCAAACAAAGGACAAATTGTAAAATGTCAAATAACTGTATCATGCCCACAAACTAAAATATTTAAGATACAAAGAACCATGTGGGTAAGTAGTAAGTAAAAAATCTGCATCTATACTTGGTACTGATAATTGTAGATGAGAATGCATTAAAGTCTCACATAAATACCATACTAATTTACTATTAAATTGATGTTAACACCAGCTGTAAGGAAAACGCTTTCAAATATTTCAATGTCTTTAAACTTGATCGTCACTTCATGTTAATTATGGACAAATTAATTATGGGAACTTTGCAATTCATCCTCAAAATGTGATTTGTATCTTACACAAGTGCCTAAATAACACACATATCGTATTGAAACTGAAAAAAAGAAAATACTACTGTAAAAAGCATGTAGCAAGTGTTAAATTAATCACAGACACATCCTGGTCCACATGGAACAGTTTGTACAGTCCTTTGCAGTGACAATGCAAATGCTGTAAGCCGTGACCTTCCTTTTTCATGAAAAGACCTAGCAGAAAATTAACCGCAAGGTTTTGTTTGAAACAAAAGATGCCTTGTACTAGCAAACGAAATCAGGGCACAAGTCACAAGAAATAGCATTGTATCAAAAACACTGCACAAAGGCAAAGCAACAATTTCGCACAGACTGCAAGTAAATCCAAGATTTTCCTAACTTTTGAGTTTTGCAAGGTTCTTAAAGAGATCATGCTTGCAGCTACAGTTCAGAAGACCATACTGATTGCTTCTCTGCCTGAAGGCTAAAAAACTAAAAATAGACAGATTACTAATACAGAAACTACTAAGCTTTGTGCAATTTCTTAGTTACATTTCCACAAAGTATTTTCTATTCCTGTTTAACAGACTCAGTATCTGCAGAAAAATTATTTTTATCATTACACAGTGGCATTAAGTATCCAAACAGATGTTACTATTAACCAAAAGATCATAGCAACATTTAGGAACAGACTGCTGTGTCTTGGCATTATTGTTTTGATTTTACGAGGCCTCTATACATACAATTCTCGTAAAAGCAACTGTTGTTCTGGGTCACTGAAATACATATAGACTCAAAATCACTGATTCATAAATGTCATTCATTGTTCCATTCTCATATTATGACATACTCATATCCTGGTACCTCCTATTTGATTAGGGGTTTTCAAAAATTTTATTAGATATAGTATTTTCCCCCTATGTTATCTTGATCCCTTCTGACTAGAAATTCAGTGGATTGCTTATGGAACTCTGAAAAATCTTTCTTGTTTTTTCTCCCTTAGAAAAGTTATTTTTACACAACAGTAATCATCTTTCTATCCAATTTGCACTGAACTTGCTTTCAGATTTATTCTCTCTCACCTAAAATATTTATTATTGAAGAGAATAGTTTTTGCTTAAAGGTTTTCAGATCCTTAAAATTTCTACTGGAAAGCCAAAACGGAAAAAAACACTTTCTGAAAGAGACCTGAGTATCTAAACAAGTGGAAACACTTTAATTCAGATTTCTGACATCAAAACAGAATCCACAAGACGGTGTATTCTTCTGTGTGATCAGCTCTCTCACTGAGCAGCAGGGGAGACTGATGCTGAGCTTCAGACATGTTTTCTCCCTGCAGCCAGGCCCTCAGAAGACACACAGTTCTGTGTCAGTGTTGCAGCATGTACAAATCTTCTGACTCCTGGCCAAAGCGACTCCCACATGGCATTAGCAGCAGCGTCACTGAGCCCTCGCCTAGCCCCCACATGTTTGGATTTTTTTTTTTTTTAATATACTCCATCCACAAATAAAACTAGAGTAAGCAGGGAAAATTTAAGTGCAGCCCTTCCACAGCAATGTCTGCAGTGCTGTGTTCTCTCTCAAAGGATAATACAGTGATGCATAATAATATTCATCTTTTGGCACAAGTGTCAGGATACTGCTTTTCTTCCACCCTTTCAGCCCACCAAACCAGCTCAGCTGTTTTCTTACATTTTCATAGTTAAGACAAGTTGATATGCAGAAAAATATATTGTTACGTAACAACTGAAGTTTTCTTCTCTGTGCATTCAAAAAAAAGGAAACAGTAATTTTAAGGAAAAACAAAAAAGTTATTAAAATGTTAAAAAACCCCGATGCAGTTAAAACACTAGATGGTGCAGTATTTTATAGATATGGAAGTTACAATGATGTACCAAAGTTATCTGTGCATTTCTTGCTTCAGCAAACAGGAGAAAAACTGTACCTGATGTTGTCACATTTACTTTACTTGTATGGCAAACCTTCTTCCCTAAAATTTATCTGTCTTGCTCATTTAGAGTGCAAACTAGTGTGGCCAGGGATTTAGTGCTACTTTGCATCCAGAAAAATGCAACATTTCTGCATTTATTAAAGTAATATGCACATAATGTTTTACACCTTACAGAGCACACATGCTTACAGAGCATGGCAGCTGTAAAAAATATAGTTAATTACAGGTTTACCTATACATCAAGACTACATAGATGTATTTAACATACACGTTTGTAAATAAATAATTGCAGGGAAGACAGCTCTTTTGGAAAAGGACAGACACTGCAGGCAAATAATTGATTTACAGCAACAAAAAAGGAAAGATTAAACTGTGTTCCTTAACTTGTCCAAATACTAAGTCATACAGAAATTTGTGATTTATTTTATAAAGCTGGATATTTTAATTAGCCAGTAACTTGGAAAGATTTCAAATGAGTGAGAATGCATGAAAGACACTTTTGAAAATATCAATTAGGCATCACATACAAGAAGTATAATGATGCCCAATAAAATGAAATCCAGTAACACTGGAACCTTCCAAAATTAAGAGTGCTGTATATACAACAAAGATATTCCCTTTTAGCTGAAACTTTCTTTTTCTATATCCATGAAGTTGCATATTAATACAGCTTACACCCATCAGAAAAATTAAAATCCCCCTTTCTGCAATGTAAATCAGGTCACAGATTTAAGACATTAGTAAATACATTTGTTGTGCATGCTTATCTAACAACAAGACAATAGAACTGTACATTATGTGAGCAATGCTACCACAAAGATACCAAATGTATGGTTTCATTTTATTCAGACACATAATTCAAATACATAACCAGAGATCAAATATACACATAGTGCAATAACTCAACTGAATGACTGAGTTGAATTAAAAATACTATGTCGTGTATCAGGAAAAACTACCAGGCAAACTTCCTACAAAGATAAAATACTATTTGTCACTAACATTCTGGCATAACAACCAAATAGTGACATAGACATGATGAAGCCTTTTTCATTAATAACTGTAATTTAAAGAAATCCATAAACAGTTACAGCAATAATTTCCCAAAAGTCTAGACTAAAGGACGTAGATGCCTAATTCCCATTTTATTCTATTGGATTTGGGTGCCCAAATTCCATTTAGATTTCTTTAGAAATAACACCTTCATAGATTTTAAGGCTGAAAGACATCATTATGACCATTCAAGCTTGGCATGCCTATAAGACTACAGAAGTTCATTTAGCAATTCCTGTATAGGAAATTTAGTAATTCCTGATTGACATAAAACAGCTTTCTTTAGAAGCACAACCAGTTATAGTATCTGTAAGAAGTCTAATATGCCCTTGCTAAACTAATCAAATGGGGAATTATGTTTCAACAGCAATTGAAAAAATTCAGTGCTTTAAAATAAAGTGGGGAAAACCCCGTAATGGGGAAGAACACTCTACATCCAAATAAAGTTGACTCTTGCATTATGACTTCCTTCAAAAATGTTCTCTCTAAGCTGAGAAAGCTGTAGTCAGACATACCCATTCCAAAGTAACTTTTTTCTTACTTTTGAGAGATAATAGTCATTAAAAATGCATTACTTTTTTTACAGCTTAAGCTGAAACAGATACATAATTATATATAATTTATTAAAACACATAATTCAGGTTTCCTTTAGTTCATTTCAATAATTTAAATAATGAAAACTGTAAATATTAATATTAGGTACAGTTCAGTAAGTACATTTTAAATGAGTTGGGAAAAAAAAATCTATCATTTAAGAAGAGGAAAAACTACCTAAAAAAAGAAGTTTTATCTAGAAGTGCTTAGTCTTAAAAGGGCTGCACAATTTCAGCCTGGGTCATGTTAGAACCCTTCTGGAATCCAGAGATACCAGTTCACTAAAATTACTCTAACTAAAATCCAGAGAGGGTTAGTGTTAAGTAATAGTGTATGCTTAAATGGGCAGAGGATGTTTAAAAATATTTGTGATTTGCTTTCATGAAGGTCTGGTATTCCTGCTCTTCCTCATAGCTACTACAGTACTTACTGAGAAATCAAGGGACAAATGTGGAGTCTTTGAATTACCAACTCTTCTTTTCCCAAATATCCTTCCAATGCACCAATTACAAGGATAGAGGGAAATGTTAGCTTGAACCCACTTAAGTGGAGAAGGAAATTGATGTCTACAAGTTCATCGACAGGTGTTCAAACCCTCATTCTCATTACTGCACATTTGAAGAAGTCCCTCAATTCTTGCTAAGAAAGAAAGGTTGTGCAGAGTCTGAGCAGCTGGAGCTTCCCAAAAGCTGTTTCCAGTGCTTCTGTTCTTAAGCTGCAAGAAGCTGCAGTTAAGATATGCCAGCCTTAAAGGGGCTCTCAAGAGTGTTCCTGATTGCCCTGGCCTGCACCGACAGCTACATCAGACTCCAGCTGGTAAAGACTAGGTGTCTACACAACAAGGCTCTGAATTAAATTCTAAAGGGCATAATTTCAAAAATTATGAGTTGCAGCACCTTTTAGATACTCAAACGGTTATTTTTATCTCACTTACTGAAGGCTGAAAATAATATTGCAGGTTTTAAAGAGGACAGCAGTCACACTAAGTGCTACCTTTCAAAGTACAAGAGAAACCATGCAAGCGTTAAAAGCAAGATATTCATCAGTGCATGTTCTAACTTTGTGGTAAGGTTTTAGGATAGACTGGTACCACTGTGTTTCACCAGTGTTCATGATAAACAACAAACCTCTTCTTTCCTAGATATTCCACAGAGTAACAATAGTTCCCATGTGCCTTTTTATGCAAAACTCTAAAAAGAGAAGTTCATCATTCTAAGTAAAATTAAATTAATTAAAATATTAATTTCTTACAGCCATCTCACTGAAATACTTCAGTTTCTCTTCATACCTTCCCATCTAACACTTCCTTGTACAGCAGCAGATAATGACAACTGCACATATACCACCTGAACAAACCAGCTTGCAGAACAGGTCTTAAAGCTGCAGTTAAATACAGAAAGTATAATGTTGTAAATGTTGTGACATCAAGCACCTTGATATTCAGTGTAGAGGAATCAATATAGAGTTGGCTAAACACTGATTTTATTTCTATAGTTAAGTATCTATTTTTTCTTTTCAAGATACTCCCTTATCTTAAAGTTACCTATGCAATATCAAAGTATCTACTCCTTCAAATAGCCATTATGCAGTATTTTCCTTTACTGGGCATAAAGGTAAATCTTAATTTCCTGAAAATTTTAAACATTTGCTCACTGTTATCCAGGGAAAACAAGTATTTGTTTGCATTTTATATCCATTTGCACAAGTGTAAATGACTGTGCAGAACGGGTAAGGCAATTAAAAAAACTACCAAAACCTAGCAACAACAACAACAACAAAAAAAAAACCCTCCATATAATTTCAAACAGCAACAAATGTGTTCTGGCCATATGTTTTTATTAAGAGATCTTTACTGCTAACTTACTCATCAAGTGAATGACAAAAGTGTACTTCGTGTACAACAGCTTCCATGTCTTCTAATCTAGAGAAGCTGTGGCACTACAGCTCTAATTTTTTCCCAATGCAGAAAACACTTATGTGCAAAACCCCTGATTTATTATTGACTTAGATGGATTACCAAGCTGTGCTTCCTTCTTTAGCCTTGAACAAAGGCTAAAGTTCATGCCTTCACTGAGTAGCAGATGTTCATGAAGTCTGACCTACTGGGAGAGGAACATGAACATGAACTCTAACTTCAGCATATTTCACGGTTAGACACGTGCTTGACAAAAGCCACTTTCAAAAACCCCAGCAAAAATAAAATGTTATTTCACAGGAGTGTAATACAAAGCATCTAGTTCACTCTTTATTTACCCAATATAGAAAAAACATGTGTTTCTGGCCTTCTTATTTTTCTAATTCCTGTTTCAGTGTAATAGATTTCTTACAGCTCTTTGGAAAACACACCCCTGGATTGCTTGAGAACAAAACAGAATAGTGCATCATTATGAGCATTTCAGATTTCCAATAAGCTAGATATAATGAAAGCCTGTTGCAAGATTAGCTCTTGCCATTTAACTCCAAGAAATGGCAACAGTCCCTTCAGTGTTGAAGACTAGAGGCAAGTAATTCAGTAACAGAATAGAATAGTAAAATTTTATACCAACATTCAAATTTAAGCTAAGCTAGAGATAATTAGAAACTGTTACAAGATTAGAACTTACCATTTAACATCAGAAGATTGTCAGTCCCTGGATGTGGATAACTCAAGCGACCTTAAAAGAAAACAAAAAGCAAAGAACAAAACAAATGCAGAGGTTTTAGCTATTATGCTAGAAAAAAGAATGAAAAATCACTGCTTAGAATTTGCCTAAGGGGAATAAAGAGCTAATATTTAACTCCAAGCACATTAACCAACAATACCCTTGACCCAAGTTAAAGCTGACAAGAACAGACTTCTTAACCTTAATTCTCTGGTCATAAGATCTGCGGTGTACTTTGGGATCAGCTCCAATAGGATAAAGCCACTTTTTGTTTCATGACACCCAGAAATAGTGCTGACTGCTTTAGTCTTCTCTTTCACAGCAACTGTGAATAACTGCACTATGCACATTGCTTAACAGAGTGGCATTTCTACAACTTAATGCTTCTCTACTCAAGCAATTTAAGAAAAACCATGTTAATAAGAAATAAGGCATGGAAATTTTATTAACTGATTTATGACTGCATCTTGGTGTATTTCATATAACCCTGGTATGTAATATTTTTCAGTAAGTCTAGCAACATTAGAGCAGTTGCTTAATTACAGATTCAATAAAATTAAATACTATTATAGATAAAATTTTCAGCATTTTAGACTGAATAAAAACCATGAAAACCTTTTGACATTAGAATTTTTCAAGAATTGCATTTTACTACACCAGTGGCATGTTATACATTAGTATTTAAATGAATGGTTTAAAATGCACAGCTGAAGGGTCTGCTCACTAAAAATTCCTTTTTACTAAAGAAGACTTTCTTTTTTACAGGAAGCTGCAAACATACCAGTAGTGCACACTGACCTAGAGAGACATTTACAATAACTGCTGTGTTTGGAAAATCTGTGGTTGAATGTGCAAAAAAAATGCATTGCTATCTATCTTGCTATTCAAATATACTTGCTTGGTTATAATCTGAAGGACATTATATATATATATATATGAATACTGTGACTTAAACATCTAAATCTTTTGAAGGAAATGGGAATGCTTGTAGAGGCATAAAGAACCCAGTCTGGAAGCAATGGGCATGTAGAACACACATATTTTTAAAGGGTCATATATATGCAGATGGCTTGCAAGAAAAAGAAACCCCAGGGGGAAAAAAGAAAGAAAACCAAATCAGCAAGCTCCATATTAAGGCTGTCTAGCAATTCTTATCATACTCTGTTTGGGCCTCTACTGCTGGAAAACCCATGAGCTTAGCAGCAAGACTAGAAATTTCTTTAAGTAGTTCTGAGTCCCAAGGGACACCTTTGAGGTTAAATAAAAAAATATTTTTGTTGTAAACTGTAAATAATAGGGTTCAGGTTTTCCTCTTCTCCTTTAAGAAACTAACATGGTAATTTTCTGCCAAAAAAAATAATTTGAAAATATACACATTGCAAACTCTGAAATGTAACACTTCAAAATAGCAAGATGAAGATAATTTAGGAAATTTTGTTCAGCCTTATTATTTACAGGCATTGTGGATAAAAGATTTTTATACAGCTATGAACTATTTGTCATCCCACAGATTTTATTATTGTAAGAATGCATGGTATCAGAACACCTGCAGATTAGGTAACAACAATCTGTTGTTGAATTTGGAAGCACTGAAAGGCTAGGGCAGACTCCTGGAGAAGGGCTCATGAATTCCACCCAGAAGGACTCTGCCTCCTTCTCTAACAGAATCTTTGAGTAGGCTTAGGCAAAACACTAAACACAAAAATCTTTGTAGGAGACTCTGTCTTTATGTTTTTTTGTCTTCAAAGTGTCCAGTTTTAATACATTTCTTCTGTTATACTGAACATCTACAGTTATATCTAATGTTTCTTGGAACTATAAAAATTCTACCCTTCTAGCAATGCATACTGGTAAAACAGACAAAGAATCAGGAAAAAGGCATCTTTAAATTGCACTCTCGGAATTGGCACAGCTCAGCCTGGTGTATAATAAGTTACTTTGCTATACTTCTTAGGTTTTTGCTCTATCAAGGCTAACATTCCTTGGTCTAACAGCAACAATTTCACAAGATCACTGTCATATCATGTTTATATATATTGCTATAGCAATACTTGCAACAGTATGAGGTGGTCCTTGCAAATCAGAATGTTGTATTTATTGAGAATAACAAATGAAATTGTGAGACATTATCTTAAGCTTCCTTGCCTCCGTGGTGGCAGTCTTTCTCCCTATCTGAATTCATCCTCTTTTTCTACTTAGCAAGAGAGACAAAGGATAGGGTTGTTTTTCCTGCAATGATTTCATAAACAGTCAGATTTAAGGCCTAGTAGGAGAGAGAAGCCCACAGGTGTCAACATCTGGAAAAGACAACGTCTAAAAAATAGTAAATTCTAGGTTTATGCAATTCTGCTTTTGCATTCTCTTGCTTTTTTCCCTTTATAGCTTCACAAATAAGCTGCATCTGAAACACATATGCCAAGCTGAAATAATGAAGGATTTCTCACTGAGTGGAAGAAAAGGACTGCACCAGGCAGCTGGGCCCACCACTGCAGCCCAAAACCCCATCTCATTGTTGGGAAGATGAATTTGCTGACTCAGAAAGTGAATGATTTCAAGGTTAGAAAGGAAAACAACTAACACAATATTCAGTACACTGCTGTATTGATACTTCTAAGTTTTATTTACATGGGTATTTCAATGAAATCACACTTCACTGCATTCTTGTGAACTAAACCCCTGTATTTGCTACCTGGTAGCAAATGTATTTACATACAACTTTAAGAACATTTTAAACATAGAATGTTTGCTTATTTTTCAATATGCAATCCCTGCTACTTACTTATGTTAGTTTAGGTTCTTATCCCTCAGCTTAATCTGTTGAAGTAAAATGAACTGTTTTCTAGGCTGTCCACCTGAATTTCATGACATACATAAGTTCAGAACATTTCACACATGGAATTGGGTTCAAGATCAGTTTTATGCAGTGCTCACACTACAGTATTTTTGAACAGGTTATTCTAGCTACATGGACATTTACTATATTAAACCTCACTTAAAATATCAGTATGTAGAATACAGAATAGAGAAGATGGGAACACCATCTTGTAACAATTTACTTCGCTCCTATCACATACATCTTTCTATCTGGCTATTTTCACTGTATGTGGTTTGATGTATTAAAAAAACTGATACCATTTTAAGAACAAGGCACAAATCCTCTCTAATCCTATGCTGCTTCAATGTCAGCAATCTAGATCTGTATAAACCATTCAATGATCTTCTAGCAGTTCCAGTGGACTCCATCTGCTTAAAAAAGTAATAATAATAAAGATGATTTAATAGTTTAAAGTCAGCTACCAATTAGTTAGAAAATATCTAATATTGAAATAATAGACTTAGTCCACTCCTGCAAAACATAAAATAATTTATTCACTACCTCTCTAAAAAACTTGTCTATGGATCCAAAATTTGTAACCTGCTACTATCTGGAACAAATAAAGTGCCTAATATTACCATTCTATATCAGAAAGATCACCATGTTACAGAAATTCTCCGTGCAAACCTGAACTTGCAACTTCACCATGCTACTGCTAATTACTAAGTCTCATGTATCATGGTTAAATTGAAACTAGCATTGCTAAGAAGCAGCAGGTATGCCAGACATTTCTTATACAACTAGAGTTCTATTAAATCTAGACTCCTCTTACTTATCTAAATGTAATTAATATTAACAGAACTGCCTGCCTCACACAATGCACTCTTCTGTGAGGACAGAAAAAAATTAAAAGCTTCTAAAAAGTTTTGGTGGGCCATTATACCCACTGAATCCAATTCAGAGTCTTGCTAATACAAACATGAGGAAAGAGTAACGAACTTAGTTTTAGCATTTCTGCAATCTCATGGTACTGACAGGGCAAAGAAAATTTAAATTTTTGTAAACTTCTTCTTGGCATACTCATTTTTTATTTTTAGGCAAATTCAAATCTACTTTCAGAAATGCATACTTTTTATTCCTATTTAGTTGGAGGAATCCCCATATTTAAAACATTACTACTTTAAACATTACTGACTCACAGATTCACAAGTTCGATTTCATGTCTAATCTCCCCCTTTTTAAAAAAGGTCTTAATTTTTGTATGAAGAAACTCAGAATCAAAAATTCCTTACCCCTTTTCCTTTTTTTCAAGAGATCTCCTGAGTGGAAAAGAAAAAGCTTCCAAGTAAAGCTTTTCCCAGTAAGAGTGAATGGCTGAGGATCACAGCAGTTTGAGAAAGCACAGTTTCTGGAATCAGCGTAGTTAAGACAACAGCACAAACCCATGTTTGGACAACACCTAGTTACAGAAAGCCTAGAGACTGCATTTCCCAATGCTTGCGTATGAACTATGCAAGTCAGAACAAGGCCAAATGGGTTGTCTTTGATAGTCCATGTATTCAGACAAATCAGTATATCGGTCTTAAATACATTCTTTTATCAGAAAAAGTTTCTATGAAAAAAAGAAGCAATGTGTATGTAAGATTTCAAAGCCTTTTATGTGACAAGGGAGAGAATTTTTTCCTCTATATTTTTTCCCAGCTTCAGAAATCCTTTTCTTGGCACAATTTGAATTACTCTAGGAAGAAACTGTACAGCTTTAAACTTTAGACAAAGTTTAACACAAAATATAAAACAAATGTCTTTGAAAGAAAGACAATGCTCTCTGTGCCATAATCTTTACTAGAAAGATGTTTAAAACAGCAGGTAATGAATTCCATTAAGTCAGTCTCCTCAATACTAATATATAGTGCATAGAAAATGTAACAACTGCTTCTAAGCTTTCTCCATAATCTGTTTCAGCCCAAATGCATTGTCTTCCCTGCTTCTTGACAGCAAAATGTATTGATATTTAGGGGAGCAAAAGGAGAAAATGGAACACCAGGTATACAAGTGTTATGTCTGAAGAGTTATTCTAGCAATACCTCTATGTGTCAGGCTATCAGTATTTTAATTCTTCTCTCAATTGTTTTAAGAACTATTAGAAGAATAAAAAGGGTGTTTAAAAACAATGATATAAAAATGAATTAATTTAACTTCAGTTTTTATTTCACTGGAATTGAATGGATGGGATAATCTTAAACATTACTTAAGGACTTGTTATGGAATGCATTTCAAGAAAGCTGCATGGGAAAGATTAGTTTTAATATGATCAGTATTTCTGCTGCAATGACTAGTGAAGTCAAACATCTTCTCTCTATTACTCTACCTTGAAAGTATCTTTTTGAAAGCTAAAATTTTCTTTTGATCACATGTGTTTTAATGACAAAACTTTGTCTAAGCAAAGCCAAAACTAGTCATCTATAAACAATTTTCTGGCAGGCATAAACTTAGCTTTCAGTGAGTAATATTTGAAATAATTTTTTTCAAGTTCATGAAAGCAAAAGTGGGGAAATTTGACTCACTCCTAAAATGGATCTTGACATGCAAAACTTGAAGCTATGAGCTAGTACACAGACTGTCTGTTCTGCATTGTGCAAAATTTGAGACAAGATGCTTAGTCATACTCCAGATATTGTAAGCAGCTAAATCTGAAACACGTGCTTAAAATTCCAGGGACTTTCATTTTACTGCTGTGATCAGATATAATAGATGCATTGTTTTAGTGTGCTTATATTTACTTGAAAACTTGTCATAAAAATATTCCCTAGTTACAAAATACCCTTTAGTTGCAACAAATATGTTATATATTAACAAGAGCAACAAATACTAACGTTCTTAATCCTGTGCATTCTGCAAGCAAATATAATGGAGTATTATGTAAATGTTAAACTTTCTGTGGTAAAAAGTCACAGAGACTGATATAACCAAATTAAAGTTTCATGGCTGGCAGAGAAAAGACAAAAAAAAAAAAAAAAAAAGAAGTTAAAGTTGGTCAGAAATTACAGAAATTCCAATTAATGGTGAAAAAAATCAGAAGACAGTAGAGAAGAACTAAAAGGCTGATATACCACAACGTCTCTTCCACCCATTTTCAGTCTGTAAGGAACATTTCTCATGCCTTATTGTTAATAACATAGCAGTTTCAGTTGAAATCACATCCACGGAGAAAAAATATCTTATCCATCTACTTAAATAGCAGCACACAATTACTCTAAATTCAGTTGGCATATGCATTGTTCTCTGGCACTCAAACAGAAAAATGGGTTTCCTTTTAGTGCATCACTATCTATGGCTTCCATCTGTTTTAGTTCAAACATAAAACTTAGCAGAATTTTCACTGCAAGAACATCACTGTTTAACTGTTAAAAAATTCTCTTAACTGTACACTGACACCATATTCTTATGTCCCTAGAAAACACAGATGGAAACTACTGAGTTTTTCAAGGAAACGACCGAGTTTTTCAAGGAAACTACATATGAACCAAATTAACTTTCAAGTCTTAAAGCTTTTTCTTGTCTTACTCTCCTTGCAAAATTATTATTGGAAATACATAATTTTCATCTATTGTAACACAATGAAATACAAAGAGATGAATAAAAATAAAAATTAGGATTTTCTGTGCTCACTGTGCTTCTGAAATCTCTTCTGTTTTACAGAGATAAAATTAAAACAGTGAGATGGCAGGGGGAACCAAGCAACCAATTCCATTTGTAGTGTCAGCATGTACAGAAAGAAGAAATAGACTGATTTTCATCTTCAGGAATGTGAGAGGTGCCAATGGCAGTATACTGCAGTAGAAGATCTGCATTCTCTAGCTTTATGCCTAACAGTAGCTTCCAGACAAGGAAACAAGTAGTAACCACCGAGTGTGGCAATTAGAAGCAAGAATCCTCTGTAAGAGGAATGATGCAGCTGGTCACCTCATCCTTGAGGAGATATGCATGCTTTTAGCACATGGCAGTCACCATTGGGCTAGCTGTTTACAGGTTTCAAACCTTTTGTTGTACATCATGTTTTACAAACATGTAGAATAGATAGAAACTGAATTTAATAATTGCTAAAATGGAATTAATTCTCTCTGGGCCATAACAAAGAAAAGATCAGACTTAAAAACACCTAAGAAAATTTAATTTTGGCTTCCACTTACTTTAAAGTCAAGTAAAATTAACAGTTTAAGTAAATGCTAGATACTTACAGATGCTTTGTAGAGATTTTCAGCTTGGGAAAAAACTCCAAACTTTAGGCTGCCTATTTTAAATCTTAAAATACCATTAAATGCTATCTGAATGCTACAGGTCTTCCAAGTAATTACACAGATCTTAAATCATGAGCAGACTAGCAAGGTGTCCTTTAAATTAGGAGAACAGGCCTTTCTGTGCTAATGCAATATATAGTTAAGTACAGGAGCCTCTAGAAATTGAGAATGGATGGGAGCAAATAATGCTGCAAAAAAAATTGATTGTTTTATTTTTTTTCAATTGCTTCAATACAGAGATTTAATTTCTACAACACAATCCTAAAGTCTTGGATAATTTTAAAATTAGGTTGTGTTAATCTAATTAGAACATCACAAATGAAGTAACATCTGATCAGCCCAAGTGAAATTGTTTGGGTTCCCCACCCCAATGTTCAATAGTAAATGCTACCTGAGAAAGTCTGGAAGAAAAGAATTCACAAGAGTGAGTTAATGTACAGTGAAAAGAGGAGTTAAAATGGAAGCCCACATATGCTAGTTATATGCCTACTGCTGTGGCCAAATGATTTCATAGAGCTCAGGACTGTAAGAGGAACCAGCATTCTAAAGCAAACTGTATTTCTGGACTTCTTCAGATTTGGATGCATTAGTATCTTCCAGTAGATTTGAAAAAAATATTTAAAAGGACAAATCCTCATTTTATCAATTGACAGTTTTTTTTTTTTTTTCAGCTTTCACTGTTGAGAAAGGGAAAATTATCTGGCAATATTTGGAGTAGTTTGTTTTAAGTAACTGTGAAACAATGTTTTCAGTAAAAGACAGCTTAAGATTGACTTTTCATTTGAGCAAAAAAATAGTTCATTTTCCACTTTAATATGAACTTAGAATCTAAATTAACAATCAGTATTAATTCAAATATGCAGAATGGATGACCCTTTTTTCTTTACTTAGCATAATAACATACCTTTAAGTGGATCATGCTCTGCTCTCATAATGTCAATAAGGGAGTTTTCCAAAGAGTGCATATTCAGACTGTCATACATTCTATTTCGATCCTAAAAGAAAACAAAAGCCTTAGTATTGGTATACAAATTCTGTAGTTTTAAACTAAAAACTTGAAAGGAAGACACAAGTTCCTTCTAACAGCTGCCCACTCAGACACTCTGAAGATGGACAGTGATACAAAGTAAGATCTAATTTTATTAACTGTAATTTTAACAGCATCCAAATATAAAACTAGAGATGCAGTGTGAAGAACTCTGTGTGATGCAGTGTGAACAAATGCTGTGTATGCATTTGACAGCCTGTGAATGCCTGTTTCCTTCAAAACTGCTTGAATCTAGTTCTAGCGATCCACAGCACAGTTACGCATTAGCTGATTAATGAAGGAGACTAATGTCTGTAAGAGTTCAATTCATTTCATGCACAAGTAAAATAGTGAGGAAGGTGGGGAACTACAGGACAAGGACAGTGATGTCACACAAAAGAGCATTTTCTTGGTGCTTGGCCAAGTGCCTGGCATAGGCCACCGGCCTCTGCTGAGGCTGTGCTTGCTGGCTTCAGGGCCTTTGCATACAAAGACTTGAGTTACAAATGGTCAACCCTTAACGGTTAAAGGGTGGAAAATTAAAGCTAAACTATGACAAGAAAATATCACAAATCTTACTAATACATTATCAGCCTTATAGAGGACAATTTCTATTACACATGATTATTAGGAAGTTACCGTACTGTCTTTATAAATATTTTCCCTGACAGTAACAAAAGTTATTGCAATGAACTGAAAATGTTTTAACTGCTTTTGTTTTACCCAAGACATTTTCTCCCATATTTTCCAATACACCCAAGTTACAGACACAGAAAAAAGATGACTGCTATATTCTTTGGTCTTTCTGGGATATGCTTTAGAAACAGTTTGTGTAAAACTATAATCTCTTCTACTTTCAAGGCTTCTGGCTAGGCTGTACTGCTGCACTTAAATCCTATAATTGTGCCTTAGTTTTACTGTGGTCTTCATTCTAGTAATTCAGCAGAATAGGATGAAATATATTATATACATCCCAGGACTGGTGAAATTCCCTAAAGACGCAGCCATACATTTAGTATGTATCTAATAGGGACAGAAGGTATATCCCACACTCACTGTGACTTTCCATGACAGTTCAGCAGAACCATAGATTCATTTCAAATTACTTCCCTCTGCAAACAGGTATTCTTCACATTGGAAGAGTAAAAAACACAAGCTTTGGAACAGAAGTTTTCTATGAATCACACACTACAACTTCTGCTCAGCTTTGCCATGATGAAACCAAGGTTTCACTTTCATCTTTTTAGAAGTTTAGTCAATGTTGGGATGAAGAGGAAGAAGCCTTTTTTCCCATCTCTCTCTATCTCAAACAGCTATTAAGAGTAATGGGTTCCTGTTGAGTAAGCAAACTGTTAAAAAATAATGAATCTGATCAAACTAATATTTCTGGAAGCACTCAAACAATTTTAATGATAAATTAAAAACGTAGGTTTCTCTTGTCTCCTGCCACATCCCAGACCAAATGCCAATGACACTTCATGAGGCAATCTTCAACCTGGTTTGAGTGCAAACAAGTCACCATTACTATTTTAGTTCATAGTAACCTTAATTTTGGGACTGGCTGGCTTTTGTTCAGTTTAGTTGCCCTGAGAACCACTAAAAGAAACTGAAGTGACTAATCTGCTTCCCTGCCCTTACAGGTTTGTTTCTCAACAGCACAATGAAAAGAACCTGCTTACCACAGCAAACTTGCTTTCTATAGAAGGTATGAGCAGTGACCAAGCTAAATCTGTTCCCTACTGTCCCCTAGCATTCAGAAGGTATCTCATCAGGATTGTTAATGAAGTCTTAAATTGAGTTTACGGCACTAGTTGGTAGGTAGTCAGTGCTCTTTCAAAAACTAACACTGAGTAAAGACAAAACATGCTTTGCTACCTTTGTAGCTGATAAGGGAAAAGAACTAGTATTGGTAAAAACCAGACTGAACTGTATATGGTGTTTCATCTTTGTAATAGGCTCATAACAAATTTTCTTATTTACTTTAACACTGATATATACATATGTGTTGAGGTAACACATGACTGTCTGGGAAATAGTCATTATTACAAACTCGATGACACTCTGTAGAGCCTATACGAAAAGGCTCAGCCATGGTTAATTCCTAGAACTGGGCTACTTGGTCCCTAGATCTTACAGAGGAATGGAAAACTAAAACACGGAACATGTGCTTGCAATTTATTTGTAAACTGCTCTACTAGGTGACATGGTGCAATAATTCTAACTTGCATCATTTAGAAAGGTCTGTGTATCTAAAGCAAAAGATCTTGCTCTGCTAGAAGCAGAAGGAAAAATAAGCTTTTCCCATCCTTTTTAGAAAGTTTGTGGTTGTTTCCTTGAATTGCATTACTTAATTTTGGGCAATAGAAACACACAATGGGCAGATACCACACAATATTAAAACGCTGTGAATACACTGAAGTACAGCAGGATTTAAATATGAGAATTGCATTCTGCTATCCCACTAGCCGCACATCACACTACCCTATCATGAATTTGGGTACTGTCTTGGTAATCCATGCTTCAAAATTTTAATCTCTATTCCAAATGACACTGATGAATTGCCTGCTGTCTCTAAAGGAATAAGTAATTCTTTGGGTACAAGGTTCATTTTAAACCTTTGTGCAGCTCGGCTTTATAATGCTACAACACTGCTTTGAGCTCCCCAAATACGTACATCATGTCTTTCAAGAGAACAGTTATCATCTATGCTAATAGGAAGTTTTAATTTCAAAGCAGAACTTAAAAGTATTTCAGTGTGGTGTGTAGGTCACACACCAGCCAGTATTTTCTAGAAAGGTCTGAAACAGAACAATTCCAGGCACTACTAAATCAGAAAACTTCCATTATGGTTTTGGTCAATTTTTAGGACAAGCACAAAAAGGACTACCACAGAACATGATTGTTCCAGATCTCCATGCATATGGGAACAGCCCCAAGAATTAGGATTAGCTGTAGTTTCATTATTTCAACACAACTGATACGCAGTTATCTTCTAAAACAACCTGGATCTACTTTTAAAACAACATGGAAGTAGTCCCAAAAATTAGAACTATTTCCATGTTGTCTTAAAGACAGTTTCAGATTGTTTTGGAAGATAACTGCTTATCAAGCATGTTGAAATAATAAAACTAAAGATAATCAGTAGTGCAAAGACACTGATACCTAAGCATGTATGTTAATACATGTTTTCTATCATTCTGACCCTGGAATTGTCAAAGTTGAATTCCTGTTAAATATTTTTCATTTCCTTCAGCTCTGTGGCTCATCAGTCCTGTGCTAAGAAGTAAGTGAACTCTTGTTGTGTCAGAAGGTCTATAGCTCACTGGAATGTCACAACATAATGTTAGCTTTTTTCCCCTCAGAGCTGATAGTTAACTTCTCCCAAGCACTATAAATTCTCAGACTAGTTTTTTACTTTTAGCTGTCTAAATGTTTGACTCCTGTTTGATCTACCTTTCCCGTATCAGAATCACAGCTGTGGACTGAGTGATATGGTAAAGTAAAACATCGCCTATGTAAGAAAGATTACAGAAAATGGTAGTTACTTTAGGAATAGGAGAAGCACAAAGTATCCTTCCCCACAGAATACAAGTGCTAGAAGGAGCTTTTGACAATGTCATGCAAAGTACACCTAAAGAGCATGCATTTGAGAAGTAGACCCCAAGCCATGCATCTGAATATGCACGAATGGGAAAAGGGGCAGCTTTCTCTGAAGAGCAAGTTTCAGTACTAAACTCATGAACAAATAGTTTTTCTTGGCACATTCTGCTTAGGACTGCTATACATACCCATGCAATTTATGCAAAGATTATCCTGTCTGAGCATTTGCAGAAACTGCAGTCACATCTCTAAGCTTATATATTGTCACTTATGCATAAAGCAAATACAAGGACCAAAGCTATTGAGTGGTGAATAATTGTGCTTATTTTTAACCACAAACACTACTTCATAGCTAAGAAGTTTGACACCTTTGAGTTTTGGAAATATGTTTAAAACTACTGATTTGTGGGACTACTTGAAGTAAAAAAATAGAATGCTAACAGAGGTATTAAAATCTGTAAATGGTAATACCTTTAAGGAATGATCTTTACATGTCTCTTCATATTCTAAAGAAATGTAGAACCATGAGATGGGAGCTGAAGACAAAAGTCTTAAAGCTTATAGTCATTTCAAGTATGGTCTTACTTGGCTACAAAAAAGACTCCAACTTTGGCCTTGATGAATTAACTGAGTTTGTTAAAAGCTAGATTAAAGAAGCCTTTTTAAAACTGCTTCCCCAACTAAAATATTGACAAATTCCAGTTTGTTTCATCTTAAACCTGATCCCTGAATAAAAATGACTAAAATCGGACAGCTGATTTAGTAATAAACTATCTACACTTTAAAAAGTACCTGGATATAGTATTCAGTGTTAATGCTAGCAGTAATAACAATTCCTACATACATATTGTAAAATACCTCAACTAGGATCTAAATTTCAAGTCATTCTCATTTTATTGAGGATATACTATAATCATAAGCCCCTGTTGAAACCATAATTAGTGTAAATGAGAAACTAAATATGAAATATTGGAACTACAATTTTAGCTCTATAAAAAAGCAAGGAGAATGACTTAAAGTCAACATACAAAATTGCTTGGCTACTTTTCAGTGTCATTAGTGGTAAAGATGAACTAAAGATGTCTGGTAGACATCTGTGAATGGTCAACCTGACAGCAAAGTATTTGAAGTTAAAATGACACCATCAGCTATGTAAGCTAACTAAATTGAGCCTAAAATGCACCAAGAACAGGTCCTGTGGCAAAGACACACCCACTTCCCAGCGACATAATCATTTAAAAATGAACAAAAAAAATCCCAGTACTGGAGCACTTCTACTCAAGAATATATATTCATAACCTGGAAACAACCAGACACCAGACTATGTAGATGACTAAAGTCATGGCAATCTTGACTTACACAGCAAATTTAGAAAATTTGTATATTAATAGTTTCAAGGAAATATTTAAAGGGACATTGAGAAATCTGAAAGAGAAGTTGTTATTCAAGTTTCTCACACCCCTGCCCCACATCCAGAAATATCTATACTGTCTTGAGTACTTAAATGCAAATACATCAGCACATACAGCAAATGTACTTTTGGATGAATCTAAGGTGAGAACACATTCATTTTAACTCAGATAACAAGGTGAGGTAAGATACCCATCATATACTCACTGCTATACAATCATGACTGTGAAATATTTTGTTGAATTTTTCTAACTCTGATTTTGTATTTTGACTGCTAGAATGAGCTGTACAACTCAAGAAAATTTAAATAACAGGAGGAAAGTCTTGTATCATATGAAGTCATAAAAACACTTGCATGGTAAGACCTACAAACTTCCCACTAATTGATTGCTTTGAAAGGCTAATCTGTGTAGCTCCTAATACTATTTATTCAAAGGTTTTAATCCTGAAATTAAAAGCATGGCCATAGGCCACTTTCCCCAATCAGAGATAGCCCCAGTATGGTCCTCAAACACAAATATCTGGTGGTGTGTGTTATTTTAATCAGTCCCAGGCAATCAATCCACTGCATTAAAAACTCTGAAACTGTTTTGTTCCAGCCTCAGTAAAATTCTAGCCCAGTAAAAATAAACTGGCTTATAGATCAGTGTTTGGACAATTATATTACTCTGAAGAAAGCTCTGCAGCTAGATAATCTCAGTACCTTCAAGTTTACCAACAGCTGCCAAACACTCAGCACTTTCGAAAAAATGGGCCACACTTAGACATTTAGGAGTCTAAACACATCAAGAACCCAACTTTAACAACCTGCTCTTCACCTAATATTCACTAGTATGTGTATCATCTAGATTAGCCACTGAAAATGTTAAGCTTTATGAAATTATACTAAAACTGTCACATTGAAAATTTGAAATTTTCCAAATGCAAGTGATTCTAAGGCAGAAGAACATGACAGCAGCCTAAATTAAATATCTAAAACTAACACCTGTTGTGACATGCAACCTTAAACCTAATTTTGTTTCTCATGTAATTTGTTTTCTTTGAAAACTTGAGCACATTTCAAAAAGAAATAGAAAAATAAAAAATTGCAATTGTGCAAGATACCACCTCACCATACCAATCCCCAGCTGGAGAGCTATGTTTAAACACAGACTAAGAACACGCAGCTTTCAGGACCATGAACATTACAGAATAAACAGGAAGGACAAATCAAGGTGAAAACCATCCAGAAACACAGTGTATTTCCTTAATTCAAAAGAGACATAGAAATTAGATTCTTGTTCATAGAATGTAGTGTTTTTACTAGAACAAAAGTAGTTTAACACTGATATGTAGTGTTAAACATTTTTAACAGATTTTAATAAGATTATTTGCAAGATGGTAAAAAAACTAAGCTTGCAATCAAAATAGAGTTAGCAGAAACTGCAATTCTCAAAAAAAAAAGCACAAAAAAGTAGAAATAGTTAATTATTTTCCTCATACATGCAGTGTAAATCAAAAAAGTGGATATACAAAAAACTGATTTCTGCCCTTGGGTTTTGTCCACAGATAGGCCTGTAGTATGTTTTGTGGGGAAAAATACTTGCATAAAAGTTTAGAAACATATTTTCAGCTTTGTACTCTATAATTGGGGACTTTTTTTGTACTTTAGGTCAGGGAATAAAAGAGACTATTCATGTCATCTGACTTCTTGAAATGCAATGTAAGTGCCTAAAGTGGAATCCCAAGGGCTGTGTAAGGTCAGTGGTGCCAGGTACGATCTTCTAGAATTAGATTATCTAAATAAGGAACCTAGATTGTCTCTAAGGAGAGAGAAATAGGTCCCTCAATTAAATGCTTAACTTGTACGGCATCAATACTCAACAAGATTTCTAACTGTTCCTTTAATGATTCAAGTGCAAGGCAACAATCCTTCCCTATATGAAGTACCTACAATGGTGGAAGCAGGATGGCTGAACTTAGACAAAATTACATCTACAGGTTTTATGTCTATAAAAGAACTGTATTTGAAGCAGTTTGTATTATCTTAAAATCCTGAGAAAGGCAGAAAAGCTTCTAACAGTGAGGCACATAAAAAAAACTTGGCTATATGCTTAATTTGCTCACGTTTAAATTAGTGTTACCATGATGTTTCATTATTTTTATTTAAAACCAAAACAAACTGCTGAACTTGTAAAAAATCCTAAGAGATGTCTTTCATAACTTCTGCAAGCAAAGGCAGCTTTGCTGCAACTAATGTGGCCATTGTGAATTCAACTTCATATGGGATATGTTTCAGTTTTGACTAAGAAGTACAGAAAATTGGCTTTCATCCCTGTAAGCAATACTCATAATAGTTTACTCAGTTATCAGTAATGACATTCATTGTCACTTGTATTTTAGCTTAATGTCAAGAAATGTTTTTTTCATCAGAACTGATGCCAGTTCTATTCTGGGGCCCACCTAGCAATGCAAACACCAAAGAATAAAGAAGTTTGATGGAAGGGCAAAGCTTCAAATTTGTATACAATTCCCCTGTGGTTTATCATGTTTGCATGAGGTACGTGTTTTTTTCAGAAAATGGATGAGTAGGTGATGTGCTGAATGCTATCTGGGATTTGCAAAAATATACAGCATTTTTAAAAAATGGTAGCTGAATGTTGAAGATTACACAAAGTCCCTAACAGCACTGGCTTTTTAAAGCCAGTTTTTAACTTGCTAATTTTGAGCTAGCTAAAGTTGAGAAGAGAGGTGCTTTGTCCCCTCCCTTACAAAATTGTTACTGCTGTTATCCCAGAGAAAAAGGTATTCTGTAGAACTGTGAATGATGCAGTATGTATCGAATATGCATGCTAAGATATGTTTGCTCTGTGGAAGCTTGGAAGAGATAGGTAACTTCTACATGCACATAAATACTTTTGTGCTAGACTTTCCAAACAGCACAAAATTTAATTTGTACTACTTTTTTAGTATTTTCTGAAATCACTACGGTATCTTTAAGAATCCTCAATCTAAATACCACAGCCTTTTATGGAAGGAGACAAGCACAGTACAAATCAGCAAGATGGGTGTTTGACAGCATTGAAATTGCCAACAAGTTCTGATGAAAAGAAGCACAAGCTCTAAGCTCTATTTAACTTTTTCAGTATGACTTGCTAAATGTAATAATTATCACAAGGAATTAATCATATAACAATAATGTACTATCTGAAAAAAAGAACATGACAGTGTAGCAAAATAATTTATGGAAACGTATAGTGTTTCCACAATAGGAGTAGCTAACATTGCAACCCTTCAAAGAGGTTTATTTTTACTGTGTTCTGCAACTATGGCTTTATACATGTCAGGGAGATTTAAGCACAGACAGACCAACAGCATAAATATAGCCAAACAGGCCTATTTAATTGGTGGGTCCGGTGCTCATAGGTGTAACCAACAATTACGATTGCCCAACTTCTTACTTTGATATTATGCCTTAAAATCCCCCAACCCTTACACAGAAACATTAAGGTATTATAAAGTTAAAAGGATTTCTTTCCTAGCTTATTACATACAAATTACTTAGACGAAAGCCTAAATGCAGAAGACGCTTGTGTAGACATAAAATGAGTTCACCGATACTTGAAAACTGCTGTAGAAGCTTCTGAAAGTTCGAAGTATTGGTCACATGGACTTGTAAGGCATACTGGATGAGCAAATACATTCACAACCAGTGTGCTTAGCCATGTGTGAATTCCAGTGTATATGCTAGAGCAGTTTCAATGTATGATGGCATTAATATTATTAAATCTGTTCCTTAGGTTAATATCTTTGGGACAGATTTCAGTATTTACTTTCTACTGATTTTGCTGCCCTGCTCTGCAAAGCATTATCTATTTGCAATCTGTTTTCCTTAACAGAACACAATTCCTGAAGAATACCACATTTTTTCCCCCCATCTTTCTACCCACACAAAAGACAATTTAACTACAATATGCCAGCTAGCAAGGCTGCTTCATGGAATCTGTCTTGACAGTATCAGGTCCAAATGTGTATGTTTCAGCAGAACTTTGGCAGGTCCAAAAATCAGGTTAAGCGTCAAAAACACCACAAGTATCAAAGTGCACCTGAATAGAGTCAGGACATGGCCTCCTGTACCAAATTCACCAGAAAAATGGTATGAAAACCCAGAACTCTAAAGGGAAGTCTGATCCCAAGGAGCACCTTTGGTCACTACTTCAGCTACATAAGCATTAGATTACCATTTATGCAAATACAGCTCAAATCTGTCACAATTACGACAAATGAATGGCCTCCACTAACAAGGAATAACTAAATTAATATAGGTAAGAATGGGAAAAATAGTATTTTATCAAGAGATTACTGAGGGTGGAATTAAGTGACTTAAACGTCACGTAAGATGTCACTGCCAAAATTCAGAAGGTGAATCCAGATCTTTAGTTCTAAGACACATCCTTCCATTTAACACTTCTAAATCACAGGGACTCCAGACAAAAAAAAAAAAACATAAAAGGTGCTACAATGTGGAGGAAAAAAATCTTGCTGATACACTAACATCAGCCTAGAATACCAGTAAAAGATGAACATGACAAAGATTTTAGAACCATCTACAAAAGTAAGAAAACCTAAGTAGAAGGACATAGCAAGCAAAAAACACCCTGAAGTTTAAAGGACTTTATAAGAATATGAGCCTTACCATAGGCAGAAAATACTTGCAGGATTAAACATACTATGTTTTATTGCTTCATCAGTGCCTACAGTTTGTATGTTTTTTGACAATCGATATTCTTATTAAAATGTGAAAATCATATATTGCTGAACACACTCAACATGTGGGGATTAATTGCAATTTAAGACTAAAAATAATACAGAAACACAATTGTCAAACCAAGTATCAGGACTGCTGATACACTGTTTAGTTCTCATGTAAAATAAATGAAGTAAAAATGCTATGCAAGACTATGAACACACCAGGTATACCATCCTTACCTGCAAAGGAAGGAGAGTATTACTGTTGGTGTCAGTTCGGAAAACATTATCTTCAATCCACGATTTTGGTGTCAGTGATGGAGTAGAGCGAGTAAATTTAGGAGGAGCTATGACATTACCAGAAAAGGGTTTCTTCAAAGGAGAGATCTGGTTCATAGTTCCTGGGATTCCCATGGTTCCAGTTCTACGATGGTCTCTGCCATGCATTCCTCCCCAGGATATATTTCCTGTGCTCCAGCCGCTGCTTTGATTGCTCCAAGGCGACTGCTTCAGAAGAGGCTAAAAAAGAATGATTAATTTCTATTATTCTGAAAATACTTGAAATTGTTTTCTACTTAAAAAAACCTCAAAACCCCAAAATAACCTACCACCAAGTAAGCAATGTGTAGAGATTGCTATAAACCACTCTCTTCTGATAACCTGTAAATTAGCTACTGAAACAAGGAAGAAAACACAACTTCATTAAAAAAAAAAAGTCACTCCTATTCCCCCATATGTCTCCCAAAAAAATGCTGCAGTACTTGTGCAGGCAATTTTGATTATAATTTTTATCATTTTAGTGACTGATAGCATTTTTAAAGCTATGCAGAAGAAAAATTCCAGGGTGTAAAACCAATTTCCAAAAAACCCTGAAACCAGTTTTTATCATACATTACTTGCTATTGTATGAGATCACTGCAAAAGTAACAGAAGAATTTAAAATATATAAATTAAAAATTATTATTAACATAGTATTTCTATTTCTACTCAGTGAGTAGTAATATTTCACTACAGAGAGTAGAAATTTAAAAATTAAAATGGCAGATTTAATTCCCCCCACTCCAGTATTTTGAATATCATTGTGTCAGTATTACCATATAAGAGCAAGAAGAGCACTGACTACTGTAGAGAGAATTTGTTTGAAGGAGCTATCTTAACATTTCCATTAAAATGCATTATTCTGAAGCCACTGCTCAAATGTTTCTGGAGTAATGAATGGAGTAATTTCTGGAGTAATGAATCTGTGGGATTCGGCAGGGTGTACTCTAGAATTTTTTTTGATGATTTCTTTTCCTATCCAGATATGATGTACCTTGCACCTACCTAAATACACTTTTAAGTGCACTATATTCTCTAATATGAAAATGGAAGTAGTTTTTAGAAAGACAATTTTTAAAGGATTAAGTTTTTATTCATAAGAAAAACTTCTGCTAAGAAGTGACCTATAGTGGTTGACATATTACCAAGAGGTGGACCCACTGAGCATGACTGACAGTGAAATACTGTATTTATCTTTAGTAGTCTCAAATCTGACTGTTCTTGGAAACGCTTTTCCTCAAACATAGAAATGGAGTGGGGGTGTGTGTGATGATTCTAAATTCAGTTCTGTGAAGTGAAAACACAGTACTTTTATCTCTAAGCTTAGCTGCAAGCAACCCTCAACCTGCATTCCAATACCTTAAAAATTTAAAGCATGTCAATATGCTATGTATCAAGTAAAAGAGAACTTTCTAAAGACAGAAAGATAAAATTGTAACAACACCCCCACCACCCTCACCCCCAGAAAACAAACCAAAAAACCACTAAAGCCATTCTTGGTCAAGTGACCAGGAAAACATCCTATTCTATATAATTATAGATAATTATGCTGTAAAACTTGAATACTTGCGTTGGAATTTTGGGAGAGGCGGGCACTCTATTGTGAAACAAACCTTAAGAGATAATGCCAAATGTTAACAAGCCTCTAATATTGCTAGCTATGCTGTCATGGCACTGCTTAAGTATACCCACAACTTGTAAGTGAGAGAAAATTCCTGTACACCTCACTGTTGGAGAATTGCCTGGAATTTGTTTGAAGAATGTTATTATAAATGTTAAGGACGAGTAGCTCCTAATCATATTGCATCGTAATCAGTTCTTCAATAGGCACACTATGTGAGATTCCAATTCTGATACAAATGAACCGCCACTGATTAAATCTGATCGGATTTAATACCAGAATGAAAAAAGAAATTAAAATGAGGCCTGTGTAACTTCAGCCTTTCATAAATGAGCAAATTATTGGAGCAAAATGGGCTTATAATGCAACAACAGGTAATATTAACACGGATTTGCTTCTCACTGATTTCTTATAATATTCTGTTCCAGGAAGAAATGTAAACTTCCATTTTAACACGGGATTGTTAAAACCCTCGATTAAAATCGGTTACAGAACTTGAAACACTCCGCTGTCCTCAGATACACATTCAAGCAACGTCAGTCAAAAGCCCTGAAAGGCAGCGCGGTGTCAACTTTCGCATCTGACGCTCCTCTCGGCGACCTGTGCCCGTCCGACCGAGCCCGCCCGAGGGCCAGCCCGCGGCTGGGGAAGGGGCTGCCCGGGGTGGGGGGCGGCGCCGGCCGGAGCTGTCAGACTCATTGTTCCGGGGACACTGCGCCCGCCGCGGACGATTCGGGGGGACAAGGGGGGGCGTTTTGACGGCGGAAGTCCCAGACACCAACAGGAGCGGTTGAGCTCTTTTTTTTCCAAGCGCAAACCCTCTTTTCTCGTCCCGGGTAAAACCCCGGCGTCCCTCGGGAGGCGAAGGCGCACCAAGGAGGGCAAGAAGAGCCACCCCGGCACCTGCCACCCGGAACGGGCGGGCAGAGTGCCGGGAGAGGGGCGGCTGCTGTCCACAGACCGCTCCGGCCCGACCCCTCCGGCCACCGGGCGGGGGGCGCAGGTGCCCTCCCTCCCGCCGGGCCGGCCCCGCCCTGCTGCCGCCGCCGCGGTCCCGCCGGGCTGTCACCGCGGCGCAGCCTCGCCCGGCGCCGGCGAGAACGAAGCCGCCCGGTTGCCGAGGCCGGCCAACCGAGGGCAGCGGAGCCTCCGTCCCTTCCCCGCGTCTCCCTTCCCCGCCCCGTGGCTCCCCACCGCGGCCGCCGCCCGGTACCTGGTGGTGGTTGTAGGAGTTTCTCTGCTGCAGGAAGGCGGCGGCGGCGGCCGCCGCCTGGTGTTGGTGCTGGAGCTGGGGGCTCACAGGGGATCTCCGGTTCTGCTGTTGCTGCTGCTGCTGCTGCTGAGGTAAATTCATCTGCGGCGGCGGCGGGGGGGCGGCGGCCGAGAAGGGGCTGCTGAAGGGCCCGGCGCAGGGGTTGTGAGGCGACACCGGCGAGAAGCTCTGGAAGAAAGCGGGGTTGATCGATGACGGGATCCCCGGGTAGAAGCTGGTCTCGGACTCCGGGCTTGGGGGTGGCATCGCGCTGATTTGCCCGCCGCCGCCGCTGGAGACCGGAGGCTGCTGTGTCTGCTGCGGAGGCGGCGACGAGGTCTGCACCGACCAGGGGGTGCCGAAGCCGGGCAGCGGCGGAGGAGGAGGGGAAGCCGCCGAGGAGGAGCCGCCCCCGCTCTGGTGATGGGGGCTGGGGATCTCCGGGCTCTGCAGGCTGCTGAAGCCAGAGCCGAGCCCGCCGGGCAGGAGGTTCCCGGGGCTGCCCAGTAAGTGGCTGTTCGGGGGGGACTCCATGGGGGGCAGCTTGGCTCTCGCCTGCAGATGAGGAGACGAAGGCGGATTCACGCAGGAGGCGGCGGCCACCCCCACATTGGGGTCCGCGGACGCCGATCCCCCCGGGCAGGAAGGGGCGAGCCGCTCCAAACCCCCCCTGTCCGCGCCGCCCTGGTGCTCGGCGGGGCCGACGGGCCGGTGGTGCGAGTGATCCCCTGTCCGCGGCGGCTCCGGGGGCTGAGCGCTGAGGAGCTGGAGCTGCTGCTGTTGCCTGTGCTCCTGCTGCTGGTACTTGTCAGTGGGGTGGCTGAACTGCTGCTGCTGCTGCTGAGGGGGGTGGTGATGATAGTCTGGGGGGTGGTGGTTATTCAGGGGGTGGCTGCTGCCGAGCTGGGCTGGGCTGCTGAGCTGCTGCTTAAACTCTTTCCTCTTCTGGCTCAGCTGAGGAGGCGGCGGCTGTGGTTGCTGCGCTTGCTGCTTGTTTAAATCCTGGTGGGGGCTGAGACAGGGTTTAAAGTCAGAGGAGGGGTGGCCGAGAGGGGGGTGTCCCGACGCGGGGCTGCTGCCCAGCCTCTCGCTGCCTGGCTGCTGCTGCTGTGTCACCCCCAGGAGCAGCTCATCCTGCATGTTTTGATGATGCGCAGCAGCGACCGCTGAGAAACAGGGAGGGCAGCGGCGACCCGGCTGCCGGGCGAACCGGCTGCAGCGGGCGGCAAGGGGCAGGAGGAGTGAGGCGAGGCGGCCGCGGCCGCTCCGGAGAGGGGGAAGGAGCCGGCGGTGGGCAGGGGCTGAGGTGGCCGTCTGCGGGAGCTTCCCTGACAGCGGCTCGGCGCAGAGGTGAACCCCCACCTCAGCACACTAAAGAGACAAAGATAATTAATAATCTTTGTGGCGAAGTGTTGGGGGGCGGGGGGAGAGTTTAAACACCCGCCTATCGCAAACCACTATGTAAGTCCCAAAATAGCTTATTTATAGAATAAAGCTCTCTTTTTTCCCATCAACGCCACTGTACTGCTTTAAAAATACCGCAGCTTTTTGATACAAGCCCATTTTTATCGGAGATTTCTTTTTCCTTTTCGTTTACTGGGACCCTCGGTCAGGCGGCCCTTCCCGCCTGCAGTCGCACCCACAGGGATCCACTAGATCAGGAACTCGCCCGGACAGGTCACTGTCCCCGGACTGAAACTCCTCCGTCCGACCCCCCCAGCCGCCACACCGCAACGCAGGGGAACAGCGGGGCATTCCCGGGCCTGGCACTGGCGGGGAGGGAAGGAGGGGTGGCCGCCGGTACCTCCACGGGGCAGGCGACCCGGTCTCCTCAGCGAGGCTCCTGCCGCCCCCCGGCTGCCCCCGCCCCGCTGCCGGCTCGGAGCCGCCGCGGCGCCCTTAAGAGCGCCGGAACATTCGTCACAGTGACGTCACAGGCACCGCCCCAGCCCGGCGGGCCCTGGTAAAGCGCTGTGGGCCCGCCCCTTCATGAATAATGCATCAGACCGGGAGCTCGCCCGCCCCCCTGGCGCCGACGAGCAGGGTGGGTGCTACCACTTCAGCCAGAGGGAGGTGCCAGCCCTGTGGGCCTCTTGGGCAAGGAAGTTTCTCATTTCTCAAGTTTTCTCGTTTCTCATTGGGCTTTGACGACCTTTCTATCATCAGGCGAGAAACAGCTGCAATAAAGAGATTTTATTTCGTTTTGCGGCAGCGGCTGCGATCGGCTTTTATCCCAACAGAAGGGGCAGGGGCAGCCGTGACGTCGGTTTCTCCTGCCGCCTGTGATCCCGTCAGGCGCTCACTCGGGGCGGAGGAGAGGGCGATTGCCCCGCCTCGCGCGCCGCTCATTTGCATTGACGCACGACCGCGCGCCATGGGCGGGGCGGGGGGGGTGGAGCGCGAGCGCGGCGGCACGAGACGGGCCGGGTGTCAAGGCCCCGCCCAGCCCCGGGCTGGCCCCGCCCCTCCGAGCGCGGTCAGGGGTGCGCCGTGTGCCTGTCCCTGTGGGAGCGGGCTGCGGGACTGTCCCTGTCCTTTTCCCTGTCCCGTGGGGCACTGTAGCGTCCAGAGCTCCCGCGGAAACATGGGCTCGTCACCCCTTCCTCGTCACACACCCGGGGCCTGCCAGCAAACCTTGTTTGTTGGCGCCTCAGAGATCCACGGGAGCACGGGCGGAACCCGTGCCGAGGTGTGGTGGCACGGGGTGGTGGCTTCTGAGGTATTCCAGTATCAAAGGTGGGGTTTTACCCTTTCCATACAGTGGAAGCACACATTCTTGGCAGCTGTTCAATGCAAACAAATTAACAATTTGGCACGTACAGATGTAACACTGATGTCAATGTATATGCCCTTGAAAAGACTAAAACCGGCGGCCTCTCTGTGCTCTGGGAAGGCTGTAGCTCAGCAGTGAGAGAATTCATACAGGGCTGTTGCATGTGTGAGTACTTGGGGAAAGTGTCATTATGTGCTTGACTTGTTGAACTTTTCTCTAGGTATCTGTCCATGCCCACTATCAGTGACTGGATAGCTTCATTCCTCCTGCCCTATGGACATTTGGTGTGACCCAGTGTAGCAGTTCTTTTTTCTTAAATCTGTATATATTTTCTAGATGCATATAAAACATAGAGGGGAAAAAAAATTGTTTTAGCATTTGCAGGCATCTCTGATGTGGTTGTGAACCTGTGTGGATATATATTGGGGAATCTGTGCTATCTTGCAGGGCTAATATGTAAATGCATTTGCACCATCAAAGAATAATTGATATGTGTTTGTCTTTGCTGTATTAAGGCATGGCACTCCAGAATTACTTGTTATATTGGCACTTGTTTCAAGAACTTGGCAGGCTTACGGGGGCTAAAAAATCCAGAGTGCAGGCCAAGGCCTTACGGATGGTCGCATGCTGAGTAAATGTTGCAGGCCAAGTACTGGTTCCTCTCTGAACTCTGAATTGCTTCACAGCACAATTCTCATAAGCATTAATTTGGTGAGCTGCAGAACTGGTAGCATCTGGCATCCCTTTGTGTTCCTGTCATACACCTGACATTGAGTTGTGTGCAAGCCTGAACAGAAGTTGTCCTCTACCTGGGGCGTTCTCAGGCAATGTCTAACAAGGGTGGAAGCACTGCTGCACTGCACTCTCCTATAACCAGTTACCTAGTTCTGCAAAGTGTGTAGCAACTAGTTCAACTGAGGGTTTTTTTTGTAAGCAGTCAGCTTCCCTGCCCCTCACCTTTAAATCAAGCCCGAATTCTAGCAATTCTTCTTTCAAAACAGCTGTCTTGGCATACACAAGTATTTTTTAAATTGACTGAAAGACAGGAATGCTCACATCCTTCACAACAGCTTATCTCTGGCATGGTAGCCACTCACCCAATTGCGTGTGTTTGTTAAGTCAACTTTTACAGAGTGAAGATCATCTATTTTTAATCATGTAAAAAGCAAGTGTCCACTCTGCATTAGCTGCCTAATGTTCCACAAACACAAGACAGGTGCTAGCAAAGGATGATTCATCCCCTAACAAAGGTACTTTTAGAGAGAGAAACCTGATCTCTCTGTTGATTACGAGGAAAGGTTTTGGCTGTCTTACTGCAGAATTCAGTAGGTCTTTGGTGGTCCCTGGTCCTGTGGCACATGCTACTTGACTCTAATACAAGCAAGAACAGTTGTACCAAGCATCAAAAGAAGCATCCTGCATGGTCTTCTGTTTCAGATACAAAACCCCTTGTGTGCTGAGGCCACAAGTTCTGGCTTCTCCTCCGCCAAGTCAAGTTTCCTACCTGGAACCTTGGTGCCATCAAGAAGTGCTGAGGCCTGTCCTTGGCAGTTTGTTTTCTCTCTCCAGCCTCCAGTTTCTTGATTTTTGACAATTTGGCCTTTACACCCTCTTGCATTAATGTTTTTCTCTCCCTTGTAATCCCTTGATTCCTTCCTGCTTTCTTTTATCTTAGCTTTTCTAGGGAAGGCTGGAGAGCTTTTTTTGGATTAGACTAGTTGGAGGGTAATATTGTCTGAAAATAAATGCCTAAATAAATGTGTAAGAACAAGCTAAGTGTGTGTTATGCTTCTTTCAGGTGCCTCACCTATTTGCAACACAGGAACTCCCTAAATTCGCCTTTCCAGACTTTAGAGTGTACTGAGAGTCTTGGGCTCCATGTTCCCTGATGGTTACTGAAGCAAGACTGCCTGAAGAGGGGAGCATGCTGGCAGAGCCATGCCTCACCTGAGTGACTTGAAGAAGCTAGAGAGTCATGGAGCTGGGATGAGTTCCTTAGACTAGACAACAAACATTAGAAATGCCAAGCCATATGCAATATCACTGTACATAATATCTAAATTGAAAAAAACAGATGTTGCAAAGCAAGCTGTCAGTATGGTAGAACCAAGTTACTGTTTTTGCAGCTATTAATCAACCTGTTTCTGTATATTCATTCCAACAAATGTGCCAGACATTGACTTCACCTGGGAGGCCTGTGGTAGAGCCAGGGCTGACAGCTCTCCTGGATTTGTTGGTGCCTGAAAGACAACGATCATATTGTCTGGTGTTCTGCATCATGCAGTGGGTGTTAAATTTTGTGTAGTGAGTTTAACCACCAGTGCTATAGAATGGAAAGTATAAGGACAAATCACATTAACCTATATAAAATAATTATAACTATATAAAGACAAACTGTAAGGGTTACAGAGCAGCCTATGGCTGCCATTTGCGTGACATGAAA
The DNA here is from genome assembly GCF_024509145.1 of Vidua macroura. Classification (NCBI taxonomy): domain Eukaryota; kingdom Metazoa; phylum Chordata; class Aves; order Passeriformes; family Viduidae; genus Vidua; species Vidua macroura. Next base: position 59,176,549 of record NC_071574.1, read on the forward strand.
GAGATCATCAAGGTAGTGATTTTGCCCCTGAGTGGTTATCATCTCTTCTAGATATTGCCATGCACAGCTTAAGTTCTTTCTTTGTATAAACCCAAGAGAACAGCATCTTCTATTGGCCAGTGTTAGGAACAGGATATTATTATATGAGAATGGATTTTGGCTCACTGTTCTTTTTTTTTGCTTGAACAATAAAACCTTTAGCAGTTATAAGAACTGAATGGGACTGTACTGAAATGCTGTGCACTTCAGAGTGGTCTGTGGGTTTAGCTCCTCTTAAAAGGTCTGTCTTATTTTGTGGGGTAGGATCCATACTTTGTAATGCTCAGATATCACTTAACAAGTCTTACAGTTTTTGTGAACACACCATAAGACATGAAACTTAAATATGGTATGTAGACTTGATATGTACACAGAGCTATTTCAGCGCTTCCTCATTTTGTAAATGGGCACACACACTAGAATATCAGGAGCCTAATGTATACAAAACAAAATAGCTCTGACCAGTGGTAGAATCTGCTCTTTCCCTTCTATTAGCTAGTTGGAAAATCACCATGCCTGTGATTTTGAATATGGGCTGCAATTAGATGTGCACATTAGAACTATCTTTGCTTTCATTCCAATACTAAACACAGCTTTTTTGATTATTTTTTTGCATGTTACAGTTTAAAGTAAGTGTTGCAGATAGTATTGACATCAAAAAACCTTTTGTGGATTGGCTCAGCATAGTAGGGACTCATTGCCTTCTTGTAATGCAACAAGTTTGTCTTTCCACAGCCCACAATATTTATAGGCCTTTCACCATTTGCAATGATTTACTACTTCATTTGCTTCATTTGACCTCTTTTCCAAAGCACTGCAGCAACAAAAAAAAAAAAAAAAAAAAAAAAAAAAAAAAAAAAAAAAAAAAAAAAAAATCTGTTTCTTGTTTTCTCTGGCTGTTTCACCATTCCTTCTTGTTTTCACATCTACTTCTTTTCCCAGGGTCTTTGTTAGCCCTCTCTATCTAGGTAGCTGTGTCTGTCCTGCAGTGCTTGCAAGGGTTCTGCTAAAGATCTGCTCAATCTTCCCTGGGATCAGGATATTTAGGGAAGTACGTGGTCTACTGTCCTGTGGTCTCTGATATGTGCCTGCTTTATTGCTCAGCCTAAACTGTGACATGATCTTGCATATGTATTCCAGGAACAGCACATTGTTCTAACTGGTAACAAAATACACCATTCAGATACACCATGCTTTTGCTAGAGCTGCTTCCTCTTAACCCTAAAGCTGACTTTTTGTTAATGGCATTTTCCTCCCATGGAAACATGGTAAACAGTCTGGGACTGCAGGTTATTCATATAGAAAAGCAGATGATGAGGTTTGACATTTCACAGGAAAAAGAGGGCTGAAGATTTATAACAATGTGCTTCATTCACTGTTCTGTTCTTGATTTTTTTAAACTCTAAAAATAATAGTCATGCACCCTTAGGAAGGAGGTAGGGAAGTCTTTTTCAGCAGTGAACAGACTGTTGAGTTATGGTAGCTTACCTTTTCTCCTGGTGATTTTTCTCATTAAAAAAAATAATTACTTACCCAGATATAACAAAACTGGGTAAAAAACCCTTTCTTAGACAACAGCTGTGTGTTGAAATGAAATTAAAAGCAGTGGGAAATATTAATACCAGAGATTGAAATAGTTTGCTTTGTTCTCTTATTCCGACCCTCATGTTATGTTTTTGTTTGTTTTTAATGTTAAAAATCTTAAAATTCACAGGAGATGGGCAGCTTTCTTGCTTTATTCAAAGTCTGGCTTCCATCGTGAAAGCCTGCTAAACTTGAAGGATATAGGTTCTGGTCACAAGAATGCAAAGCAGTGATCTATTCTGTTTTTTCTCCTTTGTACCCTGGAGTTTAACCAGCACACTAGTCTAATATTCTCTTGCTTGCTAGTGGCAGTTTCTGTTTCTTTTTTGTTTTGGTTTTTTTGGTAGTAGTAGTCATTAGACTTTCTCCCAGGAGAATCGCTGCCAAAGTAAACAAACATCTTCATGAAAGGATAATAATGTCTAGAGTATTCAGAATTCTGTGTTTTACAGATGAGTATTTGTGGCAACCAACTAGTGAATTAAAGTGAATGGAATCCTATTTCTAGTTTGCTACTTTTGCTGTGCTAATTGAATGTGGCAATTTCTGCTAGCTTCTCAGCTCTGCAGTGCAAGTACTGGATGCTAGTTATAATTTAAAATTAAGAAAAATATGAGATGAAACTTGGTTTAGAAAAAAGATTTTATTTTTTATTGTTGGGAATTGAATAGTACGTGTAAACCTCCAAGGAATTGCTGTTGTCTCTAAAATGTTTTGCATGTGGTTGGCAAGAACAACAAGGAGAGAGGAAAGTTCAGCTAAAAAATTCATAAAGGTTGTCTGGTGGAATGCATTACAGTCATCTGTATACCTCTGTGCTCTTATCCCTCTGAACTGATAATTTTTAGCTGAGATGAAACGTTCTGACGAACAGGAGGCTGGCAGATTTGCAGCATAGATTGTTTGAAGGTTTAAATACTGTGACTATCTCAGCTTACTGTAAGTCTGTAGATATAATGTAAGCTGGAGTTGCTGAAAAGTGATAGAATAGCTCATGTGAACAGCCAAAAAAACCTGTGAAGAGCTTATTTTGTGTGCTGCAGAATTCTGCACTCTTTCTCTTTCTACAGGATAACAATAATTCACCAGTAGAGCAGAGACACTTCAAATTTGTTGACGATGAGACCATATCTAGTTCTTTGTTTAGGCAGTGGCTTTCACAAAGGGAATCAGTGCTAACTGGGAGCTGCTGCCAGCACCATCATATGTTTCTTGACAAATGCAAAGTGTTCAAAAAGTTGGCACTACAAAATAGAGATACTGTCAATCTTTGTTTAATTCTCAAAATGGCTTTTAAAGCTTGTGTTGTTGCTGGTGCACTTGCATATCAGATAATATTTCTGACAGCCCTTATAATATGGCTGGTTAATTTGGTCACATTACTAGAACACAAACCAAAATTCTGTGAGTGCTAAGATTTTACTGCTGGTTTTTCCTATGTGCTGTGGGCAGAAGAAGGGTTTCTGCAGCAGTGTGTGCTGCTATAGCCAGAACACAGTATTATCTCCTTTTCTATGCACTGTGCAGATGCAGCTGCCACTATTTACCAAACATGAAGGTGTTGTTCACAGCTCTGTGAGTAAGTTTGGGTTTTGCTTTACAGAATGCAGGAGACATCTCTACTAATTGCACAAATGTTCAGCCTATATTTATGTACCTGAATATTGTGGTGTAGGAGGCAAATTGAAACTTTAAGGTATTATTTCAGTGATCACTAGCTAGGTCTCCAGAAGCTCATGGACCTGGATTGTGCTAGGAATAACTGTGTGGTGCTTCCAGTGATAGAATAATCTGTTCTGAAGGGTGGAATACTCTAGTGTGACTGCATGTAGGAGATGAGGTAGGAGACCCAAGGAAACTCTGGAAATTTTTGGGCAACGAGGCATTGAAGTAGCATTCACTGAATCCTGCAGGTAGCCCTGATCTCAGATGCATCAGGAGGAAGCAAGTATATGTCTGTAGCTACAAGGTCTGCCCCCCTGGAGGAGTGTCCAGATCATGTAGCAACTCAAACAGAAGGAGTATATGTTTGTACCTCAGCAGGCTATTAAAAATTGCTTTCAATTGCTGCAAGAAAATTTATTAAAGCTTACTTATTCAACTCAAAAAAGTAATAGAGGAACAGGTTCCCCTTCTGAACCATAGCATCTGTGTTGTACAAAAACCAAAGGCAACCTCTCTGATTTATATGTGAAAATACATTCTCTTGTACTTGACCTTATTTTCTCTTTGAGTGTAAGATGGATGCTCACTAATTTTACACCACCACCCACTGTTTCAGTAAAATTATTTTCAACAGATTCTGCAAGAAATATGCTGCTTTAATTAATATGGAATTATCTCAGAAATTACCAGTGCAGAGTCTTCAGATTTAGCATAGAACTAAAATTAGTCAGTCTAGAGCTGAAGAAACACAGATTAAAATTAAAAAATATATTAACCATATAATTGTGAGTAATTATGATGATATATCCAGTAGTCAAGGTGGGGTCAACAGCTCTGGGCTGGCCACAAGGGATATCAGAGTTTAGTTAGTCAGGAGCAGCCAGCATGCTTGAGGGGTAGGATGATCTCTTTCCCATTTGCTGAGGGCATGCAGCATCTTTTAGGAAATGCTCCATCATCCATGGCTGGAATGATGAGATTTGTCCGGTGATGAGGCTGTCCCTCTGGGAGGGAAAAGGGGCAGGCCTGGATGTAGTGCAGAATTGAACTCAGCTCTGCCATACAGCAAATGAAGGCTCTCTCAACACTTGGCTGGTTTTAGTCGTGTCCCAGCTGCCTTCCCCACTCCTGGCTTTTCGATTGTTTTTTAACCTACTAAGTTATATTTCTGAACAGTGCAGACTGACTCTGCTGAAGCTTTCACTTATTTTCCTGTGGGTCTCCCTCCTCCTTCTAAATATGCCTAGCTCTAGCTGGGACTCAGAAACAAGAAATCTTGAGTTCTCCCATAATAATTTACATGTCTGATCTGATGATGAATTGTAAATCAATGTTAAGCTTCATGACTTTTGAACGTTCATGCAATTATGATACAAAGACATTGAAAAGCAATATGCTAATTTTGCCCCATATATTTTGGTTCTAAAGGTCATGTTATCCACATGATTATTTTTTAATGCTCATGTATAACATTCTTAATAATAGTAAAGAAAAGAAATCAAAGAAAAAATCTTTGCCAAGAAACTATGCAAAAAGTAAACGTATTAGAATATTAATGTTAAAATATTTTAGAATTCCATTAGCTATAAAAAATAATTGAAACCTAGAAAATGTAGGGAAAATATTGCACTTCAATAAAATGAAATATATTAAAAAAGAAAACACACAGTTGAATGCCATCCAGACAACCTTAATTTGCTTCTGTAATGAGAACCTGAGGGAAATGTGGAGTTAAATTTAGTTTATTTCAGTAGATTCTATTTTTTTAACCCTTTATGCCCATATATAAAAGAATTATGATTGTTTGGATGCCGTAACCATCAACTCCTCTATTTTCATATGCTTACTTTTTTGGTAGGTTTTATCTAACCGAGCGCTGGAAGTGCTTTTCTAACCACATAGCTACAAGGTGAAGGAACTAAGGAAAGAGCAGAATTGTTGCCTTCATCTTTTTCACAGAGAGTACAAAACCTACTGAAATTCTGTCATTTCTTCTCTCATTATGGTACTGAGAGCTCAGATCCATTTTTATGCAATGGCACAAAACAGTTTGCTGCTTAAGTATATCTTGCAGAAGCTGAGGAACATGTACATCACAAATCAATTGTATCCATGATATTAAGAGGGAAGATGACATAGATCTTTAAAAATTCCCAAAACTTGGCAAATGACCTTGAGTAATTGTGATATCATTTCAGGTCAGTGTACTTTGACTGGTGGTCAGTCAAAATACATCATCCAAAGAACCTTTGTTTTCACAGTTGTAATTTTTTTTTTTTTTTTGTGTTCATGCTTATAGCAGGTTGTAGCTAAAGAGCAGAAAACTCATAAAATTTCTACATTAGGAAATCGAAGGGCTTTTCCTTTCTGTCTTTCCTCCCATATAACATTTCCTTTTCAACATTGAAAGGTCGTCTTTATTAGAGGAAATTTACCAGAGACTAGAGTGGTATAATTATGCCTTGTGGATGCTTTTTAATCTTGCATGAATGCCTGTAGAATTCTAGTGTCCACATGGGGAGTTATACCAGCAGAATTATAGGGGCGTAATTATGCAGGTGAATTCTGTTTTGGGACAAATGCTTTATGAAAAGGAATTTTATTTTGGCTCTTTACTTTTCAGCTTATTCATGTTCTAACTAAAAGGAGGTGATCAAATCAATGAAAATAATGAAAATTCAATGGTTACCAAGGGCTGGGGAAATTGGAAAGTAATAAATATATATGATTCCTGATAACACTTATGTGCGTTTTGGTTCTTATTCTCTTGCCAGTGTTTGAGTTTGTGAAGGGTTTAGTGAAAGGTTAATAAACAAGCCTTGTTCTTTGCTGAACCTCATAAACTAATATGTGTAATAGCTAAACACTGGTAGAATATTAGAGATTCTTAGCTCCCTAAGAATAAAAAGCAGCTGGGGCTTCAGGCAAATAGGACACTGGAGAATTAGTTGAATACTTTTTAGTCTCTGTAGGACCTCAGGAGTTAACACTGATCAAATCAGCCATTGAGTTGCTATATATGAATTTTCATATGTCCCAGTTAAATTTTAGTTCCTAAATATATGAGTCCTAGGACAGTAGTCAAAATGTTCCCTACTAAGGTAGCCCATTTACGTGAAAATAACTTTTGGTAGGTCAGTAAGGGTGTAGTAACACTAATAATTATTTACAAAATGTTCTTAGAGTAAATTACAAGCATGTCTCAGTGTAATTGCTGCATAGACTTTAAGAGGAGAAGAGCTCAATCATTTTGGTGATGTAATCCAGTTCAGCCTTAGCACTGACCACAGAGCATCGCACTGTACGTCTTGCTTCAAGACCAAGGTGAACTTCATTAGAAAAATGTCTTGTTCATATTTAAAGAGTTCAGAGAACAAAGAGTCCATACCAACACTCACTGTTCATGTGAAGTGTTTTATTTGTGGTCCGAATTTAGCTTTGACTTGTTCAATCTTTGCAGGGTTAAAAACGCCTTTAGTGCTGGACAGTATTCAATGAAAGTACTTAAAGGCTGGGATCAAGGTATCTCAGCCCTCTTTAGTTGTTAAGCAAATCTCATTGAGGCACTTTAGTTTCTAACCGTAAGGCAAGATTTCTGTATCACCAGTTTTTCTTGTAGTTTCTTTCAAGTTTTCAAACATCTTTCTTAAGTAAGGACATCAGTGTTGTCAGCAGTGGTATTACTAATGAGAGAATTACAGCAAGAGCATGCTCTTCTTGCTGTATTTGAAGCATGGAGAAGATTTTGGTTTTCATATTTCTCATTACAAGCTTTTTATGAGAGACACTTTGCAAGGGCCCCCATTGAATAATATGTTTTCAAGGCAAGTTTATTAGAAGGGGACAGCAAGGTGATACCTTGCTGTGATAACCAGAATATTTGGGTTTGCCCTGGGTAGTGTTGCACACAATGGTAGTGCTTCCCTCCTGCTTCTTATTTTTTTATTTGCTATTATTTATTTTAGAGTTGAAAATACAGCCTTCAGTCTTGTAAATACTGTTTATTTTTTTTTTTCATGTTAGTTACATGTGTAACTAATATTTTTATCATTTATGAAGCATACATCTGTCATTATAAGTAAAGCAGTTTACAAGGAAGCATGGCTGTGCCATTTTCTTTATTTCTTGTTTTTCACCTGTAGAATTTCTAGGTTTTTCATCAAAGCATATCCCTGTATGTTCATTCAATATATTCACCCAAGGTAAATGAGTAGAATTAGTCCAAAAAAATCTTTCCTGTGAGCTGACTGTTGAAACATTGCAAATGGAAGATGAGTCTGGTTTTGGTTACCAGTATAACTCTGTTATTTATTCTTAATTAATGTAGACTAGAGGACTTTGCATGGTGTCATGAAATGGTTTGATAAGTGTTTTAGAAGGATATAAGTATGTGGTTTTGCATTTTTACCACATCACTCTGCAGCTGTTTCAGGCCTGCTCTGCAAGCGCACTGAAACATAATATTTAAATTTCTTTTTAGTTAGCAATAGTTTCCAGTCCTGAACTATTCTCTCCAGAGCAGGCAGTGTGCTAGTCATAGTAGAGCCTTAGCTAGAGTATCTGAGGAACTTTTTTGGTGTTCTGAAAATAGTGAGATCAATTTTATTGTTGTTGTGTGGATTTGTGCAAGGGGCAGCGCATTGCAGACATGCTTAGAAAAGGGAGCAAGGAAGTCCATCAGCCTGAGGTCTGCTTGCAATGTGACCCTGAGAAAGAGGTGATTGAAACTGTGAGTGTGGAATCTGTCTCCTGCTGTTTGCTTCCTACTGTGTTCAATGAAACAGCATATAATATATATGGTTTGTACATAAATAGGACTGCATTGAATAAATGCCCATCAACAGTTCAAGGTGCAACATACAAGACATCAAAATCAGCAAATTTTTAGTGTGTTTACTGACCAAGTTTATAGAAGTATCTTAGAAAGCCCTCAGTGAAGGTGAATGGAGACAGAAGACAGTGATGAAATTCAACTAAAACTACACAGCAAGTCTGTTTTTCTGTCTGAAGTTCTAACTGAAAATTATATATTTCTAGCAGCACTGAGTATTTTTGTTTGCTTTGTGTTTTCTAGTCAGAACAAAACCTTGATAGTTATGGAATAATATAGAAAAACCTGGTGTGGAAAGGAGCTCTGGAGATTATCTGCCCTAGGCTCTTGTTGAAAGCAGGACCCTCAATGAGGTAATCAAAGGCCTGTCAAGACCGATGAGTTCCCCACTTCTCTGGGTAAGTTGCTCTCACGGTGAAGAATTTCTTCTTAAACAGAAATGGGTTTCCCCTGAAGCAGCCTATTGCCTTGTGGCACTGGGCATCTTGCTGAAACGAATCTCTGTCATCTTTGTAACAACAATTTAAGTGTTAGAAAATGGTGTTCAACCCTCAATTGTCTCTTCTTCATGCTGAACCAGCCCAATTATTTCAAGCTTTCTTCATCTGTCAAGGTCTCCAGTCCTCTGATCAGCTTGATGGCCCTCTGCTAGATTATCTCCAATTTTTTAGTATGTCTTTTTAGGTAAAAAGACCAAGACTGGACACAATATTCCAGGTGTAGCCTAGGAAATGGTGGGGAGAATGGAATTGCTATGTCCATTTTGTTTGTTGGCTGCAGACATACTGAGGAAGCCTACAACACCAGCTGCTTTCATTCCTTCAACAGCACCAGGCTGGCTTGTGTTCAGCTTGTGATTCCTTTAACCTCAATAATACTATTTACTTTTAGACTACATATAATGAAAGCAAGGAACAGAAGTTCACAAAACGTCTGGAAGAAAAGGGTTTTACCCTAAAGCCCCAATGACTTCAGCCTTCACCCCCAGTATGGGAGACTTGGTTTTAGTTCTTTCCTTCTTTTGGAGAGCTGGACCTGTGCTCTCCCAACCCTGAACTCTGCCCTCAGGAGGAGGCTGTAACAAGCCACAAAATATTCTGGAGTTCCTTCAAACTCACACATTACTGCAATGATATTTTTGTTTAATATACTTCTGATGTTTCTTAGAATAGGGACTACAGGTGTGATACCTCCCTGGGGTTCCTCTCCTCTCCTCTCCTCTCCTCTCCTCTCCTCTCCTCTCCTCTCCTCTCCTCTCCTCTCCTCTCCTCTCCTCTCCTCTCCTCTCCTCTCCTCTCCTCTCCTCTCCTCTCCTCTCCTCTCCTCTCCTCTCCTCTCCTCTCCTCTCCTCTCCTCTCCTCTCCTCTCCTCTCCTCTCCTCTCCTCTCCTCTCCTCTCCTCTCCTCTCCTCTCCTCTCCTCTCCTCTCCTCTCCTCTCCTCTCCTCTCCTCTCCTCTCCTCTCCTCTCCTCTCCTCTCCTCTCCTCTCCTCTCCTCTCCTCTCCTCTCCTCTCCTCTCCTCTCCTCTCCTCTCCTCTCCTCTCCTCTCCTCTCCTCTCCTCTCCTCTCCTCTCCTCTCCTCTCCTCTCCTCTCCTCTCCTCTCCTCTCCTCTCCTCTCCTCTCCTCTCCTCTCCTCCTCTCCTCTCCTCTCCTCTCCTCTCCTCTCCTCTCCTCTCCTCTCCTCTCCTCTCCTCTCCTCTCCTCTCCTCTCCTCTCCTCTCCTCTCCTCTCCTCTCCTCTCCTCTCCTCTCCTCTCCTCTCCTCTCCTCTCCTCTCCTCTCCTCTCCTCTCCTCTCCTCTCCTCTCCTCTCCTCTCCTCTCCTCTCCTCTCCTCTCCTCTCCTCTCCTCTCCTCTCCTCTCCTCTCCTCTCCTCTCCTCTCCTCTCCTCTCCTCTCCTCTCCTCTCCTCTCCTCTCCTCTCCTCTCCTCTCCTCTCCTCTCCTCTCCTCTCCTCTCCTCTCCTCTCCTCTCCTCTCCTCTCCTCTCCTCTCCTCTCCTCTCCTCTCCTCTCCTCTCCTCTCCTCTCCTCTCCTCTCCTCTCCTCTCCTCTCCTCTCCTCTCCTCTCCTCTCCTCTCCTCTCCTCTCCTCTCCTCTCCTCTCCTCTCCTCTCCTCTCCTCTCCTCTCCTCTCCTCTCCTCTCCTCTCCTCTCCCTCTCCTCTCCTTCCCTTGGTTCACAAATGCAAAAGTCCAGAGAAATTCCCCAAAATTTGAAAAGAAAATATGCTTGCCCAGCTCCGGTGTGATCCTTATGACATACAAGGTCTTTATGTTTGGTTTCTTTCCTTTGATGTGAATGAACTTGGCTGGAGTAAAATGATTAGTCATGACTTGAATGGCTCCATCTTGGTGGTGTTGGTGAGTAAGTGGACCTACCCAATTTTTTTTTTTTTTTAAGGTACTTACCTTAATGCTTTTAGTATTAAAAATGGTGGAACTGGGGCCTTTTTATTCATTTTTGTATCTCATATAACTTCATCTATGCAATATAGTAACTTGTGATGGGACAAGGAATCTATTTGTTTTGTTTGAGGAGCCAGGAAATATCTAAAAGTATTTTCAAGTGCCACAGTTTTTTAACAAAAGCAGCTTGGGTATAATGTTTGATGTACTGGGTAATAAAACCTGGATCAATATTCATTGCTACTCTTATTTGATTTTGCAATCCAAGTACCAGAATAAAAAAAAAAAAAAAAAAAAACTACCGAAAACAAACCAACCAAAAAATACCCAACAAAAACAACCATCAAACAAAACCACTGGCATTTTACTTGCACAATATGAATTGTTCAGTTGAGTTCTCCACAATATATTTTACTTGCAGATTTCAAAGGATGAAAAACAATTATAACTTTAATTAATATATTAAAGGGGAGCAATATTTCCATATTACTTTTAAAGATATTTTCAATCCCCCATAAATTTTAAAGGAGGATAATTATTTTGGAATTTTAGTGTACCATGAAAATGGCACACATTTTATGTCCATTACACTAACAGCAAAGCAGACTGTATACTGGTGGACATTTAGTACAAGTACATGGACAAATTCTGATGCAGTGGAGAGGACCACTTTCTCGGATTTGTTCACAATGTCTGAGGAAAAGATGTATTGCCATCAGTAAATCCAGAATGAGAACTACTTCCAAATCACATTAGGAATAATCAAATCTGAAGAAAATCTCAAGGATATTGTAATATGGAAATATCTGCATCAAGCATGAAATAAATCTCTGTTGGACTTTGTGATGAACCAAGCAGAACACTGGCTGTTGATAGCCAAAAACTCTCAGATACTGCAGTATCTCTACTTTGTGGAAACAAAGGTTTTGCACCAGGCAGAATTATGTGAAACATAAAATCAACCAGTTCATCAGAACAATTTGTTTCCCTAACAGAGTGCTAAAAGGGGAAGCTTTAATAGAAAGTGTGACTTCTCAAGGAAATCCTGCTGGGTTATGCTTTAATGAGCAGATGAGTAAGTTACCTTGGAGAGGAAAGCTAGCCTAGTAAAGAAGGCACAAAGGTGATAATTAAAGAAGAAATCAATGTTAAGTATGGAAAAGAGGGGCATAACTGAGAATGAAAATTGAATCTACACAATGTAAATGACATTTTGGAGAAGATAAAGGTAATAAGGAATTATTACTGGCCGGTAGAGCTTAAGACAATAAGAAGACATTACCAATGTATTAGGAACAAAAGAACAACTAAATCAAGTATAGATTTCAGTCTTGCAGAAACAAACCAGAAAAGAACCAATGGCCGGAAACCAAAGCCTGAAAAATTCAATCACTATAAAGATGCAGTGAGGGTGATTACATGTAGAAATAATTTCCCAGTGTAGGTAGGTGGTAAATTTGCCATTGCTAGGAATTTAATCCAATTGGATACCCTTTAATCTGAGTCTGAGAACAGGCTTGGCAGCATCTCTGTGGATGGCAGCGGAGGTCATTTGTTCTGTGCAATCTTTACATCTGTGAATTTGTGTTTTGTCACTCCCTTTTTTTATAAACTCTTAAAGAAAACAGAGAGCGCTCACTGACCACAACATTTTCTCATATTCAGCTCTGCTTTAAGATAAGACTAAAAAAACTCAGTCTTATGCTTCAGGGCTACAGCTGGCTGCCTCCAGGAGGAGAGATGCTGATTCTCTAGGTTAATTCTGGATTTTTTTTTTTTTTTATTTCATTTTACTCTGAAACCTCAGGGGCAGACAGGGCTGGTTGTAAAACCTTGGAGAGACCAGGCCTCTTCTCTGCAGGGAAGTCCTCTCTTTCATATAGCTGCTATCTTCTGTCTGGCTGGGGGATCAGACGGTTTCAGGGCTTTGAGCTCTTTTTTCTTTCTTGTTCATTACAACACCTAGGCATATCTGAGATCATAATTATGATAATTTGGGCATATCTAATATAAATAACTCGATATCATTACTGGAGGAGAGGCATCAGAGTCCTTTTTAGAATTCTTATTAGCTTAATTTCTTCAAGATAGATTTTTGTTTTGTTTTATTTTGGCTTTTTTGGGGGTTTCCTTTGGGTTTTTTTTTTTTTTTGCATAACCCAGCTCACTGTGGTAAGCAATGGTAAACAGATGAACCATTATGCCACACACAAAACAGGAGGTTGTCTGTTCTGGTTTAAATCCTGAATTATTGCTTACTCTTGCTGCAGTAAGAGTTGTAGGTTACAAATACTGGTTCTTTTTTCAAAAAAGGCTGCTACCAGTCGGGATGCTTGACGGAGTTGCAGAGCTGCCACTCAAGCTTCCTGAGTGCTGCTTTGCTGTCTGTGTACAGCAGCTAACAAAGGATGTGTTGTGCTTGCAGCAGCTTTTATTTAGAGTCTAGCTTTCCTTCTGCAGCACTGCTTTTGTTTAAAAAACCAACTCCTCCAAAGCAAAAATAAGAAACTTTACTAACACTGCACTATCAGAGAGGGAGGATACAATAGATTTGCTTATTGTTTTGGTTCTGTTGAATTGCAAATGGTAGTGGGTGGAAAGGGGATGTCAGGAGATCCTGGAAGCCAAACTATATATCATCATCTAAGAGGCAAACAGGTCTGCCAGGGTTCTGCTTGGTGGCTGTGCTGGCAGGTGTTTCTGCTCTTAAACTACTCTGTTATATGCATGTGAAAGTACTTCTGTGCTTCAAAAAGATCCTCCTTTCCATTCAGGAAGCTGTCAACAGGCAGCTGCTATCATCCTGCAAAGCTGTGAAAATAGACCTGCTGTTTCATCAACATCAGCGTGTTTTCTTCTTAAGCATGTGAAGAAAAGGCAGCATCCCTCTGATATGAGCCCTTATGTATTCTTTTTGTGTGTCCAGTTGAGGGACATCTTTTCAGATGCTGCTGGTTGTGTGCAAGTGGAACTGGCACTTCTGTAAATAAACATTGGCTTATTGCAGAATCACCCTACCTGTGATAAACCATCTATTCCATGATTTATCATATGTCATTTTGCACCACATATAACATTAGCTTATGATACATATATGCTAATTGTGGGCTTATCCTGTACCCATTGTCTCCCAGGTGGCTGAGTACCTATCTATAGCTCTTCACACCTCAGTAGGGGTTTGTATGTAGGAGCTGCAAGGAAAAGTCCAGCTGGAAAACTGGAGATAGATGGATTGAGAGAGATGAAGGGAAAACCCAACAAATCCAGATCATTCTTTGAATGGCAGAACTAAAGAGAACTGGTTTGCTCTGGCTTTGTCTCTTTGGAGTGCAAGACATTTGTGTTCATCCCACTGACGTGCTCTCTTCCATGGTCCTTTCCAATCTCTCTGTGTCCTCATAGTGAGATGTCTCACTTAACCCTAGCTCCTCATTATTCCATGGTTTTTAGCTACCATTGCTTGGCCTAACAACTGGGAATGACACAGCAGATACTGCTTTGGAGGTGCATTCATGCAAGGTGGCCAACCTGTATGTGTCCAGCATGGTCAGCAGCTGCTACCAGATGAACTTGAAATCAACTGTTCCTCGTCTTTGCTGGCAGCAAAATTAATGACTTTGGGAGCTGCCTTCCATGATGTGCTGAATTTTGCACAGGTCTGTTGTAAGATTTTCCTACTTAAAAAATGACTACGCTGTTCAGTTCACTTGAAGCTGAACAAACATGACAGAGAGACGGTGTGATGCACGCAAGCTTCATTTTCTCACGAAGCCAAGCTAAAAAAAAAAACCAAATCTGCCTAGGAAAATTTTCAGCCAACATTTGAGAAGCTTGCCATTAATTATCAAAATGAAGAAGCAGAGTGTGCTAACACAGCGTTGAATCAAACCATCAGAATCAATTTCTCAAAAAATAAATGTGCTGAAAATAATACATATAACACATTAGACTTGTACACTGCCTGGTATCCCTATTTAGTTTCTGCATCTGGCCTTGTTATAACATCCTCCAACCCTAAAAATCACCTTGCTTTCCCCAAACTCTAGAGGATAAACAGAATTTAGAAGGACCATTTTCTTTCTTAGGTGTCAGAAAACCTTTGTATTTTAAGGTTGTTTATTCAAAGTGAGTAAATTGAACTAGGTCAGCTTGGATTATGATGATGTTCTTCAGAGTGCCTGTGTTCCTGAAGTGTCTCTGGAGGACTGCTACTCTGCAAGGTGTCTGCCACCAACCTGTCCTCTTGGCCGTTGTTGTTCAAAGAGCTTTGTGCCTTGACAAACATATCTATGCAGGCTGTGCAGAGCAGATTTGGATTTGTTGATGCAAAAAGATGTAGACGCTAAATATGCATTTATTGTATCACTGTTTCTATTGCTGTAAAGCCAGTATTTTGAATGCTTTAAAGTTTCTGGAAATGGATTTTTGATTTATTCTGATAACAGCCTTTGGTGCTTATTCACTCGCCTTCTGTGTTCTGAAGGCAGTTGGGAGCTACAGCTCTTACAAATCATGGGTATTTTGCATTAATCCAGGCCTTCTTGCACTTCACTTGGTTGTTGTAAATGCAGTTTATAATTAATACAGAATGTGGTTCTTCTGCCCTGTGACTTGGAAACGTTAAAAGACAGCATTCAGTCATAGTTTATGTGCCTGGTGATGTGGACTGGGTTTTTAAAATAACCCAGAAGAATTAGGCATTCCAATTTCATTAAAATGCTGTGGAAGTGAAGCATATAAGCTCTATTAAAAAGCTCAGCCATTATCTATAGCTCTTGTTTTTTTTTCTCCAATTTAATTTGTGCATAAGCCTGCTTTGGGGAGAGAAGTGGACAGGGCTGATTTTGCTCACCTTTCTTTCTCCTTGGTGCTGAGGAACAGCCCTGCCTTAGAGCTTGAGCATGCTGCAGCTCACTGAGCTCTCCCATTTTGAACTGCAGCTTCATGTAGCCACATGGGTACTAATTTTATAATTAAAACCTCATTTTCCGAACCATAAAAATGAATGTAAATATCTGATCAATAAAACTGTTGGTATAAATAGTTTGGTGAATACGATGTTGAAAATACTTTACCCATATATATGTATCTGTCTATCTATCTATCTATCTATCTATCTATCTATCTATCTATCTATGACATCCTGGAAATTATCTGTACTTTTTTGCACTCAGAAATTTTCAAGGAGACAAAGCTGAATTAAAATCAATGCAGAAAATAAAATGTACTACAGAATGTAAAAAGAATTGGATATGTTGCTTTTAAATACAATGCAATATGACTAAGTGTTACATGTAATATTCTGTCACATGTCTAAGAGAACACAGAAGTTTTTATATACAAGAATCAGGAAAGTACAAAATGATAAATATAATTAATAGAAAGATGAGAGATCAATAGGATACAGAGTCAGGTGAAGAAGAGTAAGTAGGGAGTGAAGTTTGTTCTGCAGTCAGAAGGGATTGCTGCAGCAGTACAGAATATGCAGAATTGCTGCAAGAAGGAGTTAATCATTGTGCCAGCACTGCTCAGACTCTATTTATTGCAAAAGAGGATTAATGGTTTTCCTGCCTGGTGCTGAAAATAGAAGTCAAATTTCAGTTGTTCTTGAAAGCAGATATAATTAGATTGTGAAACTTGTGGCTTTTGGGTCTAAATAATAGGACAAGAATGACTACCCTAAATCAGAACAGAGTGCAGTCTCTTAACTCTTTCTTAGGAGTGAGAACAGAACAAGCACAGAATGATACTTTTCCCATTTTCCAGCTGTGCACAATATACACTCTAAAACCGTAGATAAGATGGATCATATATTTATTATCCCTTGCTGAACCCTTTCTCTAGACATCGTTCTGATTATTTAGTAAACAAATTCATATTTTTGTTATCCATAACATCTTGTAACAACAGACTATACTGTGTGGCTGTGAATTGTATGGAAAAATATTTCTGTTTGATTAAAACTGCGATACTTGGTGCTTGTTAAGTTTTATGGTAGGATGAATCGTAAGCAAATGTTTTTTACTTACTAGCTATGTTAGATTCACTTTTATATACAATTATTTCCTCTTTTTCATCTCCTTTTAAAGTTGAAAGGTACTTTCATCCACCCTCATATAGTTACAAGAGTATACTGCTTTTTATCTATGTTGTCTAGCATACATCATTACTACCTCTAATAAACCTTTGGACATGGATCATTCAGACTTAGGTGAAGTGTTTGGAATGCAGATGCAGTCTGGGTTTATACAATGGTGTAATATTTTGTCTTTTCATATTTACAGAATGATTTTTAATTCAGTTTACATTTTCTGTCTGCCAGTGAGCCCTAAACAGTTGTTTTCAGAGAGTTCTCAACAAGTCTAAGATTCTTGCTGAAGTGATACTAAATTATTTATTTGTTTGTTATTTCTCCCTGTGTATGTACAGTTAGGCTTCCCCCCATGTGTATTACTTTGTATGTATCGATATTAAATAATGTCTATATTTTTTTGTTGCTGAATCACTCAGTGTTCAGTATAATGACACCTTTTGAGGTATTGATTGTTTTGAGTAATTTGTGTCATCAGCAAACTTTACCATCTCTTTATTAATTCCCTTTTACAGATCATTTATGAATATATTGAAGATAGCAAGTTCTCGTGCAGATATCTGATCACTTCTCTCCCATAGTGAAAACAATGTATTACTATGCTCTAACACATCATTTATCTGCTGAAGAGTTTTCATCCTTCTGGTAATTTAGTTTCTCTAAGAGCCTTTAGAGAAAGGACTTGTCAAAATATTTGACTTCTGGAAATTCAAGAACTACAGCAACTGGTATTCCAAAGCTGGCTGACATATTTGAAGAACTATTAATATCATCATTTTAATCAACTGACAGTAAATTGAAGGTTTAGTAAGGTTTCTCTATTTGCAAATACTACATTATTTGTATACGAAGAAAATCTCAAGTACTTTTACTATTCGTACTAAGGTTTCTAGCAGTTAGTGACAATTTCTGCAGGAAAGTTATTTACTATGCTGCCAAAAACTCCAGAGCGAGGTGCAGCTTTTCACTGACCCCGAGTGGAGCATGGTTTCTTTGCGATAGAAGTCTTCTATTTATTTTCTGTAAATGACACATGCCTGAAGCAACAGGGAGGGAATGAAAGTTACATTTTATCACAGTAGCATTTGCAGAAAGGTGAACTGTGAGAGTCCATATTTTTAATGAAGCTTGGGCCAACCATGAGTTCCTAAAAACCTTACCTGCAGGTGCTTAATTTTTTTTATTAAAAAATTGATATCTGAGCTTTATGAACTTATGATTAAACTTTTAAAATAAATTAAAGGTGAGAGGATTAGATGTGAAATTGGAAATGAACTGTGGTACCTTTTGCCTCTAGCTCAGCATTTTGAAGGCAATCCAAATGAGATGTGACAAAGTGCAGTGCACTCTTTTTTTTTTTTTTGCTGACCTATGTGAAAGTAGAGTTTGGTCTCTGCCAGGTTTTTTGTGTGTGAATAGCCACATCACTATCCCTGCTACTCTAATTAGCACTATTAGCGCTTTATTGGAATTTAAAATAAATAGGCCATGATTTAGATATCACAGAGACTAAATTATCCCCTTAGATGATCCACCCAGACTAGAAGAACAGCCAGCTCCCCCCAGCTCTCCCTTTTTTCCACTGTTTGACTGAAGTTACAAAGGTAAGTTTTAAGTGGCTGATACATCCTGCTCCTGTGTTGCATTCTATTTGAAACTTAAAGTATAAAATTGTATTGAAGGACAGTTCTTGGGTGTGAGTTCAATGAAACTGTCTTTTAGTCTGCTATGGGTCTTGGCTGCTCTTGGGCAATTCTTTCCTGATGGGAAAAACTTTGTCAGAATTCCTTATGATGTCCAAAGAGGTGCTCCTAGATCGGAGGTCTTCAACCTCCAATCTAAACTTCACACACCTCCTCAAGAGAATAAAGTTAATCTACATTGGCCTTTGCTTATCATGACCCTGATGCTGTTTCTGCTACCTGTTCACTGTTAGGCTGCCAGAAAATCTTCAGACCTGTAGGTACGACTAAGTTATTTCTCCTAGTCTTCCCACACTTTTATATGTAAGACATCATGCAGTAACAGATGCCCTGGAAGGGAAATGGGAAGTGCTTTTTAAGAGAAACATTGCATGCAGCTTAATGTTGACATGAATGCAGTCTACAGCTGGTGGTGACCATCCTACGCCTTTCTGTTTGCTTGACTGAAACCCCAGCTGCTTCTTCTCTTTTCCCCAAGGCACCTACTGGATTTTCTGTTGCTTCCTCCATCTGAACTTTGTCTCTGCTCCATGTAGAGAAGAGGAAGACTTAGCAGCTGGACAAGGCCCAGTTCTTCAACCACACTGCTTGCCAGTGGTTGCTGGGTGAACAGAGGGCTGGTAATCCTTATCCTGCTGCCATTCAAGAACCCCGAATGATGTACAGTGCACACAATGCTTCTAGACAAAGGGTGATGGCACAGAACTCTGTCATTGCTCTTCTGGGGAAGTGATCATTATCCAAATGGTCTCTGCATTGCAGTAATGGGAAAAATATTGATGGCCTCAATGTCTATTGCATTGGATTATTTCAAAAGCGATTAGCAGTGGCACTAGAGCCAATGACAGGTGATACACTACTGCACTGCATGTTATGTCAGCAATGTGCCAGTATTCAGCCTTCAAACAGATGCATACCTTCAAACCACACAAATACTAGCTGTTATTCTGGAAGAAAAGAGCAGCAGTGTAAATGTGCTTTTTCCCATACTTTCAGCAAATTGTAGACTATTTTGAGTTTTTATTCAAAATAACTATTTGGATTTAATTTTAGAACAATGAAAACATGCTGGCTCTTTCAATGCAGACAAAAACTTAAGCTGTCAATATGCAATTGTTGAAACAACGAGAATTTCAGCAATCAAGTATGAGGCAATTCTTGTTTCCCACACTAGGTCAGCACTTTCTTGTAGAGTAGTTCATGTCGTCATAGTGTGCTCCATGGAGGTGACTCATTTGTGTATTTTGGAGTTCAGACAAAGGCTATTAGCTGACTTTTCTCTGTTACCTTCCACATATCTTTCCTGCATTTGTAGCAGCACAGTCTGCCTGCTATCTGCAAATGAAACAGCTTCTTGTCTATACTTTCCTTACACACAGAGACTTCTAAGGGTGTCAGGCTATGGCTGAGAAAGCTAGATTATATGCTACCTGAAAATTATCACAGAGGGATCTAAAAATGATCTTGGTTAATTAACAGATAGGGGTGTTTTCCTGTGCTGGTCCAACTATTTGACAACTGCTACAGCTTGTAAAGTTGGATATAATTACACAGGGATGAAGATCCCTAATAATGCAGTAGTTTTTCATTTGTATAGAAGTAACTGTGCTAGAATGGCTGTGTTCATTTCGACATTACTACAATATATGATACCAGATGTACCATTTTAACTATCTTGGTATTGTTAAAATGGGCAGTTTAACATTTATGTGTGTATAAAGCCTTTAAGCAGAGAAATGCTCAATCTGTTCTCTATTTTGGAAAAGTATCTATTACCTTAGGAAGATTGTAGTCACCCTGACAACATGAAGCTTTGCTCAAACTCTATCAGTTCAATTCTCTCTATGTAGTCAGACATGAAATTGAGTTACAGTGGCTTAATGGGTTACCGCATGTCAGTGGAGACAAATTTGTGTGCAGTCCAGTAGCCCATTGCCAACACAAGACAGAAATCATTAGATCAAACAACTCCATTTCACGGAGGTTTTAAAGATTTTTTTTCTCATGTATGCTTGTAGTTTAAGAATGAACACACAATCTATTACTATGCTCAGCTGAAGACTAAGGCATTATTAAGCAGTAATAAGTTGATCTTGTAACTGAACTACAAATTAGAATTCTGAAATAATTTAATTAGATCTGTTTTAAATTAGTGAATGGGAACTGAAAACATGTATATATGGAATGACTCTGTCTTATATGCTGATAAAATAGCACCTCTAGTGACTGCATTTAGTTCACCTGTATACTGATGACTGGAGATTTTCAGAGGTAGCTTACAAACCGTGATTTCCATTTGAAATATTTCCAGGTGTGCTTAGGCAGCTTTCTCCCATTTATCCCTAGAATTTCATGTTTATGCTTGTTTCAAGAAAATTACATGATGTTTTGGACTTCTGACAATTTTACTTTCATAATGAATCTTTTTTATTTTTCCAACCTGTCACAGATTTGCTGACATGTAAAGAAACCTTTGGAGAGCCAAACCACAACAGTATGGAACAAACAGCTTTGTATGGGTTTGATTCTTAACAAAACCGTGCTCTTTGGTTTGGAAGTTTTACTAAAAAAGATAAAAGAATTACTATACTTAAATTAATGGCTCAATGATTATCTCATCTCTTGATTACAATTATGCTTATGGCAAGAACATTGCCATCAATTGCAATGCCTGAAAATGTTTTTGGAACTTCAAGAAAACAAGATCTGACTACACATTGTCAGGTAATGCCTCTAGGGTAATGTGTGGAAGAAAAAGAGAGTTCTGCTCTTTCAGAATTAAAAAAGATTGTGGTCATATTAAAGTTTATGTTAGTTTCATCTTAGCTGACACTAAAGACTGTAATTATTTGCAAGAGAAATTTGAATGTAAATATTGTCAGCATTTTTTCACACTTTTCCATTGTGAAACAGAAACCATTGAATGTAATGAGAAGGAAGTTAAGAAACTCCCTCTCAGGATACCATGAGTTTCTTACATATTGCCACACCCTGTAAGTAAAAAACAGATCTCCTTATAGCAGCTAATCTGGATTACTTGAAATACTGTACTGCAAGCACCCGGCCAAATTCTGTTTAGCAGCAATGCTTACAGTTGGTCCTTGTGTCAAAAACTCCTGAGGTCAGAATTTTATTACAACTTCTTAAGCTTGCTAGCAGATTCTCCCTCTCATTTTTAAGGTCTGGTCTTTTTTTTTTTTTTCTTTGTGTTTGGTTGTTTTTTTGTTGCTGTAAGAAAAAGAGAGATGAGAGAAAAGAGAAATAACAGCTCCAAACACTGAGCTATTATCTGTAAAATTGATTTATGATGGCTTATGAAATTTACCACAGTCCTGAGTCCCTGAGGAGAACAGTACTTAGGGAGTAAGAATACTTCCATAATTATGCTCATCAGTCTTTTTTTTGGTATCTTTTTTGAGCCATGAGTAAAAGCGCAAATGTTCTTTTCAAGTAAGGTGGACCCTGAGACTGATTTCTCATCAACTTCTAAATAACCTGTCTGTAGTAACTTACTTCTGGTTTACCTGGATTCATTAGGTTTGGCAAGGTGAAGGTAGGCTGCTTTCATGGAAATCTGTCTCCCAGGAAGTCAGTTTTCCAGTAAATTGTAAAAAAGTTTTATCATTTTTTTTAAATCTTAATCTTTATGCAGCATTAATTTGCATACTTCATTCCTTACTGTAAATTTTATTCCATGGCAATTGCATTGCTTTTTGCAACTGTGCTGTGGATGAAGTGAATGAAGTAAGCCTTGGAACCATTCTTTTCTATTTTGATGTTTTTGTGCGTTTTCCTATTTATAGATAAGGATGGGCCCAACTGCCCACCTTTTGATAAGTTAAGAATAAAACAGTTAATTCTATGATATGACCTGTCAGTTTCAGGCTAAGGAAAGATGTTATTTTTAGTCCTACTTACTTTTTGGATAAAAGCTTAAATGGAAGAAGATCAACATATAACTGAAATTAAGCCCTTGACAATGGCTATTCTGCTGTGTAATTCATAAATTAATGGATCATGAAAAGACCTTTAAAGAATGTTATCCATCAGAAATACTACCTTTGTATGTGCAGTGCTTATATCCCAGGAACCCTTGTGTTGAATTTGCCTTACTAGGAGCCTGCAATCCTTTTGAGAAAGGATGAAAGAACCATAAAATAAGTTTATGTTGTTCAGTCACCAAATGTTATAAATGACTAACACAATATAAGCAAACCAGTAAATCTAATATTTTGCAACATGTATATTTAACAGTCATAAAATCTACTTTTGAGGATGTTGATATTAGACTTGTTTTAGATGCTGCTTGCCATATATCCAAATTACTTAGACCTTGAATAAAGCTAATTTTTCTTTCTAGAAACAAACATATAATTTCCAAGGTGACAAGAAATCTCCCACAGAATTTGTAGAATAATAGCATCTAGTAAATGCTTGCTATTCAAAATAAGTTTGCCATCACAGTATCAGAAAACCTTATCATGAAGGTAATAAACAAAGCATGACTTCCCATCTGTCTTTTGTTTTTTTAATTATCCACTTGACAGAGAAAGAAATGTGCATATTAGACTAATGTAGAATTGTTTTGCTGATTTGTTTCCTATAATGACATATAGTGTGATATGCAAATGTGTATGTGAATGAAGAAATATGCTTTTCATTGGAGATAAAAGGGGGTTAAGCACTTTTCTAATTTTTATTAGGTCTTCAGGAATGGCTCTCAAGGAAGTCCTAAAACGATTCGCTCCACAGTCAGTTTTAATTTTACTGTGTAGACTGCATTGTGTGACTGTTGACCATGGTGGTTTCTCTGGAAATTTATCAGTCTTGGTCCTCAGCCATGAAATGCCTCATAGAGCAAGACTTGAAGCAATCATCATTCTGTAGGGAGCTGGACTAGCAATCCAGAAACCAAAGGGTTTGCTCATGATGGCTGCTCAAGCAGAGCAGGTCATCAGGAATGCCCCTGGCATGCTGGACTTGCTGAAGGGATGAAAGGTCTCTTGCCCAGGATATGTCCAGTAGTTGGGTCAAGGAGAGAGCTGACATGAATAACCACAGTCAGTTTATTGGCCTGACAGGGAGCCTTGGGTACTACCAGGGTCAGGAGAGAGTCTTGTCCATAGATGTTGCCGTGTAAGAACTTCCTAGCTCTGAGGAATGCAGGAATGCTCCTGGAACACGGACTGAGCTGGCCAATCACTCCACTGTAGACTTTTTGTTTGCTTATGCTTCATCTCATCTAGAAATTGCATTGCCTGGAAAAAAAGTAAAGGAGCATTTTGTTTTAATAAGATCAGACTTGTAAACTCAAAACAAAAGCTTTAGAAATACACACTTGTGACATTAGTCTGCTTCTATGGGACCTTTATTTTCTTGATGAATTATTTTCAGAATTCATTTTTGACAGTTTTTTTCCTTTTAATTGATACATATAGAATGCTATGAGATTGCAACACGGCAGTTCTCTTATCAAACTGCAAATGGGATAAAAATCAGGGAAGGAAACAGATGCTGCAGTGGTTTCCTTGCACAGATGCAGCCCTTCTTCCCTCTGCACCCCAATCACAGCTGGTGTGTTTGAACAATGAGGGCAAGCTCAGGGCACCATGGTGCTTGTGGCAGGATTGCTTTTGGCCTGATGCTTCTCAAGGTGCTGTCTCCTACCCTGCTGCTGTGCAGTAGAAAATGGCTCTACGTTTTGGCACTGACTGGTTTGATCTCTATTGCCCTGGCTTGACAGCAGCTGGCTGTAGAAACTGCTTTTCCCTCTCTATCTAAAGTACAGGTCTTTTCATTTGATATGTAGAAGTGCCACAGTTTTGAAGCTTATACTTCCTTCACCAAGCCCAAAATAATTTGAGTTAGTTAATTGCCAGGACAAATTTAGATTATTGTCTGTTATAATGCATAACAGGAGATGAGCCATGACGTGTACTCCATTTGAAGATGGGGTGGGTTTGTTTTATTAGTTTAAACTTTGCCATATAATATGGAAACGATGAATTATGGGCACCTTGTTCTAAGAACTATGTTTTTATGGAACAGGTGTGCAGAACACCAGATTGTTGCATTTGGGTTGTGCATAAATACAAATAGATGAAACCCAAGCGCTCCATTTATTATGTGTAGATTTAAAGATATTATATCTTTGTATTACTTAGGTGTATCTTGCACCAAGGTAAGTTTTAAAATAGACAATCACGCGTGTATGCATATTCTTCAACATGATTTCTAGCTTTCAATTATTGCCTAACACATTTAATACTTCTGTGCCCTTCAGCTCTGTAACACTGTCTCATGGTAAGTAAAAGATTAATTCTCTTACTTCATCCCAAAAGGCAAAGATAGTTTTTGTCATTCCTTAGTTATACACTTGCATGTATAATAGAAAAAAGTAATTTACTTTTCTGCCTATTTTAGATAATGTCACATAGAACTTAAGACACACTCACAAATCCGGAATCTCTGTCAAAATACCTTACAAGTGATTTCTTATCTTATGTAAAACCTTCCCACAGCCACACAAGGAATTCACTCGTGAAACCTCCAACAGCCATATGGTAGGTCATTTCAAGCTGACAATAATGCAGTAAACTTTCACTTCACAGAAACACAGTAAGGTCAGGATCTTCTGAAAGAAGGGAAGAGTGTTCTAGCTTGCTTTTAGAGGGCATATTGTTGTATCACTTAGCTCTCAAAGCTGTGTTACTTTGTGAAGTCCCTCTATAAAATCTGAAGATGAACATATTTTTATTATATAGAAACTGATTATTCACTTTCAACACAGCCTTGTCTTTCTGCCACTTGGCATATACCACTATGCAAATCCTTAGGATTCTTGAAATGGGAGCAATAGGCAATACTGCTGACCCTTTCCACCTGTCCCACCAGCTAGCAGCGTTGTTCATATTTACTACCACATATGGATGTTATAGCAGAAGCATTTTTACATCTACAGAGCTGCCAGGTGCTGTATGTCGGTCTGATGCTTATATCCCAGCTTTCTTCCTAGCAATGCTTTTGTACCTTCAGTACAAAGCTGAGACTTGAAAATAGAGTTTTATTTTACCTGTTGACCATCTGTACTGTATACATACTGAAGCAATTCAGGCAAAATACAAAATTACTAAAGCTTCTGTCAAAATCCAAAGGGGAAATGAATATTTGAGATTTTATACATCCAAGCTTCTCCTGCTTTCCAGTTTTTAGTGCTTAGTTTACTTAGAAGGGTCAGAAAATTCAAAACACAAAATCCATGGGGCTATTGCATCTGTCCAACACTGGAAATTTCAAAACAGCATCAACTGATCTCAAAACAACCTCTCATCCTGAGAGGAAATAGCTGAGAACTTTTTATGAGTTTAAATGTACTCTTGCATTGTAATTTGGAGGATAGCTGAAGTGACGCAGGAGAACAGAAGGCACATACTAATCAGAGAAGAGCTGTATGGATTGTGCATGTTATACGTGACGTGCCTGAGTGTTGATGGAGCTTTATGAGCTCACCACAGAGGCAGTGGTCAGCTGGGTGGACCAGGAGCCATCTAAGAACAAATAAGGTAGCTGGGGCAAATGGAAGTCAAGAAGTTTCTCACATTTACCCACTTAACCAACCTAAGCAAACTCCTAGCGACAAAACAGTTGGTGAAAATATTACAACAGCAAGTTTCAGGTTGACTTGCTAAAGACATCTCTGGCAAACAAGGTAGTTGCAGAAGTCATTAAATGTATCTCCACATGTTGGTGTTCAAACAGAACGGGTGGGGCAATTATGAGAGATTGTGCCCCTGCAAAGAGTCTCACCAAAATAAGATTTTAGCCTGACAATATGGACAGGAGTGTTGTCCTTATTCCTTACTCCTATACGGCAAGCCATGTGTCTCCTCTTTCAGGTGACAGACAGGTGTCCAGAAGGCAGATCTCACTGTGTGAAAAAGATGGGAGGTGTTTGCCTTCACTGATTTGTCTGGCTATCAAGCTCAGTTATTACCACTGGGTCCCAAAGGAAGGAGTGAATGCATGCTTTTCCATGGTTTAATGGTCTTCATGCCAAACTCTCTCCAGTGATGCACTATTAAAAGTGCAAGTCACGAAGCAATCAGAGCAGGGACCACAACATGTACTAGAACTGTGACAGTTCACACTTCATAATTAAACTGGCAGAAAGATTAAGGGCTTCTTTTATAAAATGAAAATTACGAGTACAGGATGGTAAGAGGTAATCTGCCTTTTACTAGAAATAAGATCTGAAACATGAATTCTTGTATTTGTACTGGATAAGATCCTATGGATGGAAATAAGATGATTTACATTTATTATAAACCATGCCATGTAATGATTTTGTGAACATGATGTGTGAGCATATATATTATCTTAAAATTCTTCCTGCTTATGAGGATATAGAAAACAAACTGTTTATTCTCAAGATAAGTTTAAAGTATTAATTATTTTGAATATTTAATAAAATTGGTACTTCCAAGTAACTTGACTTAGAAAATTAGAAGTTTCTAAAACAACCAACAATTCTTTTTGGGCTTCATTTTAGCTAGTTGTGCATGCTTAAATGAGACTAAGATTTGCCCTTAAATTGTTAAAACTTTGTATGTTTTGAATGATAACTAATTTCTAATAGCACTTATAAATCACAGTATTTACATTCCTGATCCAAAAGACAATAAAGAAGTCACAGACACAAAATGTTGTCCATCTCTGTAGATATATGCCATAATATGGAAACAGAGAAAATGTTTTTTTTCCCCTAATGCTTGTAGTTTTCATGCTTTGCTTTTCTAACTCAGTGTGCTTCAGATCAGGACCTCAGTATCTCATTGTGGAACAGCTCCATGAAGAGAAACTGTGAGCAATGCTTTCTAGACTAGCTGAGAGCCTGTGGGGCAGAACACTCATTTGGATAATGAGATAATATCACCATCAGGTCTTAAATAGGACCACATTCCTTGCTATTAAATTGTTGTGGTCTGTTTGGTGTTTTCCTGAATGTATTAAATCTTTTCATCCTCAAGAACTAGTGTGATCTTGATGATACAATTAATTTGACAGCATTTCCAGATTTCTTAAAAAAACCTCCAAACTAACTGGATTAACTCTAGGCTAGTTTAGAAATATATCACACATTGCCATCATACATAAATTTGATTGACAGTACCTATACATGTGTCTTTTGTTCACCATCAAAATTCTGTTATCTAGTTAAAAACTATGCTTCTCAAAGCATGAAATAGGTTTAAAAAGGATGCTAAAATGAAAAAAGTTAAGTTCTTTTAGTCTGTATACTGTTGTTCTTGACCATGCAACTGTATTACATTTTTAACTTTTAACACATGATAGCTTGAAATGTACTCGATTTTTGTTAATGAAAGGTGGGATTTTCTTCTATTCCTTTGTCTCAAGGAATTGTGGCTCTACGATAGCATGATAACTCATTAGAATATTGAGGCAGTGATATTGCTCAAACAGAGTAGTATATGCATAGATAGTATATGATGCATAGAGATCTCTTTATGTTACACTGTCATTATGTCATTATTGGAAAATTCTTCAGTGACATAGATTCAAACAAGTATTTCTTAATAAGAGCCAGATTTTATATTTTTGAAAATATTTATTTTAGACAGAAATTGAAGTTTTGACTGTATTGCAAATTTTGGTATCACCACTACAATATAGATAAATATAAGTGATACCCATGAAAAAAGCAATCTTAACTCTCCTTGTAGTGTGATGGGCTCTGAATTAAATGTTACCACTTAGGAATGAGATCTCAGAATTTTAATGAATAGTTCTTATGAAACCACCAATTTAACGCTCAGCAGCAATAAAAATGTAAATTGAATGTTAGGAATTATTAGAAAAGAAATAGAGAACAAAAGAAACTGCATAAATCCCTACAGAGTTCATGTCCCCTCTTCTTAAAAACATGTAGTGGAGAACTGGAAAAAGATTAGAGAAAGGAAACAAGAGAAGTATGGAAATGCCTTCACATGAAGAGTGTCTTAGAGGTCTTCTAAATTTTGAAGAAAATAATATGGAGACTCCTGGTTCCTTGCCTCTTTCGAGCAAGATCTAGATGTCTATGAGCCCAGCATATACACAGTTCAAAGCTACCGTATGTTTTTCCTTATGCGGTGTGTACTTAGGTGTGCAATTTGTCCATGCGTGTTACGGGTGCTGTGAGCTAGCAGAGGCAAAAAAACTACACACAAAAATCCATGGAAGATCCCATTGTGAAAAATTAAACACAAAGGCATTAGTGCTGGCACAGGAGATACCAAACACATCTTCAGGGAAAGCTATCACTGTGTGTTTTCATACCCTTTCGGAGGCATCTACTATTGATTACTGTCCTGGGCCAGGTAGACCTTTGGTCTGAGTAGGACCATTCCTACGATGTATAGCAGCATCAGAAGAATTTATCAGTGGAGGAGTAGGGCTGATTACATAGTTTTACTGAGAGCAGATGGTACTTCTTGAATCTGAAGAGTTTGTGGCTGTAGAATAAGCTTATGTGTTCAGATGTCAATGCTTGATACGAACTAAATCTAAAGAACTCAGGATGAATACACGATGAAAAGAAGAATCTGTGCTTCTCAGGACTATTGCTGCAGGCTGGCTGAACAGAAAACAGACTGGGGGCATGGGCAAGAAAATGGCATGAATAAACCTCTCTGAAATAGACAAGTGCTGGCTTCAAACTCTCTTGTAGCCTGTGGTGAGTGGACGTGGTTTTAACTCCCTGCTCCTAACTTGATAATCATGGGCTTTGGAAGAGTGCATAAAGAGTAATGTCTACACCACTGTGACTTGCTAAGAAATGTAAACAAATGCTACCTTTTGCTTGCCATCTGATAAGGCTGATGCAGATTGATGCTTGTTTCTCACACATCCTCTTTAGGTGGGTGACAAAGGCCAAGAGCATGGAACACAGCCATACAGCAGAGCCTTGAGGCCAGTTTCCTCATGTCCAAGCGTGCTATTTATTAGTGTAGGTATAGCCAGAGTGCCTTTTAAGTGTCTTTTTAGCCCCTTTTACCCAACTGACAAGAGTAGGGAAAAGTACAAGTATAGACTCCTTATTTTGCAGAAAAGCAATAACTGTGATTCTGGTTTATATTAGAGCAGCTTGAAAAACTGCCCTGTCCTGGCAGCCCTCTAGACTTTATGTCCAAACTTAGATCACATGTGTTCAAGCTTATATCACATACAACTACACAAACACTTACTCACTTGAATAAAACCCTGGGCTGCTGGGCACAATTATATCAGCATTTGCCTAAGTTCAACATTTATGTTCCTTAAGAAAGGCTATAATTTAATTTTTTGCTTTTTCTCAAACAAAACCTTGAAATTTCAAAATTTACTGAGCAATAACATTTTGGAATTGTTTTATTTGAAGTCATCAAAAGAACTCTTTATCAAAGACTTTGATGAAATCAAATAATTTTGTTTTGCCTTTATTATTTCAACTTTCAAGTGATAACATATTTGAAACATAGTGATTTAAGTGATGAGGTCCAACTGAAATTATGTAACCTTTTAGAAGTAAAACCAAATAATTTTCTTTAATTTTTTTGATGAACTCAATACATTTCTACAGATCATTGAGTCAGCACTTGCTAATGAAAAGCAGTTCTTCTGGAACTGCTTCAAACAGCCCTTGCAGGATATAAGACTTTTAAAATTCCAGACTGTAGATAAAAGCCCTCCTCAAAAAAAATTAAAAAAAAAAAAAAAAAGAAGAAGAAAGCCTTTTACTCTAAAAAGCAAAATTACTCAAACTAAACAAATGTTTATGTTTTCTGCCTGCTTGTCACACATGAGTGCCTGTGAATATAGTCTAACACATTTGACAGTTCTGCTGGTCTGATTTAGTACTTAATTCTGCTTTTTTTTATCCCCCAAATTTTTGCACAATATCTGCTTTCATCCTTACTTATTAATACTGGCTAGAGTCTGTGTTATATTCCATCCCATAAAGCAGTGCTCCTAGGAGCATTTTGAAGTTAAAATAATATTCCAGCATCAATTTTATAGTCTACTGTCCTATAATAACTCTTTCATCTTTGTTTTTAAATGCTATTTTGAAAACCACAGATACTTAGGCTTCATACCTTGCTCACCAAAGGAACAAAGACTGAACACTGTTTGGCTCCAAGTGTCAATCAGGACATAACAAGTTAAACAGCAGTCAACACATTGGCAGATGAGTAACACCGAGTGGTTACTAAGCAGTACTGAATGCTGTTTGTCCTAGTCTACCTCAGCAGCTTAATGTGTTTACTTATTCATCTGCATCTGTTAGGGTGTAGCCAATGTCAGTAATGGGTAATTTTCCCAGTAGAGGCAAGGTTTTGGGGCTCATCTTACAAAACCATTCAGACCTGGAGGATATTAAACTGTGATTAAGCTAATTGATTTCAATAGGTGCTAATCATGCAGGCTCTGGCAATGCACAGTGATGAAAAACTATAGCGTGCCCTGTCCCTTGGACAACAAATGTGTGTCACACTTGACCCAAATTCTCCTATCAAGATGAGATTTTTTTTTCTGTCACAATTTGGATATGTGTTTGGGTTTTCTATAGCTGTACCCCATGCTGAGTGAATTCACTTTAGCAGTTTCAATTTTCTACTTGGGAATAGCCTGTGGATAAGTCAGGTTCTCATCAGTGTAAGGAGATGTTACAATTTAACGCCTATTACAGGATCTGATTAAGCAAATGGAAATGACCTAACGAGTTGTCCCACATGTCTGCTTAAATACTTACTCCAGTGGTAGTATTTACTGTGCCCTGACTGATAGCTCTGTGGAGGTGGCATTTGCTGGTTCATGCTTGGTCTTTCCTTTCATTGAGATGGGTCTGAATGCAAAAACACTCCACTACTCCCATCTTTGTGCCACCAGCAAGGAGTGGGTGAGCAAAGGATGTGCAAAGCAGCACCACAGAGGGACTGGTAAGGAACCAGGAATCCCAGCAGCCTGTAAAGGAAGGGACTTAGGGAGTGGGACAGGATAGAAACCTAACCCACTTTCTCCATGCACCTGCCAGTGCTCACCTGCTCCATGTTCTCACCCTGGTGTTTTTTTTTTTTAATCTCTGAAAAAATATATGAGCATCTCCAGGACCATCTTATGTTCCTTTCTCCCTTCCCATCTTCTGTGGGAACAAACCACTGGCAGTTTGTCAGCCTGGGTCCTGCGTCTTATATGTTGACTGTAACTTATATTTAAATGACTTAGTATGAGTTGGGGCTTGCACCCATGTATGTGGGGGAAGAGGGTCCCCAGAGATACTATATCTTGGGAAAATTATCAAGAGCATAATGTAGCATTCCCTCTTATTTAGAATAGCCTTTATTTCACCACAGCTTTCATTTCAGTCTGTGCTGCCAGATGAAGGATGCAGTAAGCCTGATTAAATTTCCATTATTTATATATCTGCAGCACATTGAGTCCATAATTAAGACAATGGGGGACAGAGGCCCCAGCTGTGATGTGCAAACAGAGACCTTCACATGTCAGACAAGAGAGGGATGTGTGAGAGAATACAAGTTAAGACTGATACAGTATTGATCACTGCACTGGGTGTCAGCCTGTGTATATTAGTATCTTCTTACAACTTTTGGAGCCACATCAGAAGAAAAGATGATTGGGGTGGGTTCTCCAGTAACTTAAACTTGATTAATTTACTGAATTACAAAGAGATGTTAAACAAAAGTCAGTTGGGAGAAAGCTGATTGAAATATAAGTGTCTGTGGTAGAAGGTGGTATCATGAATCTGGAAAAAGAGTGGGGCCATGGTGAGGACCTGCAGGTACCTCCATGGAAAACTGGAAGAGGAATCAGGAAGATCCTCTCACTGACCCACTTAGGGAAGAGGAAAGAGGAAATGACCTAGCCAGGTAAACGAGGGCAGGATTGCATGATGAACAAGAAAGCTAATTGTGTTGAATGCAGCTGAAGGATCACAGAGGATGGCGAAATAGCAATGCTCAGTTTTGGCTGAACACAGTTCTGGGGAGAACAATTTGAAAGGGATGAGAGAAGGAAGCTCATCTACATATGACAGATGTGTACCAGATTGCAAGTAAAATACATGAGTATCAGTAAAGTGAATTTGTATACAATGCACTGTAACTTCAGGATAAGCAAAAGAAAGAATGAAGGAATATGCAAGTTAAATACTTTGTAAACTTGTTTTCAGATTGTACTGTTGTAGGTACCTCTCTGACTGAAGCAACTGAAGTATCAAAACAGCATTGAGTGACTCTGTCCGAGTCCTCAAGTAACAGGCATCTTAGTTTCTACCCCTGCTTGTCATGGGTGGTCATGGCTTTCATGTCAGAAATCCCTTACTCCTGGTGTATGTTAGCAGTTTTAACAGTGAGACAGACATGGGATCCTATTCCTGACAGATAACGAGATTCACAATAATTGGAAATAAATGGAAAAAACCAGACAGGGATATAAAAACTAAGTAGGTTTAAGATGAATACTTCTTTGCAGCAGTTGAGGAGGATCTCAGAGTGACCAGATAGCATCTGCTGAGAAATAGGAGGATTTTCTTTGGATTTTAGGAAGGGGAAAATCTACAAAGCAATGGTAAGCTGTTGTGCACCCCAGTTCACAAGACAGTGGGGAGAAAAAAGCCATACTGTGTTTTCTCTGACACATATTGGGATACAAATGGACAGGCAGTTTGGCCATGAAGGACTCTATATCTGCTGCCAAGCACAGCTGCTTGGTCATCTTTTGGGGGTGAATAACCCAATTGCATTCTGCATGCCTGGCAGACTTCTCCCGAAGGGTTCAGGGCAGGTGTATCCCTGCCCATATCCAGGCTCATGACACCAGGCGTGCTATGCAGCCCTAAAGGTCGATGGTGCAGTGAGTGGTAGCTATCCTAGGTGTCAGGGGATCCACAGAAGGAAACAGGAATCAATCACAGTGTTGTAGCAAGGTATGGGCCATGCAATACCTCCTGGGGCATGGATGCCTTTCATACTGATGCAGCTCAGATGTCCCCAGTGCATCTGTGTTGACAGCAGCATCCCAGATCAGCCCAGTTGTTTCGGGCTTTTCTGTTCCAGGTTATTTCTCCCTTTTGCCCCAGGCAGGCTGGTAACAGAAGCTGGGAACACCTCTGCTATTGGTGTCTTGTCTTCATGGCCTGCCTCTGCCCCAGCTAGTGGCTGAGAACAGCTTTTAGGATGCTGGCAGGCCAAGCACCTTTGTGTAGGGCTTTCAGAGCTGCTGCTGGAAACAAGATGATGCAGGGGATGAAAGGGCAGCAGGGACCTCACCCCTGCCATCTCCCTGTGGCCAGGCCAGGCCATGCAGCAGCTGAGGTGTTAGTGGGGACAATGGCAGTGGCAGAGACATCATGGCTGTTTTCCCCTCCTGTTGAGTAGAGCATGGTAAGAGCAATGAGTTCCCTCCCCACCTCTCTGCTGCGAGCAGCACAGACACCCCGCAGCATGGCGTTCTTTATTCATTACCATATCCTTACCTCCACACCTGTTTGATATTACATATTCAGTTTGGAAATACTGTCCTTTTTGTCCCCTTTTACACCATCTGTTGACACAATCCCGTGTGTGTGTGTCTGGGTAAGATCCAGCTGGCAGGAGGTGAACACATTCACGTCTCCTGAAATTGCTGATTCAGGGAGGGGAGGCGGGGGACACGCACACGCTCCAGAGCTCCGCACCCCGATAGCGCTGCAGCTGAGAAGCCTACCATTGCCCTCTGTGATAGTGCCAGGCGTTATCAATGCACAGCCATCCTTTCACCCCCGCCTGCCCTCCCCGCGCCCCCGACGTGCCTGTTGTAATCAGGGGAACAATGGCAGAGGCAGAGTGCCCGGCACAAAGACAACAGCTGCACTCCCGGGTCAGCCTTTGCAGCCTCCCCGCACAATGGCGATGTGTAACCCCATCCCACTGCCCGCCTCGGAATAATTTATTTATAGATGCAATATCTCTTTCACTGGCCTATTTAAGAATGTCTTCTCATAAATGCATGGAAATTGAAATTATTCTCTGCTTTTCCCCCAAAAGATTAAGGTATCTGTTCCATATAGATAAATAGCGCAATTTTGGAGGGGAAGAGGGAGAAACGCTGTTGGAATATATGCAATAAAGGATGAGGAGAAGTTGATTAATTGTAATGTGTGCATTTTTAAAAATTAAATGTATCTCAATGTTAGTGTCTCTCAATAATAGGCACATGTTTAAATAAAGGCAAAAAAAAAAAAAAAAAAAAAAAACTGAAGTCAGGAAAAAAAGCCCTCCTAGGCAATGAATACTAGTCTTTCCTCTGTGAGAGATGACTGGTTGCCTCTTTGGCAATAAAACCTCTTTCACCCTCACAGACTGTAAGCATGAGCATGTGCTTAGGACAGAGAATTTTCTACCATCCAGAAGACAATGAATCATCTCTCACATGAAAATATGGTTCAGCACACTGCTTGCTTCTTTTAAATACAGCATGTGCAGCCTATGCATCATCTAAATGTGTAGTGTAACACAAGAGCAGAAATGAGAACAGTCTCTGAGATCTCTAAAAAGAATTAAAACCAGCAAAAAGTTTAAATACCCTCAATTTTTTAAAAATAATATCCCTTTAATTCTTTTTTTTTTCCCTTTATTTTCACTACAACTAAGTTTCCTTTTATTTGTCTAAATCCTGATCTCTGAATGCAAACAAGTAGTAGCTTGGTGACAGCACTTTCCTGTAAAAGAGTTGCTTTAAGGATCAGGAGCCTGGAGCACTTCTTCCATCCAAGTTTTGTGTGCGTGTGAACATACCTGTGTAAGAAAAACATGACAAGACAGTCTCCAAATAGGAAAAAGCTCTGGTGTTGCTAAACACTCTCCAGACACCCCCATCAGATTTAAAAAACAGCTAAAAACTCCTCGTGATATGGAACACACTTTATTGGTCGCTCTGGGAGGAATTTTTAAATGAAAAACACCATATATAACATTATCAAAGTTTCTGTATAAAGTGTATTGGAAAAAGTGCATGGCCTATTTATATCATCCTCTCTTCCATCCCCTGCAGTCCACAGGAAAAGCCTCATGACTGGCAGCTGTTTGACTGCCCTATTATCTGAGCCTGCGTCCAGTCTGGCTAATTACAGTCACTGATTACTAAACACTGAGCAGCACTGTCACCTGCCTTAGCCTGACAGGATTATACCATCTGTGCCACATGGCCAGGGTATGGAAAGCTGGTGAAAGGTCACAAAGAGGGGCAAATAACCCTTAATGGGAGGTAAATGTATGTTTACAGACGTGACAGCTGACTGTCATTAGAGTATATACACGTATTCACAGCTGAAGATACTTCTCAAGGAAGAATAAGGAGCATACGAACTGTGGCTTTGTCAGACAGTAGGGTTTTTTTCTGCCCCAAAAGAGGAGTTATTCACTGGGAAGAGACTAAATACACTTCTGTCAGACAAATTGACCTAACACTGGGACCAAATGTTTTCCCTCCTTACCTCCCCAGACCTTGTCTGCCCAGCAGCAGCAGTTTGGAAAAGCTGATCTAGTGAAGCTGGTGCAAGCCTTTGTGTTGGTGAAATGTCTGCTTTAAGGGAGTTCGTTGGTTCTACTTGGTTTGTGTTCACAGAGGCACCAAAATTAACTCCACTGGGCAATGAAGACTGGGCTGCTCTCAGGGAGCAGTGCAGGAGCCATAAGCAGAGGGTCTCCCCTCTCCAATACCCTGCTCCAGTCTGAATGTCTTGCCTCCTCCCACCTGCAGTGCCTGCATGAACATTGCTCCTTCCTGCACCTCTTCTCTCACCAATGCCTACATGCTTGTACCTGCCCTCTGCTCTGCCTAAGCCTTTCTTATGGCTGTTGCTTTTCTTCCCCTGCACGTGAGAAATTTCTTTTCCCAAGTACATGTGGCAATGCAACCTTTTCACAGAAATCTTTGTGTATTACCTCTTTCTTGTTTAATGTCTCCATTAATTTAGGTTATGACTTTCCAAAGGATATTTTGCAACTTTTTCTATGTATCTTGGCTGAGCCCTCCTGAGGTCAGAGAGGCATAGTGTTTATTCACTGCCTTTTTGGATCATTCCAACTCAAATCTGATCCCTCCTACACCTTGGAGGTTATCGAAGTTATCCTGAAATCACCATAATTTGTTGGCTTGGAAATTTTTTCTTGCTCACACCAGTGTCTGGAGCATTTTGCAGGTGGTATACACCCAAGAGCATCCATAAAGTGGCCTAAATCTGACAGTATATGCCTCTGGGTCCCCTCAGCTTGTCCAGGGCTATTATCTGTGCAGACGATGGTGACACAAAGTCTGACATGGTCTCACGGTTGTCAGTCTTCTGTTATCAGCTGCTCAGTGAGTTGCACCATCACCTGCTGTGGCCACTCCCCCAGGTTTGGGTTGTGGTCTGCTGGGTAGGGAGCATCCTCCTCTTTGCTGTATTCTGTTTGAAATATACAGGTATTTTAGCCATGAAAACAAGCAATCTGTGCAACTGGAAGTGATTTATTTCAGCTAAGTTGTAGTGTCACACGCTTACTACCTTGCTTTTATTCTCCTTGGATTTCTTGCCTAGACGTTCTCTTTTGCTGTCAAATTTGTATTATGTTTCTTCAGTTGTGTTCAATTGGTCTGGTCATTATTTACCAGGTGTTTTAGTATGTGATTCTAAGATAGATGTGTGACTGAAAAAAATTACTACAAATGGCCTTACATAAATCAATTCACACCTTAAAGAAAAACACATGAATCCCCAAAAGGTGCATATATGTCATAATTGAAGCAGACTTACATTTAATGGAGTGCAATCTTCTTAGAAATCAAAATATAATTTATTTCATGTCACATAGGTGACCAACATTTAACAGCAACTGAGTACAAGAATTTTTCAAAAGGTATCAAATCAGGGTGTCTAATGCTCTGTGTTTTCATAGCCAGCCTGTGTGGTTTTCTGAAATCTGATCTGTTATGGTTTTGTTTTTTTTTTTTTTTTCTTCTTTTTTTTTTTTTTTTTTTTTTTTGGTTTTTTTTTGTTTGTTTGTTTGTTTGTTTTTTCTTTTCTTTTCTGGTGAGCTCTTTAAAATTTATCTCAGGAGCAGAACACATTCAAAAGCAACTTTGTATACAACTGTGTGTACACATATATGTCCACTAGTCTGCCAGTGGAGTCAGACACTGACATTTCATGGGCAGTATCATCATCCAGGCTGGGACTGGGATACTGGAGCAGAGGCATGCTGTGATGATTCAGAGCACTGGCAGGAGAGCAGCAAGATGAAATTCAGTGGCACAAAATACATGCATTCTTTCAAGCAGTGCTGAGACTTTCTCTTGGAAAGTGAAATGGAGCATAATTGGGATGTGCTGGTAGACTTCAGTCATTGGGGTGCTACTGATGTGCTGTAGCTGTGGAAATCCCAGGCTGATTCTGAGACACACCACTTCCAGGGCAGATGGAGAAATACTTTTAACTCATTTAGGTACCAGCAATTACCCTTTTGCCTCTTGACCCTCCTCTGGGTGAATACAGGCAGGTCTGGTGCTGCCTACAAGCCTGGTGAACCATGCTCAGAGGAGATAAGTGCAAGGTGAAGCAGGTATGGAAAGCACTTCCTTGGATGAACAGGGGACCTGGCAGCTTAATTTGAGAGGGACAGCTTCAGGAGTGTAGCTCATTTAGCTCCTCAAGACAAATACCGAGAGAGAAAAAGATGTGATTGCTCACTCTAAATTTATCAGCAGAGGCAAATGCCAGATAGGGAGAGGAACTATTTAAGGTGAAGGACAATGTTGGCCTAAGAGCAAATGAGTGTAATCTGGCTATGAATAAATTTAGGCTGAAAATTAGAAAAGAGTTTCTAACTATCAGAGGAGTGAGTTCTCAGCTTTTTAATAGGAATTCAAGAAACCCAATTCTTATTCAGTCCAATTTGATAAGATTATTAAAAAGCTGCCTGTGATAGGAGGGAACCAGTCTATGGCTTAGAAGGTCTCCTCCATTTCTGAGCCCTGATGGCTACAGGTTGACTTGACTGGAATTATATTAAGAATTTTCAAAAGTCAGAACTCAAATTGTCAAGAGAGTGTTACAAATTTTTGATTCATTGGACTGTAATATCTCCTCTGTATTTCTCTGCCTTTTCTATGCACCTGTGAAACACAGAGGATAATTCCACCCCTCCTTCCCATTTAATCACACTAGAGTATTATGAAAATACCCTCACTGTGGTATTATAAAAATATACTATTTACTGTTTGTGTAGCACTTAGGAGTGCTGTGAGGATGAGTATCAAAGAAAAAAAAAGCTGTGCTGAAATTAATAACTTTAGCTACACAGCTAGGTTTGAATTACATCTAGTAAATCATGCCTAGGGCAACACACTGAGTGAGAAGAAAATAAAATATTGAACAGTTGCTCATTAAGTGAACACTAGCTATTCCGTGAACTGAATGAGGCAGGGTCCCTCATATGGAAAATATAGTATGTGATTTTGTAATTGAAGATTAGAAGAAGGCTGAATTAAGGTTGCACAAGCCTTTCCTTATGCCTTTCCAGCATCAAGGATCTGGATAACCAGGGGATCAGGCCCAGCCAGTGTGTGTTAATGAAAGGCCGGTTGCTAGACCAACCTGATCTCCTTCTATGACAAGGGGACCTACTTAGACACTGCAGTGCTGGAGGGAGTCCAGAGAAGGGCAGTGGAGAGGGTGAAGGGTCTGGAGCAGAATTCCAATGAGGAGCAGCTAGGGCATCTGGGGTTTTTTAACCTTGGGAAACGGAGGCTCAGGGTGGAACCTTATTGCTCTCTACAAGTACCTGAGAGGAAGCTGTAGTGAGGTGGGGGTTGATCTCCTCTCAGGTAAAAAGTGATAGGTCCTCAAGCTGAACAACAGGAGCATCTGATTAGATATCTGGGGAAATGTCTTCACTGGAAGGGTTGTCAAGCATTGGAAGAGACTGCCCAGGGAAGTGTTGGAGTCACCATCCCTGGAGGTATTTGAAAGAGGTGCAGCTGTAGTGTT
This sequence comes from Vidua macroura, assembly GCF_024509145.1. NCBI lineage: Eukaryota > Metazoa > Chordata > Aves > Passeriformes > Viduidae > Vidua > Vidua macroura. The sequence continues at coordinate 59,215,925 of NC_071574.1, forward strand.
CAGGGACATGGTTTAATGGAGGACTTGGCAGTGCTGGGTTAGCAGTTGGTCTCGAGGATCTTAGAGGTCCTTTTCAACCTCAACAACTTTGTGATTCTATGAATAGCCACCCACCCTCCTATCCCGCCAGCCTGTGTGCAGGGACATGCTCTGGAGTGCACTGTGTGAATACGCCCCACAGTACTCTGCTCTTGGCACAGGCAGCTCGAGAAGAATGGGAGGATTGCACCAGCTCACCCACAATCAGCTTCTCAGAGCCAGGGAGAGAATAGTGTTCTGTCTCATGAAGAAATTGGAAATTTATTTCATCCCAGCTTGGAACTCATCCTGTCTTTAGAAATTCTGTGTAAATGCAAGTTAAAGGAGTGATTAAAATCTTGACTGTTGAGCCAAGAAGATTGGGTAGCCCAGGCAAACTACCTTCGTTGTGAATTTTGAAGTGTAGCTGGCTTAGAATATGAAGCTCAGGCTTTGGGTGTCGTATCAGGACTACCACACAGACTGCCAAAGAGGAGTGGGTACAGTCCCAAGAACCCATGTCCATTTCAAACCTTGCACATCCCTTGAAAGCAAGAGCTTGGAACAAAGATTGAAGATATCAGCGAGGGAGCAAACATTCTGTCATTATTTTTCAAGTTGGTTGCAGCACAATGTGTCATACATGAAATAATTGTCAACAGACCATCATGGGTAAGATGAGTTACGGCTAGGCCATAACTCAGCCACCACTGGCAGTAGCCCTCCCTCCCTTGGGCACACAAACACTGATATCAGTGTGTATGGCTTTATTCTAGCTGGACTGTCTGGTATGCCATCATCAAATGCTGGAACAAAATCTTGCTATTTTTAAAATAGCTTTGATACAAAGGTCAAACTACTAACATGTGTAGTGAGTTTGGGCCCCTCTGTTTCTTGGCACCTGACATCTTCCTCAGCTGAGGACTGGTTCCCAGAGTGGGGATGCTCACCTCGCCCTGGACACTTTGCATTTTCAAAGTGGGCACTAACAAAACAAGCAAAACCTCGGCCAGTTCTGAAAATCAAATTCCTCAAAAGTTATCCAAGAAACATATATTTCTCAGCCTTGGGAAACAGTATTATTTGTTAGCTCACCCAGAATACTTGGCTGGATATTTTCTGTGTGAATGGGTACAAAGGAGTCTGGTGTGACTGTATGTACTATACTAAGGCAGACACACCCCATATTTAAATTATTCCTGGTTTACTCTAGTCAACAATATTTTCATGTTTGTTTGTCATAGCATGCATGTCTGTAATTATGTGCTGATGGCACATTCTTACTAACTGAAAATATTATCAAAAATATAGAGCTATCTCTAGATGCAGACCTTGTTTGTGACAGCAGCGTTTGCTATTGAATCACAAGCCACGGAAAGCAGTGATTTGCACAAGCACATCTAATGCATAAGAAGTGTGCTGAACCCTACTTCTGCACAGGAAGAGGGAAGGAAGAAAAACATATTCATCTCAGTAGAGGTTAAACGATAGTGCAAACCAGTAATTATGTGCAAATTATGACCTTGCGCCCTTACAGTCAGCTCCACAGTAAACATGACTGCTTTTAATTTCCATTCCTTCAGCAATAAAAGTCACTGTTTTCAGACTGAGTTCAATTCTTTTCTTCAGATTTTTTTTTCAATGAAAATATGTGGTTTTATACTTCAAAACTTTAAACAAAATGCTGGGCTTTTTAATATTTAAGGAATCATAATTGAAATATAAAATAACTGGCACTAAAATGTTAGCTTTTATAAATTTCACTCTCTTCCTTTAAGCTTTTCTATCATTAAAAGGCATTACTTACAAGTTTAAAATTTAGAAACTCTTAAACATACATATTTTTCATTTTCTTTTGACATTCTGTAATGTTTCTAAAGCTGAAGAAATGTCAAAAAGTTGTAGAAAATAATGTGATTAAAGAAATGGATGCTTTTCATGTAATGTACATGGAAATTAAAAAAATACAGAAATACAGAAAGAGCGTGGGAGAAAAATGGGAATGAAGCAGACAAAATTACTTTTAAAAAATACACACTAAGAGTACATTTTAAAAAGTAATGGAGAATCTCACTGAACTGGAAGTGACTTAATTAATGAAACATTTCCATTTTTAATATTTCTAATTTTTCTATTTCTTTAAACAATAAGAGGCAAATAAGAACTGGAACCCAGAGCTTACATATTATCATGAATTTCAGTGTGACAAACTGTAGCTACACACAATTATGTGCTCTCAGTTGCTGAAGTGGAATTCATTATTTCCTACCTTAAGCTGTCCTATAAATTTGCTCTGCACTGTTAAGCAGATATCAAGTTCTGCCTAGAGACAGAAACACTGCTGATGAGCAAAGGAGATCTTAATAGATAAGTTTGTTGATGCTTCTATTAAACTCAAGAAACATTTTGAAGAAAAGACAGAAATCATTCTTCCATGAACAGTCACGTTGCATTTTCTCAGCATTTCCCCTCTAATGTTCTCGCAAAGCACAGAGATCCATGGTTTCAGTTCCCTGACACAGGTTAATGCAGAGCATATTTTGATGAGAATTGCTTAAAGCTAATTCCTGGCACTGGACAAGCCCAAGGGTCATCATGATGCCTCTTGGGTAACCCAGGTGCTTCAGTGGCTTTACCTGAATTACATTCTCCTGAGATTTCTAGTGGCAGGTCCACTGATGGCTGGAGAAGTTTCTGCCTGACCCACTATGTTAATTCTTCCCAGGAAACTTCTCTGGGATCTCTCTGGGGACTTGGCAGCACAGGGAGGTGCAGAGGATACACTGACACATTCTCATGGAGCTGCTCCCTATCCACACGGGTGATGACTGCAGGTCAGTGTATTGTAACCCCGACTGAGAGACAATGTGAGTCAACAGCTCCACCACAGCAGGGATGAAGGCTTTTGTGGGTAGATGGGATTTAAATAATTGGCAGGGGCAGGAATGAAACCTGACTTAACTTGATTAAAGAGGAATCCTAGCTCAACTCTGTGCATGTGAAATGCTGCTCGCTGCTGTTTTGTCTGCTAAAATCAGAAACAGGTTTTCCTATGACCTATCTGTAGTTCAGACACTTTTTCCCACTAAGACACACCTTTAAATGCTTTGCAAATATCAGCAAACTCAGTTTCACAATGGGAGTTTCTGCTGGCAGGCAGACTGCATCTTCAATTTTTTGATGAGGAAATAAGGCAGGATTGGTGGCTGGCTCCAGGCCACATCCCCGTGTCTGCGTGGCACTGGGAAGCACTGTAGAAAGACATCCAGACTTGCACGGATTTATATCAGAATGGGGCTCCACCCTGGCTAATTAGTCTGCTGCTGGGGAACATGGTCTATCCAGCAGGGCAGAGAGCTCTGCAAGTGCAATCCTACCTCCAGATGCTTCATGTGGGGATCCCATGGCTGCTCTCCAAAATGCTTCTCCAGCTCCAAGGACTTCCTGAAGAATGAAGTGTATTTTGTGGCTCGAGGACAGCATTTATGAGAACAAGTCTCTTGCAGCTGTACTCAGAGCTGAGAGCTCAGAACTCCTTTTTCTTTTTCCTTTTAATTTATTTATTCAATATTTGTTTATTTATAATTGAGCAACAACAACAAAAACAAAGAGATTAAATAAAAGGATCCAATCCCTAAAAATATGCAATTGTAGTTCATGACAGTGTAGTTCCAACAGGGAAGTCAGGAACTTGCTGTGACTCAGTGGCTGATTGTAAACTAAAACATAGGGAGGGAGTGCCTGACTCAGCAGATGCCGGAGCCTTCAAAGGGATTAGAGCTGTTGCCAAGGAGCTCCACCCTTTTTTCCTCTCTTTAAATGTCTTAAGTTTCTTATTCTTGCATTACATTATATATAAAAAGCATGTATGCTATTGAATTGGCACATCCAGAATAGGGAGCACTTACACGTCAGATTTTCCCAAAGGATTACAATTTGATTTCATCTGCATATGCACACCGTTTCATCACTGCAGAATGTCTTCCCTGGAATTAATATCCCCTGCCCCTCAAGATTCATAAACACAGTAGATGCAAGCATTTCAAAGAGGTACTCTAAAAAAAAAAAAAAAAAAAAAAAAAACAAAAAAAAACAACAACCAAAATCTCAATAAAAAAATATTTGCAAGCAGAGCACACCTGCAAACCCCTTGGACCACAACTTCAAGTCCCCTGGCACACCTCCAGAGCTGGTGTATCACTGTGGTTCCTTTGGGAAGTTGCTTTCAGGAGCCTTCTCCATTGCAAGATGAATTGCTTTCTAGGGGGTTAAGACAGTTACCCATGCCAGGTACCATACCATTTCAGAACTTCTGCCTCTGTGTAACCTTTTAAACTGAAAAGATAAAAAATGCAGGGAGTCAGTCTACGCTTAAAAAGTTTTGCTGGCATGGCAAGAGCATAATTGCAACAGTAAAATCCCTACTGTGAGTTCAGTCCTACCATCAAAAGGCCTTTTTGTTGTTATAATGTAATCTGTTCAGCAAAGTGGTTTAATTCCTACCAGCAAAACAACTTTTTTTTTGCTGGTATAAGCTGTTTCTCTGCGCAGGGTGTTGGCTGCGGCAGGGCTAGTGCTATACCTCCATCAAGGGCTGATGTGCCCAGAGGATGAGCTACCATTTTGTACCTCCCAGGGCTGAGGCATTTGGCGCTCCAAAGGGATTAGAAGGTGTGTGATGAGTGTAGGGTCAAAAGGGAATTTCAATCCACCTTTCAGTCTGGCTCCTTTGCATAAGCCCTTTATATTTTTAAATCTGTGTCTTTGCTCTGCAGATTTGTTGGCCAGGGCTGAGCTGGGTTGCCTGCATAATACAGCAGCATTTCTGACACTGGGGGTATTTTTGGACTGGTACTGAGAAAAACAATGACTTTTTTCACAGGACTGTGAACTAACCCCCCAGGTTTAATGTTCTCTGCTCTCAGCCTATCACTTTTATAGAAAAATTTGTTTGAATCCAACTGTGGCTTTCCATATACTTAAACATACTGAATGCCAAATACCAGGCTGTGGTGACTTGGTGACAGCTGATGCAAGGTGCTCTGTGCAAGCAGAGAAATTCAGATGCTCAATGGGGTTTCACACGTACACTGTCTCCACCCCTCAATCCTTCCCCTGCTGGTTTTTTGTGGGAATGGTGCATAAGTTTGCACTTCGCAGATCAGGGATGGATTTTAGGTGCCCTTCCCATCCTCCTGTCCTTCCCAGGGATGGGAACTGGGGCTGGGTGGATTAGGCCATGGATAATATTTCTCTGATCCCATCCCTTACCCCATGAGGAAAGGCACAACCATATAAGATTTGAGGCTTTTTCATAAATATATGCGGCATGTTTGTTTTTACCCACATTTCATCAGTTTTTATTTTAATCTAATTTCAAGATTCTGTGGGATTGGTGCCAGAAATAATAAAATGCAGCAATAAGCATTATATTATCTTAGCCAGCACAACCATTGACTGTTTTGGGGTTTTTTAGTACTTAAGAAACAAATGCTTCAACCTGTTTTATCAAACCGCCTGGCCCTCCCGTGGCAGATCACTGGAGCCATTTTCAGGGTATTACATGCCAAAACCAAGCAGGGACAATCTGGAAGGAACAGGTGTATTGGCTTCTGTTGCTGCTTGAAGGAGTAAACACCTAATTTGCTGCTCCCACAAAGGTGGTAAACATTTAGCTCACAAAAAGTTTCCTTCCCTCTGAGAAAGTCCCACTGGTGTCGACCTAAATAAATTCCAGAAGTCAATCTTTTTTCATAAAAGGTTTCCTTCCCTCTATGACACATTATTTTGCATTGCAACTGCTTGTAAAGAGAAATGTGTTTTGCAAGCAGGCTGGACATTTTAGTCTCTAGGGTGGTTTTGGCTGGAAGGAACTGTGCTGAGGTACAGCAGTTTGGGCTGTCCTTCTTGCTGCTGGTGTGCTTTGGGCTTGCTTTCTCATCAGGTGCTTTCCAGCAGACATACTTCAGTCCAAACTCTTCTCAGGGTGAGGGAAGATAAAAATAATAGAAAGTAAATTCTGCTGCTGATGAAAAAGGAGTATTTGAAGAGGTATCTTTTGAAGACTCTGGGAATTACAACACTTTGGAAAGCCTAACAGGCCTGGTGGAGATTTATGCAAGGCTAATGTGTAAATCTGTGTGTGCTCTGTGTACATCCAGTGAGGCACCTGAACTGAGGCCAGAGAGTCCACCCTGCCTACCTCATGTCCCCTCTTCATTAACTTCAGACTCTCAGAGTGGGAGTAGCTTCTTAGGAAGACTGAAGAAGATCAGGATTTGGATCTGGGGATGTAGACACTACGCCAGAACAAAATCAACAAAAAGAGCACTATCAGTAAATTGCTCTTTTGATTTGCTTGTTGAGTGCAACAAACCTGACCATCTCCATCCTGGTAACTCTTTGTCTTAGATTTCTTAAACTCCAAAAAAGCTTCATTAATACTTTTAGAATACCATGATATCTCAGAGTTAACTACCTTCATGTCTTCAAATATATTCTTTTTTGTTTGTTTTCAGATTATTTCTTTGAGCTGAAAATAGGGCCAAAAGTCTACAGGGTTGTACCTTAGCAGTAGCTTTCGAAATCAGAGTTCTCATGAAACCTGACTTGCAGCAGTAGTTTTGTTTTTGGTTGCTTTTTTTTTTTTTTTTTTAATCTGATTGATATCTAAGTCTTGTTTGTTCTTCACAGTGTAGTTCTAATTCTTTAGAGTGTATCTGCAACAATTATGAGGTTTGCATTCAATTTGAAAATTGTACATCTGAAGTTGAAAAATAAGCTCTGTATTTCTGTGGTAAAATGAGGTTTGCCAGGCTCCTTCAGAAGCGACAGCAGTTTTGTGGTTTGTTTCAGTTAACATGGGCTGCAGGCAGCGCGTGAACCTTTTGGTGCCCTCACTGTGTGCACAGCTGCCTTTCTTAGATGAGTGGATAGGTGCAAAGGTTTTGGGGTTTTTTTTTGGTGGGATTTTTTTTTTTGGTTTTGTTTTTTTAAAATAACACCTGCTGAGCAGTGGAGAACTCTCTGGTTCCTAGTTTTGGCCACACGATTGTAAAACAACTCTGCCAATGCCATCCTTCAGGACATCTGTGAATGACCGTGTTTTCTACCTGCTGTTCAAGTCACTCAGTTTTAGAGCTCTGTACTCTGTTGTTCAGTCTCTAAAAGGTATTTATTATGTCCACTGGACAGTTCACAAGCTTGTTGCTTAGATAGTTGAATTACGGATGGTGATTTTTTTTGTAGTCCGGGATCTCAAGGTGCTCTTGTACTTGTCTCATCTGATGGAGAAGGTATGTTACAGATGGCCAGATCATTGATGTGGTCAGTCTGTGCACTTTTTCTTTTTTTCCAAGAGATACTATTTCTTTTAAATTACCTTTTTTTTAGTTTGGGCCCAGCATTTTCCAATGCTGCTTAGACCTCTCTTCCTGAAGTCATGCATCTCCTTATACTGTCCAAATTTCTTGCATTTTTCAAGTGAAATACCTGTTTGCTAAGTAAGAGTTTGCAGAGACAGGGTCTCCCTGTGGGAGTGTTGAACATGTACAGTTGTCAGTAGGGTTTCTGAGGAGCACCTGCCAGCACCCTGCCACTGCTCTACCACACGAGACAGACCAGTGCCTGGCACCAGACCTCTCTCCAGAATGGTGCTCTCTGTGGGTGGGGTGGATTTACTTTTTAAAATTTTATATATTTCCTTCAAAGCAGGTATTCAGTTTCTCTTGCAGTGACACCAAATGAAAGCTTGTTTCTTGTCTCTTGCCTTCATCTGTTTAGCACCTACTCCTGCTTTGGCCTGGATGAAAGAGAAGCTGCCCAAGGGTGAATGGTCTGACTGCTGTTGAGAACTGAAGTCCTTGTCCTGGGAAGATACTTTTGATCTCCTTCTCATCAGTTCTTCACTGAAATTATGCTCCCTCTCATTTTTATGCCACTGATGTTTCTTTTTCCTTTAAAAAATGGTTATTTATCTGTACCTTTATCTGCGTAGTCCTTTACTGAGGAACAGTTACTCTCTATTACACAATATTCTTCTAATATTTCTGTCACTGCCCTTAAAATGTTTGAGGTTTTTTCATTTCAATATTAAATGGCACAGAGCTATTACCTAGCCCCAGAGAAAACTCACTAGAAACATTGCTGTCTCTCTGTTTCTGTATAACTTTTGAAACTATCAAAGAACTAATTTCCTTTCTCACTTAATCATGTGAACCTGGGTTTGATTTCCCTCTTGCTTCTTATGTGACTCAATGCTGAATATCTTAGAGCAATTCAGGATTTTTTTTTCCAATGGTGGAAGCTTTATCAACAAAACTTCTAAGTTTTGAAAGTTAATGTTTGCTACTATGTGCTTTCCATAAACCTGTTTGTTATTACCTCTACTATTAGCCTTAAACTCAGGTCTTTTATCTGCTCTTCTGTGGTGCTCCTGGGATTTCTATCAGAGCAGGAGGATGGCCCATATGTTCCTGCAGTAACTGGGGTAGCATCAGTTCTCTGCCAGGTAGCTGTAACTTAATGACTCCTGTACTGAAAACCAATATTGAAGGTCTGATGACCTTCTCCACCAGCTTTTAACACTTGGAGACTACAAGTTAGCTGGACCAGTTAATTTCCATATGTTTAACCTTTTGTACCTTGATCTCACTTCTTGAGTATTTCTGCCTCTGCTGCTAACCTTTCTACAGTTCTTAACAGTTAACTGATATGTATTTGTTGCTCTCAGCTTTCAGCACTTTCAAATTATTACCCATATTTATAACATTTTTTTATCTATTTTTTTAGACAGGTTGACATATTAATCACCCTATTTTGTTAATTGGATTATTTATTATGTATATATATGTAATAAAATCTATTTATTATGGTATTTTTTATCTCTTTTCTTGAATATTTCCCAACTATAATTGAATTTTTTTTAATTTAAATTTCCTCTTCCAGGTGATTTCTTGCATAACAATTCCCAGCTTTGTGAACCTGGAACTTTCAAAGATCCCAGCGTATAATTCTGTTTGCACATAATTACATCTGTTAAATGGCCTAAGCAACAGTCAATTTCTATTCTCTGATCAGTTTTTCTGTGGCAGACTGAGATGTGAGGCAGAATTCCTTTCATGTGGATACAATTTGTTTTGAGCATGAAAAGTGACATATAAAATATCTTCAGGACACTTTGGTGTTGGGAGCAAGAGGCACCCAGCACATTTCACTCTGCATCTGTCGGTGCACATTTGTGTAGCGTCGTGGTCTCAGCCCGGCCAGCAGCCAAGGCCCACGCAGCCGCTCGCTCACCGCCTCACCAGCGGGATCTGGGAACGAATCAGAAGGGTAAAAGCTGGAAAACTCATGGGTTGAGATAAAGACGGTTCAATAGGGCAAGCAAAAGCCATACACACAAAGAAAGAAAAACAAGGAATTAATTCACTGCTCCTCGTGGGCAGGCAGGTGTTCAGCCATCCCCTGTAGAGCAGGGCCGCATCACACATGACAATGACTTGGGAGACAAACACCATCACTCCAAATGTCCCCACCTCCTCCTTCTTATTCCCAGTTTTATACACTGAGCATGATGTCACATGGTCTGGAACAGCCCTTTGGTCACTTTGGGTCACCCATCCTGGCTGTGTCTCCTCCCAGCCTCCCATGCACTTCCTCATCAGTGTGGCAGTGCAAAAAGCAGAGAAGGCCTTGGCTCTGTGTTAGGCAACAACAAAAATATCTCTGTATTATCAATGCTGTGCTCAGCACAAATCCACACAGCCCCATACCAGCCCCTGTGAAGAAAGCTAACTCTAAACCCAGCACATACAGCTGGGGAGATGCTTGAGGAAATGAGCACCCAGCACGCTGTTGTGATCGCTCAGGCTGGACTTGTGCTTTTGCAGTTGGGACATTCAAGGCATCTGCTTCTCAGCTGCCTGTGATCTAGGAATGGAGAATGGAAGAGCATTTTCTGGAATTTGTGCTCACTGAAACCGTCCTAAATTGGAGGTTAATCAGGATTTTCAAGTTCTTACTATAAGGATTTAGTTATCAGGTTTCAACAAGATAAACTGGAGTGAATTTGTGCTCCTATGAGGGTCTCAGTCCCTTTTGTCTGTGGCCAATGCTCATATGACTGGAGCAGAATCTATTGATTTCTTCTCCAGGTGTCAAAGTGATCTACTCCATTTTGTTCCAAGCATCTTTATCTTGAACTGAAAATATTCTTTTATTCCTCCTTCAATTTCCTCCTTTGTGTTAACATCCTGTTCTTTGGTCTAGTCAGCAAGGAACCTGGAAAGTCAGTTCTACTGAGATAGGGTAGGGATGGGCTGAACTCTGCCAATCCTTATATCTGTTCAAGGTAAGATTAAGTTCAACAAACCCAGTTACATTTCACTCACTATGTACCTCCTGATTTCTTCAACAAAAAATCAGGAATTGACCTGTGGATGATAGCCAGCATGCTTACACACCTTCAATTTAACTTCAGAGTTGATTAATTTTGTATAAATTTAAAACAACAGGTTTGTGCAGGAAAGGAAAGTGATTATATAATATAAATTTGTATGAAGCACACAAGGAGACTGAATTAAGATGACACAGGCAACATCTGTCCCAGTACATTATGTTTTTTGAATGCTGAATATATAATAAGCTTACATTGATTTGTGTATACAAAACATATATATTAAGGGGTTTCAAACCTTTCAATTTTATATGTCTTTATAAATTTTCATGCTGAAATATGCACCTTTTTAGCTTAAACTTTTCCCACACACTTTCCTAGACCCCTCGGATAAAAAAAGCCCCAACAAAACAACAGACATCCTAACAGTATGTGGAACTACCAGACAGAAAAACATGACATAAAATAAAGACTCATTCAGTTATGGTATTCAGTTATTTTCTGGAAAACAGATATAATATTTTTTCCTAAAAATTTTAGATTTTTCTAATCTTGTTCAGTTTCTTGTTTTGCAACTGAACTCACAAGTTAAGCATACTTTATCTTTGTTTGCCAGTGGTGCATCCTTTGCTAGCTGAGTTGCAGCTGGAGATATGGTCTCTGCTACAGCTGAACTTTGTTGATAAGTTCCTAGGTTTTGAAATGGACTGGGAATAAGAGGGGAAGAAGTGAGTAGACCCCCAGGGCACTCTTCCTTCTGCTTGAGATGGAGTTATCCCATGGCCACGAAGCCAAAGCCTTGGCAGAGCCTTCCTATGCAGTTCATTCACAGTAATTCAGCCTGGAGTTGAAGATTGTAATAGTCACAGTGCATCCTTGTTGGCAGGAAGGGCAGGGGGGAAAGCAAGCATATTCCATCACTAAAACCAGCTAATAATAGCCTGAGCTTAGCTGCAAGCAGAGAGAAGGTGGGAGAGGTGCTGCAGGAGAGTTGAAGCAGTCTGAAACAGGCATGTAGCTGCTGCTGGTGAAGCCAAAGGCTTGGATTTCTGCCACCATGCATGAGGGAGGCAGCAACAAAGTGATTAATTTCTCCTTGGCAGGTGATTAATTCTCTGTGGCTTCCAAATGAGGCTGCCAAAGTTGGACAGAAACCTGCTAAAGATGCTCAAATATTCCAATTGTGGAAACTGGATGAGAAGACAGAAGTTTGCTTCTAAAAAATGAAGCCTTTACAAAGCACTTGTGGGATAGGCAGAGCTGATGGATGGCTGTGAGCAGGGGAGCATGGTAATAATGTGCACTTTAAAGGAGAGCCAGGAACTCTTGAATTTTAATCTGAAGGCTGATGACAACTCTTCCCCAGATCCTGGGCAAGGTGAAGTTCACTCCTGTTGAAACCACAGGGAGTTCTTGCATTCATTTCAGCCAGGCCAGGATGTCACTTTTCTTGAAGGAATCACATTGACTGCAGGGAGGAAAGGTGTCTGGGAATAAATTAACTACCTTTTACAGTGATACATACATTATTATCACTGCCAAACCATCCCTTGCACATAAAGTTAAAATTAAGTTTTATGGAAGAAAAATAGAATAATAACAATCCAACCCACTGGCTGATATGTGTTGAAAGGCTCTGCATGGCCAAATGTTTCTGTACTTATGACCCATTACATTTCAGTTCGCCTTCATAGTTGCTGAGCCAGAAAACTCCCCAGTATATCATAATCAAAAAAGTAAATATTTAATACCTTTTGCTCTGCACTCAGTGTGAGCAGATATCCAGTTTTAATACCTGCACCAGTATTAGAAATTTGAGGTTTACATGTTGACCTGGGAGCAGAACTGCGGAGGAGAGCGATGGAGAGAGCTGAAGTGAGGGAATGGTTAACTCTCTGCTGGATGTTGGCTGGGTTTCTGGGTTTTTTTAATGCACACAGGGCAAGGTTCCATTTCTGGCAGTGAGGGAACTGCTGATCACATCCCTGGCTAGCAGCACCCAGAAGTGCCTTGTCACTGCCACGGGGTCATGGGCTTTTCTTGTGACTTGTGCTCATTCATGTTGCTGGAAAATAAAGCCATTCACCATGAATTCAGGAAGCAATGCTAGTTTCAACTAAGCCCACATGAAATAATAGTTTCCTTGTTTTGGAAGGTATTGGGATAGGTGTGTTTTTCTCCACACAGACAGCTTGTTTAAGAAGGGACAGAGATTAATGAGTAAGATATCTCATGGCATGTGAGAGTTAAAAAGTTTCTGTATGTACAAAACCCTGAAACTTTTTTTTTTTTTTTGGGGTAGGTTTTGTTTTACATAGGTTTATAGCCTTTTATTTTCACTTTAGCTTTTTGTATTTCATATGCCCCAGAGTGATAACCACAGGATTGGACTTGACTCACGACATAAATGCTGTGAAACAGCAAACCTTTAACAAAGTCCCTGGTATCACTGGACATCTGGCTGTGTTTGGGGAGGGTCAGGCTGCTCAGAGATGTGTACCACAGAGCAACAGGGCACTGTGTTACACATACAGTTGGACACTGATGGCATCGAAGCAAGGGTTTGGGTTGGCTAAATCTCACAAACGTTAAATATAATTTGAGAAAATCACGAAGCTGATTATCACGGAAAGATGCAACTGTGAAATGTTTCTGCATCCTGAAAAGAAGCTTTTTTAAAATTATCATTAATTTAATTTTCAAATAACTTATCCTAGGATTTATGTTAGACACAATCACGAATAATCAAGAAAGAGAAGATTAATAACAAGGTGATGGCCTTTCCAGATAATACACAGTTGTTTAGTATAGAGGAAAACAGAACTTAAATAAAGCACCCTTAGTTTTAAGGGTATAGTGAGGAGGTCTCCTTCAGTTATTACAACTTAGACAAAAAAAACCCTTAGAAATATTGTGCATAATTTTCAGATAGATCTCATATTAGTATTCAGAAGAATTATAAATGCAAGTAGTACCTTATATATGATGAGAAAAACAATATAGGAATATAATACTATCACTATTTAAATTCATGGAGCCATCCCATATATTAGAAGTAGTTCTGGCTCATCCAATTCAAGAAAAGATACAGAAAAATCGAGGAAAAAAATCTAAAACAAACAAAAAACCCAACTTGAAACAAAAACTGTAAGACATTCACAGTAGTTTGGTACTCTTTGGCTCAGAAAAGACAAAGTACCGTGAATGGAATAATTCATTGTTTTATAAAACCTTAGAGATATTAGAGAGAAATTTATGCAGACTGCATGCTGTTCTCTTAGTTTAACCGATTCAGAGTCACCCACAGAAATTATTAAATAGAATGCAGTATAAACACAAGGAAAATCTGTTCCACGCTGTATGTAATTATGTAGAATTGATTGTTACTGAATGACATGGAGATGAAGAATATAAATGGTCTCAAAGGTAATAAATGTAAAAGGAAAGGTCAGTCTCTCTGTAGCAAATAAACACTGCATCCCTCAGGTGTTGAAGTTTAAGTCACAGGTGGCTGGACCAGGGGAAGATGGAGAGTCCTTGTGTTCAGTGTAACCTCTGCAAGCATCAGCAGCTGCTGCAGAGTCCAGGGGCCAGCCAGTACAGTGCACTGGACCTTCCAGCTTGCCCATTCTAGGACCTGCTACTTCCATATTTCTGTGTCTAAGTTTTCATTTTGGAAATTCAGGTTTGCTTACTGATTTGATAAAATAGGATCAGGATGAATAGAATTTCCTGTGGGACAAACCATCCTAATTTTGCGTAATTCTTATATCTGACATGAATCAGTCTAACTTGCATTGATGAGGGAGCCAGGCTGTGTTGAAAAGAAATCTGTGCTTTCTTAGGGAAGAAGTTTGTCTTTAGAAGTAAATAATTTTTTTCTCTGAAATCAGACAAGGTTATGTGTAATATTTTTGTCCCTATGTGATGTTATTCCTCACCTGAATACAAACTGCAGGCAGTAATTTGACACCTGAATATGTGTCTAACTGTGAAGACCTAAGTGATAAGCAGACCTTGGCAATACAGAATCACAGAATGACAGAATAAGCTGAGTTGGAAGGCACCCACAAGGGTCATTGACTCTTCCTCCCATCTCCAGGAGTCACACTATGTGTCCCAGAGCATTGTCCAAACACTTCTTGAACTCTGTCAGGTTTGGTGCTGTGACCATTGCCCTGGGGAGCCCATTCCAGTGTCCAACCACCCTCTTGGTGAAGATCCTTTTTCTAATATCCAACCTAAACCTCCCCTGACACAACTTCAGGCCATTCCCTCACATTCTGTCACTGTCACCACAGGGAAGACAGCAGTGCCTGCACCTCCACTTCCCCTCAGGAGGAAGTTCTGGAATGCAATGAGGTCTCCTCTCAGTCTCCTCTTGTCCAGGCTGAACAGCCCAAGTGACCTCAGCCGCTCCCCACACAGCTTCCTCTCAAGGCCCTTCACCATCTTTGTTGAATACATTCAGCTTCAAAGGAATGCGACAAAACTTTGAATTCTCACCCTACTTTATTGTGTGCATATAATATAGTAACATCTTTGGGTGCATCCCAGAAATATCCTGCAGGCAGCTACAGCAGAGGGCAGCTGTGGGTTGACCCCCAATCCCTGCACCTGCTCGGACCAGCACGTCCTGGGTGGACACAGAGATCGGGGCTGCTGCATGTGCAGGGCCACTTGTGTGCATGAAAAATTGTCCCCATCTTCTCCAAGAGCCTGACTGGGTATTGAGGAATGTGATTGTTCGCTTGAATAATTAGCCTTGTGAATAGGCATGTCTTTCCTGGGAAACAAGCTGGCAGACTAATAACGGCTTTACTCTGGTAAAGGACATGGTGTGTACCTTTGTAGTCCTAAAAATCCTGTATGTGGATACAGCCCAGCAACGTATAACTCTGGAAATAGATGCCTATATTTTTCCTAGCAGTATTTCAATTAAGTTCCTAGTATTGATGTTGCAACAGAGGTGCTAGAGAAACTGAGGCACGTAAGGCATCATGAACTCATCTCTACTGTGACACAGACAGGAAGCCAGGAGCATCACAGGGTAAACCAAGGGGCGTCTTCAGATTGTTAACTTAAAAAAACCCACCCAAAACCCAGACATCCACACCCACACTGTTATTCAAAAACCAGAATATCATCAGGAAGCAGTGAGTCACCATGTGGCCATTGCCTTTTTTTCGTTAAGGTGTTTCCCAAATGTAAAACTTAGGCTTCCTGTTCCCTTTAGATGAAGTACCTGGTATCACTGGGTAAGCAAAAGCCGTTTTATGTTTATTAGCAATAATACAGTACATAACAGCCAGGAGGAAAACAGATTGTTTTTAATGGGATGGATGAGCATCCAAAGGACTGGGGACTGGATCCTTGGCCTATAAGAAATGGGGAGCTTGTAAGAACAGCAAATCTGTGCAGTGGTTTGGCTATGTGATCGTGCAAATACCCAGCGTGACGCTGGAGGTGGGCAGTAGTGCCCCAGCACATCATCTCCTGCCCCTCCCCATCCCGTGCCAGTGGAGGTGCTTGAGCAGAGGGCTGAGCTGAGCTGTGTGGGTGTGTGGATCTGCAACAACAGGTGTGTTTGAATGAGGAGGCTTAGAAAGACCGAAACAAGTTGCCCAACATATTTTTAATAGATTATTGCCAAAACGAAATGACAGAGAATCAGAGTTATTGCCTCAAGAAGGTCATGGAAGTTGTTTGTATTTTAAAACATCTTTTAGCGTATGCTGTGGCATTACTATTAAAGTAATGCATTCTGCCTAATATAATACATCTAATTATATGACATGAGCCTCATCTGATGACTTTTGCCAATTATATTTGACAAGGATATTTTAAATGAGAGGCCATGTGTTACAGCAATTTCAGGAGATGAACACAACAGCATATGGTTTCAAAAATAAAATATCTACTATGTTATTTGCAGTGATTAAGTACCTACTAATGCAATTGTAAGGTAGGGAAGCAGGTCTTTCTGGCTTGTGAATTACGCTAGTGCTGAGTCATTGCTGATTTTTTTAAAGTTTTATTATGAATGAAGGTCTGGGTCAATGCCAAATTCCATGTTCCTGGCTGCTTCTTTTGTTCCCTGGCAAATTATTCAAATCCCTGGAATCAAGCACCTTAAAATTAAAACTACAAAAGTTGCAGAAGAAATATCTTAAAATTTGAACCAACCAGCACAATGAGTGACCCTGTGGACCTGAATAGAATATGGTACCAAAAATGAAGAATATGACATACGCCATCATATGACAAAATTCTGTCATTATGGGAAAATAAAACAAAACAAGCTATTAACACTTTCTGCTACGGAACAGAGATATAGCCTCAAATGAGCATGCCTGGGCAGAGGGTGAAAGAAATGCGAAGGCATCCTCCATTCCCCTGAAAGTATCAGAGGGATAAGAAACGAGTAGAGATTAGAGGGCTATTCTTGGTGCCTCCTGTTGCTGTTCAGACAGACACTCTGAGCAGAAGAGGTACAAAAATCATGGACCACAGAATAAGAGAGAGAACACAGGAGAGAGGAGAAGCAGCACACTTTATCTGATGATATTGTTTAATGTAAACATGCACGCAGACTTTTGAACCTCAAGGGATTGTCTGCAGTGCTGGCCAGGAACAGCATTCTTCCTCATATTTGTGCTCAGGCCAAATGTGCCCAGCATTGCAGAGAAGGCTGGAGACTGCCTGTACCCCAAAACACATGGCTGTGAGGAAGTGGGGTGCTGGATTGTGATCTCCATGGGCCAGGCAGCTCCACATACACAGTCCCTGACACAGGAGAAGGGTTGCCCTCCTTGCTCTACTAAAAGCAAGGTGATCCTAGCAGGATGAGTTGTATCTGGAAGCTGCTGTGGTTTCCCTGCCAGGTAGAACCCAAGTTTATCATTTGATGTTGCTTATTTTCAGGGCAGACAGGCAGTATCAGGGCAGTGAGGAAGCAGGCATTGAGGGAGGCAATTCTGCGCTGCTGGGTCTTGGCTGGGTGGTGGCAGGGCTGGCACATGGGTGGCAGCAGCAAACTCAAATGTGAGCTAAAATTTTTTGCAGATCTAAATGCCAGTGCATGCTGAGACTTTGCTGGGATGACAAGTAAGGTGCTTGGCTTCTTTCCAGCCTGTGAGTCCTGCTTTCAAGACACTTCCCGAGTCTTCCTTTCCCCATGCAGAGGAGAATGGCAAAGAACACCCACACCATTCTTCACTGGGAGACTGTCACATTAGTGACACCAATATGGTAGAGATATGAGAAATTTGCATTTAAATCCCTTCCTCATTGGCTGGCTTGCTTGTATCTCTCCTGGGAAAGCCTAATTACTCCACCTCAGGGTGTTTTGGGACAAATGTTCTCAAAATACTTTACATTTTTCAACTTTGGCTGAGTATTTGTTTTGTTAAGTTGCCCCTACCCTCAGCTGAGCTTGAACCCACTTAACCTAGCTAAACCACTTTTGCTTTGTCCCAGTAGATATGTAATTGCTTCAAGAAAAAAAGGAGCAATTTTAAGAGAAGGGACAGAGTAAGCCCTCCATAACCCACTACATGTTTTCATGACTACATTGCTATGCTGAATGCTAGAAGCTGGGTTAAAAGACTTTGGCAAAAAAGTGCTCTTTTATGTCTCACATGAAGTCTTTAATCACAAAAATCTAGATTAAAGGCAGTGTAGGGGAGGAGGAAGCATTGTATTCTTGCTGTATTTTGTGGGAAAAGCCTGTCTTGGGTGTTGAATACAAAAGAACATGTGTGATCTATTAGCAGAAGATGATGTCCTCTGGCATGGAATCACCTAGACTCTCTTAAGTACCTAAACTTTGCATCTTTCCTTGGCTTGTCTGAGATAATCTGAGTGGCTCCCTGTATGCCATGCAAACTAGAGGATGCCTCTAAAGACAAGTGCAGACAGACATATGTGTACTGCCTGTGGCCTGAGCTGGCCAGATGAGAGCCAGCTGTGATCCCTCAGCTGTATATGTGACATTAGTACGTTGGATCAATACCTCCTGCTGAAAGGCAGGGCATACTTGCTCAGGCACAACACCTTTAAGCACTTCTGAACCACACCTGGCTCTTCTCCATGCCAGCCAGAGGAGCCCATGCCCACTTGTGTAAGCCTGGTATAAGTTAGTGCTAAAATCTTCACTTGCTCTAAGGAGTCTGGGTGCCACAATGTTAGGTCCTGTAGTGTTTGGTGTTGTACTTTTGCATGTTTAACTCCTGGCTGAGCAGGAGAGCCAGGTCTGAGAGCTGGTCTAGAAATTGCATTGGACAGAACATGGGAAGTCTCCTACTGTGGATGCTGTGGTCTGGGGTCATTAGCAATCCAGTTTTGTCAGTGGGAAGTCTGACTCTCTTCTGAATGGTGAATAAATACTCCAAAATATAAGCCTGTATTATACATTTTGTTCAAATTTGTCTTTTATCTTCAAGTGTGTTATGTTGTTTCCAGGAGCAAGTGTTCTGACTCAGAGTTTATTCCATATCCGCTCCTACAAGTTTAGTTCACTAACATAAATACAGGTGGTAAATATTGAAGCATAAACATTCCCCGAAGAAGTTGCAGAATCCTTTTTCTGAGACCCAGATACAAGATCCATATTTAGCACTGGGGAAAAATTATTTCCTTGTGTCCATTAGTGAGTATAAAGGAATTTGGTTTTTGGAAGGTCGCAGACCACAGTTATCCACACTTTTTGGTTATTCTGGGCTTCATTTTTTTTAATTTCTTCAGATGCTGGTATTGTGCTGTGTAATGTGGGAGAGATTCAGGTTAAAAACACAGAAAATTTAATAGAGAAAAGTTCTAAACATCTCGACTTTTACACTGTGTATTTTTGTCTGAGATACTGGCATATATAACCATAATTGCCAAAGTCTTCTAAATAGTGCGTGTACATGTGATTTAAAAATGCAAGCAACCCCATCAAAGGGCCTCTTGCTTTTTGATTCCCTGAGAAATGAATAATATTCAGCACATTTTTTGGAAACCACATTTAAGTCAACCCTGAAAGTGGGGCTGGACATTTAATATTCAAAGAATTTTAACAACTTCAGCATGAAGTAGGAAAAAATAGAGTTGTATTTAGGATCCTGGTGTCTGCCAAAATAATACTCTCATGTTTTTCATCTTCAGAGCACTTTGCATAGAGTGAATGGATGCGTTTAGGTGCATTAGCCTTGAGCTGTAAGCTTGGTGGTGCATAATGCATTCACTGAAATACAGAGCTGCTTCCAGATTTAGCAGCCTCGTGTAGCTCAGTGTAGCCCTAAGGTCTGGCCCACAGCCTGAATCAGTCCTGGGGAACGTTTGGCACGGCGGATCAGGCACTGCTGCTGGATGCCCAGGATGGCCATCAGGGAGGGGAGCAGCAGCAGTTTGGAGCAGGGGGAGCTCATCCAGCTGGTGCATACCCATACTGGGCCCATGCTGTGGGAGCCTCCTGAGCTCCAGTCCTGGATGCTCTGGCTTTTGAGGCTGGAAAGCTTGACCTCACATTGCAGTTTCCACAGGACTTTGTTTCACACAGTGAAGAGCTGGGTTTTTTATTTATTTAGACATTTTTTTGATGTCACCAAAAACATTGTGGGCATTAATTTACTATCTTCGCAGCTTTGCTGGGAGTTTTGGGTGATCTTATAATTCCCATTTTGCTGCTGAGAAACTAAGCACAAGCTCACTGAAAGTACCTTCTGTTGTTTAGTGTATTTTCTGAGGCATTGAGGCCCTGGGCCACAGAACACAGAATTAAGTCCAGGCGTTTTCACCCACAGCCAGGAGCATTCCTCCTCACTGCTGTGTACCCACTCCATAGCCACTGCTGACTATCCACCCATGTCTGACCTCTGGAAAACTAGGAAAGTGACATGAGTTACCAACTGTTCTCATGCAGCTTGGTCTGAAAACACTGTCTACTGTCAGAAGGGCTCCTTCTGGCATATGGTCAGAGAGAGTCCTATCTCTAGGGGATATTTCTTTTTAAGAAATTAAAGTATTTTTCTTCCATCTGTAATTTGTATTTTCTCCTCATGGTTTTTGTGGCAAATGTGGAAAGCCTGCCATGGACAACACTCGAATTCACTGCATAACCCAGCTCTTTCCAGGTGCACCAATTGAAGCACCAATTGCATTTGAAGTAAAACAGCATGTGAGTGACTGAGCAGCTTTAATTCTGCATTTCCTCTCTTTGGAGACTTTGACTTGGCAGTCTCAGCATCACTGTTGTGCAATAATTTATAAATGTACTGGTGGATTAGGTAGAGGATATTTGGAGAGAGATGTGGATGTGTTTATATTCCTGAAACTAACAGCCCAAACAGTACATGATGTCAGTAGGCAGGTACCTTCTTTTTAGAGAGGAAGAAAAGGGTATGGGTTGCTAGAGTGACTGGAAGCCAATAGCTGCTTTCTCAGTTGTACTCAACTTGTGTTTTCAGTACTAAAGGACCTACAAGCAGGTCCCCAGTCCTGAAATGGCCTGGTATCCAAAGCTTCTCAGTTGCTTGCCACAGAGCAGAGGTTTTGCTGTCAGTGAACTTTTCGCTGTGGAGGGAGGCTGGGATACCATTGCAGCAGCTGTCCCACTTTCTAAAACCAGATTACTTCATCTTCTTCTGGTGGGAATCCTCATCTGGGCTGTGAAGGTTTGATTAATTGTTGGATTTGTCCCAAAAGGTTTTGTATCAGGGCTCTATATTTTGATCATTGAAGCACATTTATGCAAATGCTAGGAATATTGAGGAATTATTTTTATTATTTTTTCTGTGTTAACAGAAGAAAATGGAACAGGGAGGTAATCTTTTTTTCCTCTATTGTGTGGCCTTGTTCTACTGAACTTAATGACTATTCTTATGTGCTGCTCAGTAGGAGCAGAATCAGCACTGACCGTCTCCCACTAGAGTAAACCTGTCTGAGTGGATTTCCTCACCTTGCTGTGCTTTGTCTCCTTGATGTGACCCTGCAAGCTACTTGTGGCATGGGAGAGAAAAAAGTGAAAATAATGGGAAAATAATAACTGTCCTGCATACATTGGGAAGGAGTGATCATGGATTGCTGGGCTTCTGTGCAAGTGGTGTGGCATTAGGACCTGGTCTCCTCCCCAAGGCTGTGCAGAAGATGTGGAGAGGTTAAGACCCCTCTGTGAGTAGGGATTCCCACCATGCACAGCCCTGGGCAGGCAGGCAAGTTCCTCTACTCAGCTTGAAACTTCATGTCTGCTTTATGTTTTTTGCTCACAAACACAGAAAGGATCCTGGTTTAGCTCCACCATGAGGTCACCTGTGGACCTGGAGCTACAGAAGCAGCTGGTGGCCCTAGAGCTGAGCAGGGGCAGGTACATGACAGCTGCTTGGGGAAGGAATAAGCAAGTGACACAGTGGCTTTAGAGGTCCTCCAGCAAACACCTCCAAACATGGGACAAATCTGGCTTGTTTCTGCTCAAGGACACAAGTGTCTCAAACAGTATGTCCACTGGAGAGCATGGAGCAATGTTGAGAGGCTGGAGAGAGTCAAAGGTCTGAGACCTTCCCTTGCTGCCTCTCTCCTAATCTTGTCCCTCTTTGCCAGGGATTACAACCCAAGGACTGCCCTGATCCTTTGATCCTTTCTCAAAGTGTCTTTCGAGACTATCTTAAAAAGTGGCCTCCAGCACATTTGGAGCATCTGGCTGTATATATGAACCTAGGTGGGAAGCTACATAGAATTTCAACAGCTTTTTTTTTTCCCTTTTTTTTTTTCTTTTTTTTTTTTCTTTTTCTTTTTTAAAGCAGTTTAAGCTATTTTTAAAAGACCAAGATAATTTTATACTTCAAGTAGTGCTTCTCTGATTTCTCTATTTACATTGTGAGCATAGAGAGGGTTTAAAGTACCCATTGTCCACATTAGCTCTTCTTGTCTTTTCTCTCATCTGCATCCGGAGGGCTTTGTTGCTGTGGTTTCTTTCATTTTCTACACAGAGCTGGATGTTGAAGAGATGAGAATTTATCCAAATAGAGTAGTGACGTTTGAACAATTCAGATCATCATCATAAAACAGAGAAGGAATGGAGCTGAAAAGCAGACATTTTAGCCAGAAAGATCTGTGTATTTAGAATCCAGGGGCTAGTTCTTGCTAGTTAAAGCTGCGAGATGATGCTTGAGGGACTAGTGATTTTTATTTTTCATTTTTACATAGAAAATGTAAAACTAAGCTGCGGCTGCACTTAATTACAACTGTGTGATATGGCCTAGCATTAGGGGAGTATGTACACTGACCACGAGAAACAGCTGGGTAGGCTTAATGCAGATTAACTGATACCTGGTGGCAAGGTACTGCTGTCAAATAACTGATTTCGCTGCATTATTTCAGCCCTTAGGATAGGTTTGTGCTGTCTCTGTTAATCCCTAGCAGATGTTTGGAGGATGGCACACCCGGTGCCTGGCTGCAGCAGCGTGACCTTGTGCGGGGAGCAGTCGGTGCCGCTTGGGATGGCGGCTCTGCCACGAGGATGGGCAAGCCTGGGATGTAAACGGGGGCTCACACGCACATCCTGAGCACAGAGAGATCTGACAAATAGTGGTAACCTTTTAAGGGGAGCTGTGTAAATGATCCTTGTCAATACTACCATTAGATTGGTGAGGGACAGTGACTACTCCAGGGCGATGAACTACATTAGAGTCACTTAATAGAGCTCATTGGTAGTAAACTGACTCGGTGATTTGCTTTTTATCAGCTCTGCTGGCTTACTATTGAGCCTCTTCTGTTCAAATGGCATGTGAAATCTCTGGTGCTAGCTGGCACCTGTGGGGTTATTTAGCAGAAGTTCACATAAAGTCAGCCAGATTGGTAACAGCTACCCAGGTGCCTGTGAATTGTAAGTAATGCTGGCAAGAGTTTAGGACTTCTCCTCTGTCAGTTTTCAGTTGCATCATGTGTTTGTGCAGAAAGGGTACCTGTCTGATTTTTGCCAGTCCTGTTGTTTGCGCATGTCTGTATATGTCTGTGGTTTGCAGCTTCGAAATGTGGCAGTGCCAAGCTTCAGGGACTGAGGAGTTCAGCCTGGATGGAGGGTGGATAGGTGATGGAAAACCACCCATTCCAGGCTCTCCTCTTTGGCTTCTCCATATACACTGTAGTCCAAAGGCTTCAAACAATTGCCATTTTCTGCCAATCTTAGGTTTATATATTTGTGTGAAAGCACTAGATAAAAGATGGTTGTATACTCAAACACCCTCTGAAGAAGCTTTTAGCTTGAAAAAAATTGAGTTTAAAAGCCTATCCATCACCTGAAACCTGATTCATATCCCTAGAATCAGGGTAGTGGAGATTTTCCTTGTTTCACAAAAGTAGTTGTGTGACAAGCTATGGATAACGTGCAGGGCTGGGAGCTTGGAGCTCCTTGATGGCAGCCCTGCTGGCAGGTTGTTCTGTGACCTTCACCAGCTCCTTTAGCTTTGTGTCTCCACCTTTTCCTTATCATCTAGAGGGGTTGTGAAGACAGGTTTATGCTTAGAATGACCATGAGCTCAGTGAAAAAATGCCCGAGTATGATTATTGGCTGCAGCAATATTGGACTTGGCAGCAAGGTGGCCTCTTACAATTATATCTCCAAGGATCCTGCAGACACATAAATGCCTTCAATTCTCCCACCAGGGAAAGGGGACTGTGAGCTGGCCTGTGCAAGAGCATTTTGTCAATGGAGGTTGGGTTTGGTTTCTCCAAGAAGAAAACCTACTGGTGAGCTTGAGTACTACTCTCTGCCTGGGCAGCAGAGCCCTTCAGGGCCAGGAGAGCACTGAAACAAAGGCCTGTGGACACGGGGTGCTCCCATCAGCTGCAGTGGTGGCTCACCTGACTGCTCACACAGCGGTGTGTGTTCATCCCATTACCTGCCTGTGCTGCGGGGTGCCCTGAGTGCATCCAGTCTGCCGTGTGCTGCGGGGACCCAAAGTGCTACAGCTCTCCTGGCAGGAGTTTTTAAGGCTCAGACTACACTTCCAGTGACATGGCTCATTTCACTCACAGAGGTGATGTGACTTTGTCACCTTGCGTCTAGCAGATACAGATCAGCTCTTTTATGCCCTAATGAAAATATAGCCAAATCCCAGGGTTGAGTGATGACCCTGCTGAAAAACTGGATGGAAAAATTGGCTTTGTTGCAGTATTATTATATTTCTTTTTATTATTCAAAGTGCAGCTTTTTATTTCACTTATGGTATGTTCAAGCCTTTCAGAATTGTGTAGATGTTTCAGAAGGCTTTTTTAGAGAAACGTTTCATTTTGAAGTGTCACAGAAAAGATTTGAAAATTTTAGGAAATTCTAGGGCTCAGTTTGAAATCCAATTTATTTGAAATAACAATGAACAGCAGATTTAGGTTGAAAAACATCACCAAGATTTTACTTCAGAGTTATGGGATGAGGATAAAGAAAAAAAACAAAACACATAAGGGAAGAAGGATAAAGAATTCCTTTCCTCACAACAGGCAGCAATAAGAAATGAGAAACCTCTTCTGACAAGTATGAGTGTTCTCATGCTTTCAGAGGGATTTTTATCTTCTGAAAAAACAGTGGTTTAGGCAAATAAAGTTTACCCAAACACTGTCCTGATTTACATAGCTGATTAAAAAGCATCAGCCCACATGGTAGCAAAGGCTGTGATTGTCAACCCCTGAACTCCCTACACTGCAGTGTGGTACTACTTTTACAGGTTCAGTGTCCAAGTGATTCTTGTGGATCCCTCCAGCCTGGCTGGAAGGGTGGCTACTCACTCCCTGGGAGGTGGTGGGAAACAGGGGGCTGGTGTGGAATGGGAGATGCTTTTGAAGGGATATGTCCCTGCCTGGAGGGCCAGGGGATGATCCCAGTAACATCTGCCCTCAGCTCTGGCTCCGTTTTGAGCCATAGCCTGGGACGTTGCCTGTTGCTGGGGCAGGGAAACACTGGGGACACACAGATAAGGTAGCAGTGTGCTTCAGAGGAATTGGTTTCTTGTCCCTGGGTGACAAGGAAGTGTACTCAGCACATGTCACCCATGTCTGGTGAGCAGTCACCCTTGTTTGCTGTACTCTTTCTGTCCCCTTGCCACTCTGTTTTAATAGGAAATCTCTTTGGTGCAGAGATTCTATTGATTTCATTTGTCTTCTCACCACAGTAATCTGGACACCATGGACTCACGTGAAAATAAAAAGTGAGGTGACTAATTTGCTGAGTCCCTAATGCAGAGAGTCAGATGGAAATCTGTTGTTGGCCATTGTACACCACAGAGCAGAGGTGTCACTCACAGTGAAACTCATCCTAATAAGTGAGCTGGCAGCTCTTGCTCCCCCCACAGTTTCTGCATCAAGACTGAATTGCAGTAATCCCATGTTAAGGTGACACAGGTGTAGATTCATTTCCAAAACTGCCAGTCCCTCTGGACTCCTTGTTTTTAATTATTTTTTTCTCCACTCATGTCAGTACAGCAGCAGATTTAAATGCTGGTACTGCACTGATTAAAATTGTATTCCCAAAATAACTTTGTCCTTTGGTATCATTCTGTGGGATGCTTTTGTTTGTTTTTTAATTGCTAGATTTTCAAAGTGAAATATGAAGCAGAAATTGGATCAGAAAGTTTCAAAATAACTTCGCCACAGGTATGCACTGCCTGTCCTTGGACAGTCTATTTTAAATAAAAATAGGTACAACCAGTAGCAAGAGAAGCGATTTATTCATAAAGGGATTGCTGAAGGAGCTGGCTGATGTCTCCTATATCTTTCCCCCTCTTAACATGGAAATCTGTATTACCCATGTTACCTTTTTGTGAACCTTTCTATACACCAGCTGTGGTAAGTTATCTACAGTGTCATTGGTAGTGATTAGTGACTTTCATTTGCTTTTGGTGAAACTCTTGTGCTGTCCTGAGACTATATAAGGCAATTTGTTTGCTGGCCTCGCCTATCAATTTATTGCACATTCCTCGTGCCCCCCTGGTGTTTGCCTCCTTGTGGAGGTCACCCAGCCTGAGTGACCATCTTGCCTGCAGTCTCCTCTTCTCACTCATCTTACACCTCGGGACTCTTTATTTCTTTTTTTGCCTCCTCCTTCTTTTGAGCTACAAAGCACTAGGAAAAGTCCATACTCCAGGTAGCCCCTAATACTGATTTCCATAATCTCCTTTTTAATAGTCCTAAGGCTGCTAGTGGTCTTCTCAAACAGCCATGGAGAAGAAAAAGAGATTATTTCTGTAGGACATCCCCAAATCCTGCTTACTCAACTCCACTTCTGATCTATATTTTCTATTTGTTAACTATTTCAACTAATTCATCTTTTTTCCTCAGAAGGGAGAGCAAGAAGGTGACACTTCTTACTTGCTGTGGTGGAACTGCCCTGGATCCTCTGCTGGGAGTTCCTTACCACTGAAATGAGCCCTTCATGGCACTAGGTCTAAAGTCTGCATGACTGCTAACCAGTGTTTCTCTTCATGACTGATTTTAGACCTATTTCCCTGGCTCACTGTCCTATTTGCATGTTGCATACCCCTGGAAGCAAAGATTGCTGCATCTTTTAGATCAGAGGACCTCTATCAATTTTTTTTGCTGTGTAACCATCATGCTTTTATTTGAAATGAGTGGAAGGAGTCGTACCATGCTGTGGATCAACCACAGGTTTGACATGACTTCACAGAGAATTTGGACTCTTTTGACTACGATTTGGGAAATTTGGCAAAGAGCATTAAATGAAGCTGAATGAACTCTTTGCACTTTTGGCAACACCATTTCCTCTTTCTGGCATGATCAGGAGCTGCCATCTGTTCTGTCTGATGCTGTTTTCTGCCAGAAACCTTGGATTCTTCCCTCTGGCTGGATGTGCTCTGTACATTCAAAGTCCAAAGAACAGGCTGACCTAGAGGCTTCCAGTTCAACCAAATTAATGTATTTCAGGGAAGGAGCAGAAAAGCTCCAGATCTGGATTTTTTTTAAAGTCTGTGAGATTTTTTTTCTCCATAATTCTTTCTCTTCCTTCTTAAAAATTCTATTTCTCTTCTATTTACAATGGAAAAAGGTTAAAGAGGAAGGAGGAAAGATTTGAATAACAAAAAGTGACGGTTTTTAACTCTTTTTTTTTTTTTTTTTTTTTTTTTTTTTTTTTTTTTTTTTTTTTTGAGGAGGGGAAAGAGATGCTGGAAAACCTAAATGAAGTTTCTGCCAAGATTTGCTTATATTTTTGATAAGTGTAATTTTTCAGTGAGAAATTTGTGACTTCCCTTATTTTTAACAAGTACTACTGAGAGCTATATTTAGAAAATGTTTCATGTATCTGCAAGGTAAAAACCCCCATATTTGTCAGCAATAAACATAGCATGTGAACACATAATGGATGTCTGATAGCTCTTTATAAATTATAGGCCAGTGCTTACCTGTGGCTATGTTGGTCTAACAGCACAAATCCTACTCTTTCAATCATGAGAGGAGAGTTTATAAGAGACATTACAGAGCACAGAAGGCACCTGTGTTTCCCATTTGCACATTAGCTAACATAAAGCTGTAAAATATGGAATAACTTTAGAAGAAAATGCCAAGATTTATCAAAGAGAGACAATACTGATATATTGGCTCAGGAGACATTTATATTTGCATCTTCTGAGTGAGAGCTGTTTTAACTAGGGCTAATGGATTTGTCTGACCAGCAGACTCACTACTATGAGAAAAAGAGAACCCCTGGCATGACAGTGTGCATGAGAATGGTGACTTCTGGGGGATGGCTTTTCTTAGGAATAGATTTTATATGCATATGAGCTTTAAAAGAAAGGTGAGATTAGTGGGATTTACCTGAGTGCTCAGTTATTTAATCTCTGAGTGGGTTTGTATTCATCTTCATATCCTTCAGCCACTTTGAAAATCTGACCTTGAAACATCCAATACATCCTTGTGGGCACATTTCAGGAGCCCAGGGGAGGATGAGAGGTGAGTAAGGAGAAGTCACAATGGCATGGAGCTTGGTACAAAGAGACCATGTCAATAATGCTAGCAAGGCTTACTTAGTGTGTCTGCAAGTGTGCCTTCAAATCTATATCATAGGAGAAGTGAGATTGGTGACTCCTTTTTGTTACAAAGTAGGAAAATACATACTCTAAGATAGGTGTTTTCCAACTGATTTATCAGACCACTAGAATTAATTACTTTTATGGTTGCTCCTGCAGATTGACCAGGCAGATTTCCAGGAAGGTATATCCCAACACCAGCATGTAGTTGGAGGATTGCAGTCAAAATTATCCTCAGAAGTACTAAGTAGTGAGTGGGTTGTGGGGGCACAGAATTTGCTTTTCTGGTGAAACACAGCTGAGACAGCCTTAGTGGGAACACAGGACCTCAGCATTGCCTTCATTGTGAAGAAGCGTAATATAAGTAATTACCACAGTAGGGTGAAAAAAGACATTGCCTAGAGCATGCCAGTTCCCTGATCTTTTGGCACTCACTTCACAATGAGGTGAAGCTCCATGTATGTGCATTTATTGTAAATATTATTAACTGTTATTACTGTCGCTATTATTATTATTTATGTACCTGTGCTCTAAAATGACTGCATTATTCTACAAGAGCCTTAGGATGCAGAGACAGAATGGATTATCTCCTAACTTTAGTATGTGATGGAAATTTCCAGTTCCTCTTCGTTGTTTTACGTGTTTGGTTTTTTTTAATACAGTGAAATTAAATGCAAGAATCTTGTAGCACAGCAATAAGGAAAAAATTAATTGAGCAAAAGTCATCAAATGCAGAATTACGGTTCCCGCAGCAACTGTAATGAAGGCAGAGAACGCGTATATACGCTGGTGTTGGAGTGAGCGCTGCACACTGCCTGGAATACAAATCCTAACTGTGTTCGAGGGGCTGAGTGATGATTACTGCGAGAACCATAACTTTGCATTTCCTGACTTTTTGCAATTAAAATCTCAACCTGGATGATGCATTAACATAGGCTTTGCATTTAATTTGCTATTTTCTTTGGAATGTATGTGTGTGTTGATTGTGTTTGAGCATTTCTTAGCTTTTAATATCATTTATTCTTTTGTAAGGGAAAAATCAGGGGAAAAAACATTTACCACATTAGCTCCCTTCTTCTCACTGTCAGAGAGGGCTGGAGGAGAGAGGGAGGGAAGAAAATAACAAAAGCCTTAGTGCAAGCAGTGCAATTAATTGCATTTTTAGTTCTAAGAGACATTTGCTGACAAATGTAAATGTCTATCACTGCTTTTATGTTAATATTTGTACAGACTTGCCAATCCATACAGGGACGGATCTCCTCTGGATCTTTAACCCATACACAGTTGAACTAAACATCATTTACCTTACCATGACCTTGGAATGCCAGAAGCAAGTCTGACAAGATCTTTGGTGGCCCCAAGCTCACAGTTTCTTTAGGCCACGATGTTAAAGTCCAGAACTCATGTCTGCAGTCCTTCAGACTGTTTGAAGCCCCAGTGACTTGAAAAGCTCAAACTTGTGAACGTTTGGAAGTGTTGTCTGCGCTGTAGGATCTCACCAGACTCTTTCAGTGTCCTTTCTGTATCTCCTCACTTAGCCACAAGGGAATTTAATGGATTTAAGGAGGCTTCATGCCCTAGCTAGCTGATATGCTGTGGGGTATGGTCAAAATCCCAGTGCTTTCAGTGGGAATGGTATTCCTCTGCACGATGGAAGATCAGACTGAAATCCACCAGCACTAATTGGATTATAATGTTTTTCTTTCATTTTTATCTGCCTGGAAGGAAAGTCGACTTCTTTCACTGCCTGTCTGAGCCCTGGAAGCACTGGAAACCTTTTATGCAGAGCCCAGGGACCAAACTAGCCAAGTCTGTCCCTTGAGCTTGTCCTACACACCAGCTCTGTAAAGAAGCTCATGCTCCTCATCATCACCCTGGCCAAGAGCAGTCACTTGTTCTACACTGATTTATGGCCTTTGGGCCTAATAAAGACCAGCAAGAAAGGAAGAATCAATGCAGCTGGCTCCGTTTATGCTGCAAGTTTTATTTTTTGTTTTATTTGTTCTTAATGTGTTGATGCTTACATAATTTTGTTTGACCTTTGCTTTTGTTCTTTTGTGCCTTAACCTTTCATAGCGGCTCTTTTTTTTTTGTTTGTTTTGTGCTCAACCATTTCATGATGATGACTTAAGTCTATTCCCTTTGTTCAGAGCCTTGTGCTTTTATATCCCACTCCCCACAGAGCCATCAAATTTCTTTTAACCTAAAGGTCTTCTGCTACCAAAGGTAAATCAGCCTTGTCTAAGCTCATTCACTTGAGCCCACCAAAGAGAGATTCCCCTCCCTTTCTGTCCATCCTCACTTGAGCTCGTGTCCATGTAAAGATGTCAGGCGTCAAAGTTCAAAGAGAAAATAGCTTGGCACACATTTCCCAGATGCTGTCAGACTGTTGCTTAGGCTCTGAAAGAATTAAATTATGTGAGTACTCATGTTGCTGTCAGAGGCCTGATGACTTCCAAGAATAAACACTGTTATCTTTAAACATACCTAGTACTTCTGAAAATCACAAAGTTCTACTTTATTGTTTAATTTATCAAAAATCCAGAAAAATGTGAAAGCCTACTACTGTTAATTAACAGTGGTTGTAGGATGGATATATACTAAAATATATGGATCGCACATATCTTTATTAGAAATTAAATTTTGGAAAAAAGAGATGTGACCTAGAGCAATATGGCTTAAAGCAGAATGAAGGAATGGCTTCCTTCCCAATAACAGTAGTGTTTAGTCTTTTTATAGGTAAAATTTTTATCTCTTATTTTGACATAACTGATTTGGAAAAAATTCTCATGACATTCCTAGGACAAACAGGAGACAGACAGAATTAATTTTGTTAAAACATTTACTATGTCCCATTGGCAAACTGTGTTTTTTGTCAAATGCTTTTGTTCCTAACATGCACAAGCGACATTTCATCACATTTTTTGTCAACAGAATGTAATTTTATTCCAATCATTCTGTCAACAAAAAGAAATACCATAAAATCACTTTGCTCACAAACATAAATTATATGTTCATTTTGTTTGTAGAAGAAATGGAAAAATCAAAACTTTTTCTGTGGAGACAATGAAGACTGATAGCATTTGTTATGTGGAGAAAATATTTGTGTTACAGGCAGCAGTTCGTGATTTTTTGGCTGGCTGGTGGGCAGAGCATGCATGAAATTCAAGGTGAAGCAAAGAAGAAATGTTTGAATGTGTTTATTTCAGCCTTGATTCAGGACATTGAGATGAAATCAATGGACTTTGAATCAGGCCTTCGAAGGCCCAGATGTGATGCAAGGCACTGTATACACAGAGAGCACACAACCCATGAGAGGAGCTATGCCTATTTGGAGAGGTGGCTGGGATGTCATGGAGGATCCTGAAGGGCATTCACATGGCACAAGGTAGAGCATTTAGATGGCAGAATGGACTCCCAAGTTTGCCCTTTCATTTTACTGTCTGACGTCCTGATGTGTTCTTTTATTTCTTTTCTAAATACCTGCTTTCTTGCACAGCATAGGTAATGCATTATAGTCAAGAGACATCCTTTTAAAGTGGATTTTTACAGAGTAGGGCCATTGCTCAAGAGCCTACCTCCAGCACAAGATGAGAAAAACCTGTGTGTATTTTAGTGATTGCCAGCTGCTTTCCATTTCCCCCATTACGGCACATGAACAGCCTCTTAGTTTGTCTTCATCTTTCAGCTCAGTAGTCTAAAAATGGCAAAATAGACATCGCAAATAATTGTTGGATTTTGAGTGTTTAGCTCACAACTATATGTGCTTTCTGATGACTGATTGAAAGCACCTGTGCAGAATACCAATTTCACCCTGATGTATTTGGGGAATGAACATTCATTTTAGCTACTAGCTTTTCAAGAAAATTGGTACCCAATCAGGGTATCAAGAAAAATAATGGTGTAAGATTGACTTCTCACACCACAAATGATCACTAGTGAATAACAGCATAAACAAAGGGTAGGAAATACTTCATCACTTAAAGATGATTGTATAAATGATTTAGGTACAATTACAAGCAACTTGCAGTGGTTTTTTTTTTCCTTTTGTTAAACTAGATGCAAATGGAGAATAAGGTTCAAAATCTGTACTGGACAGGGATTTGTTCAGAGTTCATTTGTTGGCTCTGGCACTGAGCTGCTGGGTAACTTTAGGGAAATTGTTTAATCTTCCTGTGTGTAAAGGTCCCACCTATCAAAAAGAGGTAATGGTTTCTATTTCTCTAGTGCTTAATACTTGTGTGAGGAATGCTGCAGAAAAAAAAAAAAAAAAAACAGGTTTGAAATGGAATAAATGACCATCTCCTTTTCAGTTTTTCATGTTCCAACACCTTCTCTTCCTCCACCTGTCTTTCTCCACCTGGTCTTAGAGAGTTGTTGCTCTTCTATTTCTTGTGACCAAGATACAGCTGCTCTGCTTCAAGATCTGCTCCTACTTGACTGCAGACTATTTTTTACTTGGCCTTCCTAATTTCTCACTATTTTTTCCCTGAAGTGATCGAAAAGGCTGCTGCCAAACCCTTAGCTATGTTCACCCTGTGACACAGCTGACAGACTTGTATCTGAATATCATCTCCCAGCCTCCTGGAGTTTTCTGATCTCCATCTCTCCTTGTCTCAACTGATCAGCAATGCCAAATGTGCTGCCAGCATGGTTTATTGGTTGGCCTATGTCCAGCACTTGCCTTTCCCTCTGACTTTTCCTGTCCTGAGCCTGCACCTCCCTTCTTGGCTACCTCCAGCCTCCATGGTTGGTACCCTGGAATGTCTTTGTGCTTAGCTGCTTCCTCAGGTATCTCTTTGGCCTTTGACAGTATTCATGGTTCAACTTTGAAAATATTGCATATTCTAGTAATTTTCTAGTAATCCTGCTTCTGGGGTCACACTGATTTCCAGGGAACCTCTGTGCCTCTATTGTTTTTGTATTTGGCATCGAGTGATATGTTACAAAGGGGAAGAAAACTGTTCTTCGCTTGTAGCTCTGTGTGGAACTTTTTGTGCTAGAACAGGTGGTCCTTCGTCATAGCACCCAGTGACTTGTGTAACTCTGAATGCATAAGCACAAATGTTCACAGGAGTTTGATACTTAAGGATTTTAAAAAGTATGGAAGGAAGAGACGAACAACTAATTTCTGAATGCTCAACAGTGCTGTAAAAAGCAACTTGTTGAGACACAGAGAGTTTTGCAAATTTTCAGGGTCCTAGAAACAGCAGTTGCAGACTATTTGAATCTTGTTTGCAAAACAAAATTTTTAAAAGATTGGAAAAAACCAACTCCTAGAGTTTTGTCTTTGGAAAGTATATTACAGTTATGTATTACACCAGAAAAAGACTTTGAGTTAACAATAAGTAAAATGGTACAGTAACTAGATGCAAGCATGCAGACTCACAGTTCATTTTTATGTGTCCAATAAGATTATTTTCATGCTGCTTTTTAAACTATCCCAGAAGAGTATGGTATGTCAGTTCATGGGCTTTTATCACTGAGAATGGTGTTTTAAAGTACAAATATACATTCAGTCTTCAGCTATGAAATAATATCTCCCTTCAGAAGTCAACTGGAAGTCAGAGAAGAGATAAATTAATAATTACAAATGCTTCATAACTGCACGTCAAGTCTAGTAGTCTTGCATTAATTGAAAATCCAAGCCCCTCGTGAGACCAGTGGGAATTTTCTGTTGACCTTAACAGGGAGATAAGCTCATACACGCTTTGAAGGTAAGCTCGCTTGCCTTGATTGGTGTTGGTTTCAGTTCCTTACCTTGAAACATGAATGTCCTTGGAGCAGAAAGTGATCAGATTTTACAGCCACTCAGTCCTCTCGGTCTGTGTTTTCCACCCTTTCTGCTTCCCTCTGCAGTAAAACTGTGCACTGTTCAGCCTTTAACCCTTCTTTCCACATGATCTCTCTCATTTTTGCAGTAATTGGTTCACCTCAGGCTCAACTCACTCAATCAGGGTGCTGTGAGCTGGCCAGAGGGTCTCACAAAGGTGCTGATTAACCACCTCCGGGACTATGACCCTCTGTCCATCTTCTGGCATCCTGCAGAGTCAGAGAAGGTGGGGACTCTGTGATCAGCATGAGAAGTTCATTAAGAAGTTAGCAAATAGCTTCTAAACAGCAAAGAATGGAAAATGGCAGCTCTGGAAACTCCTTGAAGCTTTATCAAAGCAATGGGAGAACCTGATGGATGCTTTCAGTGGCAGCGTCCCCACGGTGAATATCAGGCAAATGGGCAAGGGCACACTGACTCCTAGGCTGGAGGATGGTGGCAGAAGGGATCCCTGGTGGTGATGTTGTGAGCAAGGGCACTGAACCTCTCTGTACTGAGTCTCACATCTGGATGACCCATTTTGGGGCCAGAATTCAGATTTGTTTGCAGCTGGAGGAAAGGTGACAGCAGGTGACCCAGCAGCTCTAGAGAAGAATGGCAGCAGCAGCCCAAATTTGGGAAATATATCTGCACTTTTGATGTCTTTCTTAAGGAAATTACAGGAGGGATTTTGTTGTTAAGACCAAGAAAATGGAGGCTACTCTGTATGACAAACTGTCCTTTAACATCATCTTTGGAGGAAGCCATGAGTTTCCCTCAGCCCATTCTCTTCAGTCTCTGATCAAAAATGGAAGTCAAGCAGAAGACAAAATTGGGCGTGCAATTTCCGATTCATTCTTACTAGGTTTGTGCTGATGGCTTAAACAAAAAAAATATCAAAGCTGGGATTACAGGCTTAGCAAGGGGAGTGCATATTTCAGCACATACTGGGCTCTTTGTTGTTCTGTCACACTGGTAGAATGAGACTATTAATGCATTGTCCCAGGCAGGCTGCATTATAAAGCCCAGTGGCTAAGTTAAATGAAAGAGACCACTAAGAAAAGCAATGTGCAGCTTCCTACTGCTCCCTTTTCCTTGCAGAATTGTCTAGATGAGGCAGGGGAGAGGTAGTGAATGAAGTTGTAAGACGATTTCATAGAGGAGAAACTTGTGATAGTCAATAATGTTCCTCAGCAAAGATTTCTAACATCTACTTGCTGTCCTACAAATTTTCCTGACTTTCTGAAGTGCTCTGTGTCAGCAGGCCACAAATATTCCCTCTTTGTGCACAGGGGAGGAATTACATGGTGGGCTGTGTGTGCTTTCTCCAGTTACCTGTTCAGCATTTCTCAAGTGTCTGTGGCACACAGGGGCACAGCCATCCCATTTTTAACCATAACATCAAGATAAAAACAAAGTTGCTACTTCTGAAAAAAGCAAAATTCAAGATTGTTCAACATTTTGCATCAACGTGAGTTATCTGAAGAAGGCTTGCCTAATACTAACCTGGTATGCCAGTGACAACAGGTTTTGGCATTCCTTGCAGAAGCTGTGAAGACCAGCAGTGGCCCCAGTGCAATTTAGGAAATCCTGTCTCTTAATATCTCTTATTCATTCATGTGTGCTTGTTAAACTCCCTGGCAGTGGTGTAATCCACACTTTTTCTTGCCTCCTAGATGCAGAATTCTTGAGTGTCTTGTGCTGAGACAGCCAGTCAAAAACTTGCTATTCTTTGCACAGATTAGTTGCTAAATAACAGTAACAACCTGCTCTGAAATAATGTTATCCCGACCCCTGGTTGGGATAATCCCTAAGGAAGTTGTTGGGTTGACCCAAAGCCACCACCCATTTCCTTAGCACTGCAAGGACGAGGCAACTTCCCTTTCAGCTCTAGCTATCTGCTAGACCGCTCAGCTGAGATTGACAATCGGCTTTTGGGGAATCGCTGCTCATTGCAGCTCATAACAATTGCATCACTCCACTGCAGTAGGATTCTGGTCTCCTGTGAGACCTGTCATTGCTTTCTGGGAATCATAAATGAGCACTGAAGTGTCTCCAGTGCACCTCCAGGGCAGGTACTGGCAGGGCATGGGCATCAGGCTGCCGGTCTTGGCAGGCTGGGAGGATTGTGGTGCAGGGTCAGGCACTGCTGGGGTGAGTTGGCAGGCTCACATGGGTGTACTGAGTCCATGTCTGCTCTGGAGTGGGTCAGAAGAGCCCCTGTGCCCCTTTTGTGCCCAGATTTTCTCTCCCTGCCTCTGCAAGCCACTCCCAGTGTCACCCCAAACAAACCCATTCATCTGCCCATGTCTCAATTCCAAGTGCTATCAACTGAGTCTGTGTAAATGCCTAAAATACAAACAGTGGGTGAGCACCATCTATTCCAGGCATTTCATACAGAAGAAACAGAGCATAGGTTATGTCAGGTAGAACTACTCTTTTAATGTACAGCTTAATGAACGTTTACAAAAGGCTTTGAGTACCAGGGTTTGTAAAGGCGCTATAAAGGCAGAAAATATTGTCTTGTCACAATGCTTCTCAGCTGTGTTTCTTCTCTTTTCAACACTGAATGAGCTGGGAATGTCTCATTTTTCTCTTCCCCGAATGCTTACAATGTTTTGTTCCCTTATTCGTATTTTTCAAAGGTATGTTGCAAGTGGGAAAAATCACTGATATGAAGGAGAACATTTCTAGGAGTCACTTTTCCCTAGGTTTGCCATCCAGAGCCTACTGGTAAATCCTCATGGCTCTTCAATGCCATCTGGCTGCTGGTGTTGCTGGGGCAGTTTTGGGGAGCCCATCCAGGCCCAGCCATGGAGCCACCGCAGGCAGTCCAGCAGCACTCTACTAATCCATCTGCAGTTGGGTGGTGACTGGTGGGACCATCCTTCCCCCATTTCCCCAGCCTGGGCAAAACTGAGTTGCTTTTTGGGCTGCTTTTATGGCAGAGATGGTGTTAAATAACAGTTGATCTGGCAACCTGTCGTCCTACTGCTTAATTCTGAAGGAAAACAAGACTAAAATGAAAAGCCCTTTTCCTCTTTTATTTGTCATTTTACTAATTACAGTATTACAGCATTTTCCAGGGCCAATTACATACTGTTTGGGGAGATTACCAGAGTGCAAAACCTACTATGGTGTATTATACAGTAGTGGCTTATGGAAGAAAAGTAGTTAAATTCAAGCCCTTATAATTTCATGTGTTTGTCCTAATGCAGATTCCATATATACATATATATAATAGCAACTGCACAACATTCAGCAATGCTTAAAACGGAATTTCTTCCCCATGAGAGAATGAATAAGTCATTTGTCATATGTTTCCTTTAATTCATGGCTACAGAGCATTTTAGAATTGCTTGATGTAAATCTGTCTCATCTATTTGACAACTCTGATATTGAGTCATTCATTTTTATTCTATGACTTAAAATTTTCTGTATTGCAGCTAGGGATGGGTGGCTAAAGTGCTAGTTTTGGACTATGGCTTGAATGTAACAATAGCTTTTGACCCCAGCTCCAGTCCCAAGGAAAGTGAATTTGGCAATCTCATTTCAATTCATAGTGAATAGCTGTTCACATAAAAAAATCAGCACCTACCATTTGTCATACTTGGCAGCTTCTGTTTAAGAATGGTCCAGAACTGCATTACCATGGAAACTAAATTACCTACTCCTACTCCTGGCTCAGAAGGTGATTTCAGCCAGTGGCAGAGGTTTCATGCCGCTGACAGAAGGGGGTGGGGGTAACTGGGGGAGCTGCCATGTGTATGACCCATAAGGACACTCGCCACAGTCCTCTGGTTTGAATATTGCCATCTTCTGGTCCCATGCTGTTGGGTTCAGACCACATGGGTTTCTCACATATCATTATTTATTTACTGATATTTCTTATGGTAACAGCTACCAGCTCCAATTGGGAGCAGGACTGTGTTGTGTTTAGTGCTGTACATACATATGTTTAAAGACAATTTCTCCTCTGGAGACCAGGCAAGCGTGAGAAGCTCCATATATTCCTTTTAAACTTGAAAATTAAAACAAAATAAATGATTTGCTTGAGATTACACAGGAAAGTGGAGGCCGACCTAGCAAATGAATGCCAATTTCTTCATTCTCAGCACCCATCCAGGATGTTACTTATCCAAATCACTTAATTCTTCTTCAGAATTACTACTAATTTATGCCAGGTGAGTTGGAAATACCACATGGTTGGATATTTTTTGTTCCTGTCATCTACAAAAAGGCTGCTGATTCATAGGACAGTATTTTATTTCAAGCTGCTCAGTCCTGAAGCGAACAAATTTAATGGATTAGAGATCAATGTTTACTGGACACTGAAAGTTTTTAAGGTTATTTAGTTACTGTATGTTGGTTTTGTAATAGTAAGCAAAAACTGTGCTATAACCACTTCATCCTTCAGTAATGACCAAAACAAAAGATGATTTAAATCTGCTGAGCTGCATATACCACCCCTTTTCCTCACAGATATTGCTTCTTAGTGAGATGTATACTAGTGGAAAGGCTAGAAAATAAATAAACATGAAAAACCAACAATAATACGGAACTCTCTTATGCTCAGAGAGCTAGAAACTGAGCAGAGAGAAACAAAAGTTTTGCCATTCCTAGAGTGGTGGCTTAGATGCAAGGACAAAAGACCTGTCAAGGCCAGGCTGGATGAGGCTCTGAACAACGTAGTCTAGTGGAAGGTGTCCCTGCCCATGATTTTTAAGGTCCCTTCCAACCCAAAACCATTCTATGATTCTATGAGAATCCTCTGAAGCTTTGGCTCTTGGTGCATCAGATTTGCACCATGGAGCAAGAGTCCTTCACTTCCCAGCTGGAGGTGGGTGCTGCTGGGAGAAACAAGGGCACGAGCCCCCACCTCTGCAGGACACCCTGGCAATCTGTGGCTTTCCACCCCATAGATTCCTGCCACATCCTCCTTCATCCATGGGCATGGACTGCTCCCATTTCTTAGGGCACAACAACAGTCCTGGCTGCTGAGTGTGGATACCCTTCTTACTTTGCCCTTTCCATGGCCCTGGCAGAGTATTTGGGTCTCTTCTGCTCTGCATTTGCTTTTTATATGCATCTTTCCTATTTAAGTGTCACAGATCACTGCACCAGCTGATTAGCCTATACATGAATGGAATATAAAAGAGCAAGTCCTCAAGTTGTAGGTAAGACCTTTTGTGAGATTGACTGGCTAAAAATAAAATGAAAATTGGCTCTGAGCTTTTGAGAATCTGTCTCTTCCTCAGGCCACAGGAAAGAAGAGCAAGAGGTAGCACTTCATAATTAATTATGAATTTATAATTAATTTGAAGCCTGAATCAACAGCCTAATAAAGGAACGGCTATTACTTCTTCTGGATTCTCAGAGCCAATGAAAGAGTTTGATCCTTGCAAGCAGTTTTCAAAATTTTACAGCCTTTTTCTATTAAGTTTGTTTTTTTGTTTTTTTTTTTTTGTTTTTTTTTTGTTTTTTTTTCCAGCATCTTACTCTTGTGTACAACTCCTTTCTGTTTAAGGGAACAGATCAATAGCTGTAGTGGGTCACTAGACTCACTACAACTGAGTGCAAATTGTTACTCTCCCTGGGTAGGAATGATTTGTTTATTTATGTAGGTTTATGTATTGTTTTGAAGGTTGGTGCTTTTGACAGAAAAACAATGCAAAAATATTCTGTGCTTCTGCACCACATAATCTGATGTTCATTTTATACAAAGACTCCTTACTCTGTGCTATAAATACAGCATAACTTCTCTCCCCTCAGAGCTGCATGGGACTTAAGCATACTGGTGGGGTGGGATTTTGAAAAGTAGTCAAGGCTGACCTTTTCCTGCCTCCCCCCTAATGCTGATGGTAAAAATTCCTGCTGACTTCAAGGAGACTGGATCTGGATCAGTGTTGAACACTTCTGAATATCCCACCTGTAAAGCCTGCAGAGTTCATTATAGGGGCAAAATTTTGTATAAAGCCCAGCAGGGACATACAGAAATTGTTAGCAGCTTATTAATGGCCTTCACAGTGGATGTGTGTATTGAATTTAATTGGGCTGCATCCCAGTAAGGCCCTGATTATAATTAATTTTCT
This sequence comes from Vidua macroura, assembly GCF_024509145.1. NCBI lineage: Eukaryota > Metazoa > Chordata > Aves > Passeriformes > Viduidae > Vidua > Vidua macroura. The sequence continues at coordinate 59,256,251 of NC_071574.1, forward strand.
CTACAGTCTACCTTTAACTTTTCTTTGAAACTGGATGGACACTCCATATTTGCACTTTTATAAAAGACTGGCAGTGAAATAAAGCATGCAGGTAATTATGCCCCAAGGAAGAGCTGTGAGCGAGGTAGACCCTCAGTTAATGTAGCTGGTTGGTAGCAATTTGGTGTCAATCCCTCTTGATGTCCTGCTGAAATAAAGCTGGATTCAATGGGATACTATTTAATTTTTGTGGGTAAAAGCATGGTTAAGTTTCTTTGTATAAGGTCTGGTTAATAGCGTGAAGACATAAAATAAGCGTTGAGCACAGTGACACACTTGAAAGGGCAGGTTATATTTATTCTGTGTTGTGTCAAGGGCATGCTGCTTGCTAACTGTAATTAGACAGTGTATCTGGAGGTCTGTGGCCAAATAGCAAAGATGTCTTTGCAGAGTATAAAAGGACTATTGTGTTAGTCCCTGGTCTCAGAGGGTATGAAGATGTTTCCCTCTCCTGTCTGTTATTACTCATACTTGGTTACTTTTATGTAAATTCAGCCATGAGGAGAGCTGACAAGACTGTGACATGAAGAAATTTCACCTTTTTCACTGAAACAGGGCTTTTATTGTCTAGTAATACTGTCTTAGTTCTCCGCAAAGGAAAGAAAGAGATGTTATTGAAAATCCCATAATTAGCAGCTTAAGGTATAAACCATATAGAACCCTGTGTTCTATGATAAACCCCCTAATTAGCTTCGTAGAAACTGTTTAATAGCAAACATACATGCATCCATATCACTAAATAATTATTTGCAAATAAACTCTTTTTCAACATATCTTAGGAAAACACAAGATTATTAGTTGGCAGAGTTAAGCCAGCTGAGTAGCTGAAAAAGCACGAAACGAGGTACAGAAGTTCTTTTCAGAATCCTGCTGTCTTTGGCATTATTTCTCTAAAGCTTGATTTATCAAGAGGAGAATACAGTATTTGGTTTCCCCATAAGTAAGCTCTTTTCATGTTTTGTCTTTGAAATGAAAATCGTCTTTTGGAACAAATATCTGCTCTATCAGATAACTGCATGCTTGTCATCCCTAACAGTGTGCTGGCAGGAAGACTGGGCGAGGATTTTTCTGCAGTACATTGAGTACACAGTGCTGGCATTAGATCAAGAATCAATTCCTCTGATATCGAAATATTGACTTGGCATGGCCAGTCTGATTTAAATGCTTATCATTCTTGACTTCGTAGGCTACATACATACTGCAAACATTTTTCATTGTGGGTCTGAGAATAAACATCTTTACAGCTGCCTGGCCATTTCTAGCAGAATAACAAAGGGGCTGTGTGCATGTATGGGAGACTCTCTGTGTGAGCAAAATTGCCAGCAGACTAATGCAACCGTCACTTCTGTGTAGGGCCATTTAGAAGAAGTTGAGAAGGGTGTTTTTAATACTTGGTATTACACAGCATTGTTTCTCTGAGTGCAAACACAGGTTTCACTGCTCAGTCTGGATAGGTGCTGGCCACTGAGCTGATGGAAGGGAGAACAAAAACAAACCCCAACACAATTATTAAAACATTTTAAAATCTTTGCAATGTGAAATAATACTACTACTAATACTACTAATAAAAAAGTAAAGATAATTTCCCATAGGCAATCAGAACACCTATTAAGTTAGCAACGGCGTTTAATTGACATTATCGCACGCTTCAGTGAGGAAGACAATGGATCTTGTGGATGTGCAAGTGGAACGCATTTGCATTTCATAGATGATTAAAATAGATTTGATTGCATTTGTCTGAATCCTGGCAAGTGAGGGCACATCTGCTGCATTCGATGTGCCCTGCGTTTCCTAGGACTAATGGAGTGCACTGAGTCACCGCAAGATGGGCTTTTACCTCTGAAAGTCCCACGGCACCTTCTGCTGCATGGCCAACTCCTTTGTTAGCCCTGGAGACCTCTTCTTATAAAGAATTGATGTAAAGTACAGCAAGAAGGGAAGGATTTGAGGCAGTGAACTTGTCTTCATCTGGTTATGCAAGAGCCCTTGGGCTTTCTGCTGCTTCAAGGTAGAATTTATAAGGTGAGATGAAAGGTAATTTAAGTCATTAATTTGCATTAAGGGCTGGCAGAACAACAACGGCACATTTAATCTTGCTGTGGAAAAAATTGGTGATTTGCAGAGTAGGGGTCAGAATTAGGGGTCTGACTTCCTTTTCCACTCAGCTTAAAAGAGGCTGCTTCAAAATGGAGTTTTATTTACTAGAAACATAAAGCTGAGTTAATTGTCTTCGAAAAAACATCCAAGAACTTTAAATATAATATAGAAATCAATTAATTAATGGTATTAAAACGTTTTCCTCCTGATTTTCATTACTTTCCCATCTAAATTCAACATTAAAAACACATTCCTGGCAGCAGTTCAGCTCAGACTTGTCACCTACTACCCAAGCCCTGGGAAGGACAAGGGCTGCCCTGTGCTCAGCAGGGGGCAATGCCCTTTCCTGTGAGCCCACCTTTCCCTCCTCAGCCCAGTGCCCACTCAGCAGCTTTCTTTTTGGCAGTGCTGTGCTTTTTTGCCAGCCAGTGCAACCACACTGTGGCTGATGCTCTTGTCCTTCTCTACTACTTCCTCCACTGCTCCGAGTGTGTCTCCCGGACCCTTACTGGGCTCTATGGGTTCTGCTGTTTATTGTTTCTCTACTCCAAGGTGCCTTCTATTTTTGCTGCCTTTGTGTTCCTTCTATTCTTGCTACATGTTGTGCTCTGCTGTACCTTATTCTTACAGCATTGCACTCTTTAATTTGCCAAATGATTGCTCTTCCCTTTGAGAAACATCTCTTAAAAACACATTGCCCTTGCATCAAAGAGTGAAATTTAGAGGAGCTGGTTTGACTGGGAGAACCTGGAAAATATGGCTCCTCATCTGATGAAAACAGTTTGTTCAGGACACCAATGTCTCAGAATAGCTTTACATGTTCAACAGCAATTATGAGGGGTTACTAAAGGAGCAGGTTTCTTGGATGGCTCCTGCGCTGCCGTGCCCAGTGTTCTCTGTGTGGCCATGACTGTGGCCATGATTCTACCCTGCATCCTCGGCTCTGTGGGCTATTGGTATTCCTGTCTTTCAGTCCTGGTCCTGGCTCATAGCATCCCTGCCATCACTGTGATCTGTATAATTCTGGTATTGCTCATTTCCTGCCTCTCACTCCTTCCATTGCTCAGTTCCCTCAGGAACAGCCCTGGCACTGCCCATCTTGGGGGTAGTAGAGCAAATAGTCCTTCTGCCATTAGGAGAGCTCAGATACCACCCATGCCTTGTGCTTTTCATGGGGACATTCCTGCATCCCTTGCTCCCTGAACTCCTTTTCTCCTGGCCATGGCCATGCCTTGTTGGTCTGGGCTATCCCTGTATATGATGTAAGACAAGTTCCATAGGCTGGGTGGTAGCCACAGGGAGAACAAACACATAAGTGCTGGATTTTTTTTTTTTTTTAAACTACGTTACTTTTGGGAAGGAAATTACTGGGGATGTATGTCACATCGTTAAAACAATAATTATAGTTTGCCTGTTGTGAGTCTTATTTTAATAATGTACATGTTGCAATTTTTTCCACTTTTACTTAAAGTATTCCCATAGAGAAAGAGTGCTTATAAAAAAAAATTCTCACCATTTATTAGCAATGCTTTTCCCTTCAGCTTTGTTGCTATTTAATCTTAGCCCCTTGAGACAAGTTGCACATATTAACCTGTCAGAGAAATGTTAAAATTGCATGACACTTAGAAATATATTCAGAAAGTCCATAAAACCATCACAATGGTTCTGTTTTTTCTCCTCATCTGGTCATGTACTTTAACAACATTTCTCTATATACTGGATCTCTCACCCTATTGTTTTTTAATGTGATCTCCCAGTTGGAAATGGCTTTTTGAAAGTTTTTGGATCACCGGCCAGAGAAATGTGACCCTTGCTTGTGACCATCACCAGGTCTAGGGTCCTTAAGACATCAAGACAGACAGAAGCCATAATCCAAGGCCTCATTTGAGTACTTCTGCTAGGTTGTAGGTAAAGCATCAAGACAAAAACTAGACCTGAGCCCTTCTGAATGCTAACTCATGGAGTAGTGTGGGCTGTTATCTCCATTAAAAAACTGACAAGCTGCCTGACCTATGACTGCTTATGCACAGCTCTTTTTATAAATTACTGGTGATATTTGTTTGCTGTGAATCCCCTAATGGACCAAGGCATCTCATTAAGCTATGGGGAAGGTCTGTTTCATTGGGTGCAGCTGGCCCTCCTTTCTGAGGATGGAGTGGAAGGAAGGTAAGGAAAGGCCAAGGGAAAAAGAGCTTGGATAGTGAAGAATGATGATCAATGGTGTCTGCTTTTGAACAATGTTTTCACTCACAGGTTTCAGAATGGAAAATACGAATTGGGGCATCCAGCTGTAGACGCACAGTCTGGGAAACAAACATTTCAGAGGGGCACTCTGGATTCTGCAGTCAAGAGAAGTCCCCGCTTAATACAAATTGCTGTTTCCACATGACAACACAGACACCAAACTCAAGGGGAAATATGGCTTTTAGCTTCAACAGTGTTTATCTGTGGTAAATGCCTGGGATATTCTTAATTAAGGCATATGAATAAATGTTAGTGTTTAGCCCTGTCCTTGAAGCAATGCAGTATGGAATATAAAAATCATAATTAATACACAAGTCATGAGTTTTTAGATTTCATTTTTATTCAAATAAGGAAAAAATGGTTTTTTATGTCAGCATGTACATGCTAGAAAATTGTTTACCATGTTTCAGAAGCACAAACATAAGGCTAAATTAAGCTTGATCAGTCAAGTCTGACTGTATCCTCTTTAATATAACACGGCTGACACTTCTAATCATGAAGCTTGCAAGCTGTAGAAAAAGCATAATTTTTATACACCTTTGGGAGAGAGCTGGTAGCTAAGAAGTTTCTCTCCCTATTTCAGAAAGAAAAATGTTCATATGCAACAGAAAGATCTTTATTTGAAGGCAAAAATAGAACCTCTCTGTCATGTGCTCTAATTAACTTGCTGTGATGTCGCTCTGGTGATGGACACAGAAATAGACATTTGCTTTCCTAAATCCTGAAGTAGAAAATGAGGCATGAGTCAGGAGGATACAAGAGGGCAGAACTCATTTTCTTTTAATTACTTTTATTCAGGTTATATCATCCAGCAGCTGTTCAAGTTTCATTTTGAGATGTTGGATCCTCCTGAAATCCTAGCATGTCATTTTTGATGGGACTTACTCTCTTCTCCTTTATACATATAAAAGATTTTATATCTAAGTGCTGATAAGGGAACATAGACATGTGAACAGTGTTCCCATTCACTGTTGAAGGATATAATTGGCCATCAAGTCTCTGACACTAAAGTAGAGGAGGCAAAAACTCTGCAAAAAATGTGGCCAAACAATATGAGAGTAATCACTCAGCAGATAGCCAGGGAAGTGTCTAACTGTTCCTCCAGCTGGCATACACAGGTACCAAGGCCTGCTCTGGGGGAAAGCAGTGCGATTCATAGCTGCATGGCAAGTTTTGGATGCCTGTGAAGGCTTCACCACAACCTCTGCTTGCTGCCAGAGCTTCAGGGAGCTTTGCTCACAGTGACTCTAGGTGGAGCTGGCAAAATTAAAGCTGTAACCAGGTGAATGTTACTCCCCAGTGGCTCTCTCTGCTTTTTAGTCTGCACGGCAGGTTTGACTAAGGGCAGAGGAGGGCCCTCCCGAGGTACAGTCCAGCTGAATACTTGCCAGTCTCCTGGCTGCTGTCACCAGTGTCTGAATCCAGTCCTCAATCCCAGTGCCTCTGCTCCTCTCGTCTGAAATGAGAGTAACATGACTGTTTTCCAGCAATGCATGAAAATAAAGACAAAATAAAGCCTTCTGAACCACCACATGCATTCTGCAGCTGAGGCACACCGTGTGTCTAGAAGTGCTGCTGAAGGCAGGCAGTGCCCTTGAGAAGCAGCAAACTGTAGAGAAGGCAACAGATGGACTTGCTGGGGACTGCATGAACTTACCCCTTCATATGTGTCCAGTCATTTTCCTGCCTTTAGAGAAACAGTAGGAAAATGTGAATAACTTAGAAAATTCTGGTTTTCAGTTCCTCTTATGTTGTGGCTGGCTTGTTCTAGTGATGGACAAAAGACTGAACCTTCTATATGTGTCAGTGGATTTATTTTTCACTACAAGGTCTGTAAGCAGAGTCTCTTGCAAGAGAGCACTTATGTGGTGTTTTTTGTACATAGTTCTTTTGTATGCCCTCTTGGGATATTGGGTGACAAGTAACTCCCTGGTTTTCTAATTTTGGATGTGACCCTGAAGGAGTATAGGGTGCCTGAGACAGCATGAAAAAGGGTACATAGAAAATCTTAGTACAGATTAAAAAAAAATGAAAAAATCTGAAAATAAGACTGTCTATATAGAAACCACATTATCTGTATTATTTGAGGGTATTTGAAAGTCTGTAAGGTCTCTGAAGCCTATTTTCTATGTACATTTAGGATGCCTTGACAATATAAGTCAATATTTCAGTATTTAAAATCAAGGAAATGAAATCTGTATAAAATGGAACTGCCCGAATGAATTTTGACAGCCTCTTCTACATGCATTATTTATTTTTTATTGTTTTATTTTTACAGATGTAGATGGTGACTGAACGACTGCTGTAAACTTGTACCCAGGTAGCTTTAAAACACATATTATTGGCTGAGTTCATAGTAATGATGTAGTTTAGTTATAAAACAGCTTTTGTTACAAACAACTTTACAAGCTTTAAATATATATCAAACTACTGAATATATGAGAACAATTTTCATCTATACCTGAAATGCTCTTATATGGAATGGATGATTCATAGCAGATCCAGAACACATATAAAACTTCTGAAAATATATTTAGCAAAGGAAGTGAAGGCTATTTTAAATTTATGCTGAGCTGGAATTAGAAAGTGCCTACAACAGTGCCTTAACAGACAAACTCCACTGAAGAGAGAGTACTGTATCCTTAGGATTTACAGACTGACCAGGGATTTGATTTAATTCTCTACTTCCAAAGGGCCACCTTAGCCCACCATCACAAGCAGCATGTTGTGCCTCTGGTTTCCCAGTCCAACAATGGCACCACTGTAAATCAGCACCTCCAGGTTTTACAGCACAGCCCTGTGTCCTGAAGGTCCCACATGACCTTGAGCCCATCCTTGTTCAGCTTCACTGTTGCTGGCATCAGCTCCTCTGAGTCAAACATGGAGGCTCAATACTACATTTAAACCCTGAAATCCACTCTGTTTTAGCGCTTTCTTCTTTTTTTTAATTATTACTCTCTGTTTAAGCTTTTTTTCCTCCCCCCCTGCAAGCTCCATACATTTAAGATTCTTCTAAATGGATGCAAAAGGCTCTTATTAGAAAAACAGAAACCAGAAAATCACTCCAGGACAAAAACTAACCCCAGCATATTTTAATTTTCAAATTAGAATACCCTCCCCAGTGCTAAAATGGGGTCCATAATAGAAATGCTGACATCCTTACCAGACCCTACTGGCCTGTTGCTCTTTTGTCCTGCAAGTTATTAAAATCTAGCCTCGTTGCCTAAGAGACAGGGTAGCTACTTAGAAGATATTTAGCCATCAGTAAAAATTAATGTCCAATGTATTTATTGGAAAAATACACTTAATTAAGCACTCAAGTTATACAAGCCACCCACCAACTACAAGTGTGTTCTGGCAACAGAAGTGTTGTTATTACCCTGGGTCTGCTTCATGATGTTATTTTCTTAAGTAAATGTATTTTTCAGCCTAACAGTTCTGGCTACAGCATATTGATAAGATAACTCTGCACTAAAAGGGAGATATAGTATTTTTAGTCTCCTTTTCCAGTTACCAGTAGTTCATTAGTGACAGTGTTGTGAGAGTGTTGATTCATTAAGAGTCTTTTCATTAACAGTCTGACATTCATACGTAGAAGAAAAAGCCAGGAAAAATAACAAGACACTCAGCATTTTCTTCTTTGGTACTTGTATCTTTTGTAATTTCAACAGATGAGCTGGAAGCTTTCAAGACTGTAGGTTTTAAGCCAAACTTCAGTGTGTGAAGTCTATTTTTTCTTAATTTGCACACTTAATGTGATTTCAGGGGCAAATTTTTATTTTTCTAGTGTAAGAGGTAGATGGCAACTGCATGTGAAAATCAGATGTGAAACTTCTGTTGCTTTTAATTGGAGCCTTAAAGGCTAACATGGAAACACTGGGGAAAATATGACTTTTGCTATGTTATTTAAATAGGCTGTTAGCCACATCCCTAAACTTTATATGGCTTTGGATAGATTAGGAGCTCTCTGCTAAGCTATCAAATATATAATATTCATGTAAATTCTTAGCAAATATATAAATATGTATTTTTTGTTGTTTATAATTGCCATTTAATTGTAGACCAAATTCCATAGCTTAACATTTATGCAGCGCCTGATACTTTAAGCATTGCACAAATATTAACTAATTAATAAAAACATCTGAGCAGCTCTTTGGAGACTGTCAGATTCCAAAGAAGTAAATTACTCTTCCTGAAAAAGGGGACTGTTCAAGCAAACACACTGTAAGCTTTTAAATGGCAAATCCAAAATGACACAGTGGGACACCATTTCATGCCTGAAATCTGAGCACAAAGCCTTTATTTTTCCAAGATATTTTTTTCTCCAGTCTTGTAAATAAATACTAGGTAATGCTTAGGAAGCAGAGGGGAGGCAGGCTAGAGATGAACTTGACATTGGCACTTACTTTGTTTTCATCTCCATATAGTATTTCATTGGAATATAATATTACATTGACTTATGTATTCATTCAATCATTAAATTCAACAGGACTCTTCAGTTCTGTCATCAAAAAAGCAAAAAAACAGCAAAACAAACTGTATGGATTTAACCTTTGTTCTCCTTCATGAGAATTCATCAAACAAAAGTGTGGCCTTTAAGTACTTTATGAGTTATTTTGGCTTTGAAAGGTCTGATTTAGTGATGCAAAACGATCTGGTTATCTCTGGGTTGCAAACAAGTCTGAAAAGCTCAAACCCAACCCACAGCATTATGTTTGATAACTTTAAGCTACACTGGCCCTTCTGTTTTCCTACTCAGGGCTTTGCTTTCCATGATAATCTTACAATTCTGGTCCCTCTGTCTCAGTCAAAGAGATGACATTTCAGAATACAATTGCTGTGTATTTTTATATTCAGCATTGTATCTGTAGAACACTCAGGACAAAGTGAATCTCCACAGATGGCAGGTTGTGATTTAAGGTGGACACAGAGCAGTAAAAGATGAGAGTGACCAAGAAGAAAACTGGCTTGAGGAGAACAGGGTATAACTGGATTTTTGTTTTGAAACTTTTTTAACTTGGAAGTTATCATTTTGAAAAATATTTTTTTTAATACTTTGTTGTTTAAAATAGAAATGTTAGTGGCTAGTGATTTTTAATTTTTGGTTTCCTACTCTCCTTTTCACCCCTATCTTCTGGGGAAATGTGGAGACTATATTTTTAATCATCATTTGCAAATTTGAGAACTTAGGTGGCTCTTTATGCATATATCTGATAAAAAAATAATTTGGAAGATGTTTTTACAGAACTTTTTCTGTTTTCTAAAAAACTTCTAAACATATCTTACATTTTGGGATCAGCCAGAATTGCAAGGCTGCAAGCAGGGCATAGAGGCTGCAATAATATTTTAGGTTTATTTCACACGGGGAGTAGTGTTAAGGATGAATGCTTTGGTAGCAGGAAGCCTCAGAAAGTTAATCCAAAAATTAAATTGCAAAAAGGGGCTTGAGGAAATTAAAATGACATTGACATAAAGAGCTGGAATCTCAGAAATCATCCAACAGTTTGATCTCTTGCCATGTTGTCTGCATGTCTAATTAAAGAGCTATAATATATATAAGACAGTTTAAAAATAGTGAAAAAATGTTAATGTAGATGTGATTTCACAAGAGATGTGCCATTTATTTTGTCTGACAGCCAGGGATAACTGAATGGGAGTAAGAGCAGGAGGGTCTGATGGCAGCATATTCATTACCTAAGTAGGACTTCAGCTCTAAAGCAGATTTCTGCAACTTCTGATCCCAATTTCCCTTGATATTGCTCAACATGCTACAACAATATTTACACATTTTGGATAATCAGCCAATATCTTACATCTCAATGTACTTTTTGTGGTGTGTACTCTCTATCCAGGGAACTTTGTTTAAGCTTTTTAGTTCCATAAATACCACTTCAAGCATAAACTCTGGGATCCATTATAGGAAGATCCTTATAGCAAGATTTGCCTGCATGGTGAAGACAACAGTTTAATAGTATCAGGTGAACAGATATTAAAAAAAAAATCAAATGAGACACCTTACACAGAACTGTCTAGAGCAGAAGGGAAATTAATAATCACTAAGTGTGAATTTACAAGGTCTCCTCACATCAATAAATTAAAATGCTCTCAAAAGTGTATCAACAGAGCAGACTGGACAACAATTATGGATCTGAAACACAAAATAATTAAAAAGTATTTAAAAGTAGAGGGATTGAGTATTGGCTATGTATGATCAAAGTTGTTACTCTACTTGGAATAGAATTCCTGCAAATAGAGCTTAAGGCCATCCCAACCACAGCAAATTTTTTTTTACCTAATCAATCACTGCATGACTGTGCCCTAAATTGGCAGTTCTTAAATATTTGATAGAACTAATTAATATATTAACAAAAATTCATTTAATCAAGATGAGAATATCCATAAAAACTATCCCCAAACATCCCTTATGGTTTTTGACTTACTCACATCAGTGTGTTGTGAGAGCCCAAGGCTTATTTTCAGTGGCTTTGCTTATGGATTTTGTCCTGCCTTGAGCCAGACACTGGCAGAGTGTTTGCTGTACAGGGGGTAGCAAAACGTGGGGCTTTGCTTTATGGGCTGTGAGGCACCTCAGAACCCTTGTGTTGGAAAAGGAGGAAAACACAGGTTCCCACCTACTATTTTGCACCTTTTCACATGTTTAGACATAGTTTCCTATGAGCCATGGGAAAGATTTCTTGTGCTATTGAGGAGGACTGGATAATCTGTCGTTTTCTACTCTGATTATTATTTCATCAGAAAGCTGAGATATTCTGCTCCAGATCCTCAGCTGGCAGGAGTCAGTAGCTACCCCACAGCTGGAGTGGATCTAGTCTATCTTAACTTTTAGAGCTCAATGGCACAATTTTTGGAAGGTATTTAAAGTTCTATTTCTAAGTGCACTTTTTCCAATTACTTAGTTTTATTTGTTAGATTTTATTTGTCAGATTTTATTTGTCTTTTTCAAATGTTTTTTTCTGTTCTAAAATCCAATGTACTTTACCAGTAAATGAAAATCTCTATTCTCTCCACACCACTATTTTAAAATGACACTTTGCTTTCCGTTAGAAACTATGCTAATGGTTTTGATTTCTTTCCTTTTTCTTATTACTATTGATATCGCAGTTGCTGAAATTTTTAACATGCTTGTATTTTAAAAAATAATTTGAATGAAAAATAGTTGTAAGTCTCCCAGACTGCTGATAGGAAATCTCACAATTCAGAGTTTTCAATTCAATTTCCATTAGAGAGCACTGTGACATTCAGCACAGGGCACTATGCAATATTCAAGCAGTGTAGGAATTCCCTAGGGACAGTGCAATACGGTGAAGGGAGGCACCAACAGGACAGTGTTGTGGGACTGTGCATCTGGAAGAGGTGAACTTTCAGATGTATTGCAAAAGCAAAAGCAAGCAACTTTCTGCCCATTAATCTGGCTGTTGGAGCAGTGCTACTCGTGGAGTAGCTGGTGAAACAGCAGGAGGTGGATGTGCAGGTGAAGGCAGCAGTTGAGTTTGAGATGGTTTACAATACAGGGAGATGGCTGAACTGAAATGAGCAATGCAAATATAGGTACTGCAGAAAATAAGAGGAAACTGAAGTGAATAAGAGCATTTAACAGATATGAAATTACTGGGACTAGACTAGAAAGTGTTGTGCTATGTGCCACGGCTACCAGCACTTACTACTTTCTGCAGGGGTTGCTGATGAAGGGCATCTCCATATACAAGACAAGGTGCTGAGGTAGACAGAGCTGTTCAAAAACATCTTTCAGGCCAGTGGCAAAATCTGGGGTACATCTCACTCTCCAAAAACTCTCCATTGCTGTAGACATAGAGCCTGAGCCTGAGCACTGGCATCAGCATTGGGACAGAGCACTGGGGAGCCATGTGTGGGGGTTTTGAGTCAGCTTGGACTATGATTTTAATCACAGTTCTGGAGACCAAGATGAAGAGCACTCAGCCCTTTTGGCTAATAGTGACCATACATTGTCTGAATAGCATTATGTCCTCACTCACCTGACACTGTCCCAGACAGCTGAATTCAGACATTGCTACATATTTTTAATTTAAGGAACAAAGTGGCAGGAAATGGAGGAGCAGAAAGGGAAAGAGCAGTGGCAAAGCTGACAAGGTGTTGTGTGTGGCTGAAGGGCAAAGATGATACAGTAGGGAGAAACCCTGGAAAGGGGAGGGGAAGGGTGATTAGATAGCCTAATACGTTTTTTTCTTCAGCATTTAATTTCCTTAGGAGTACATGCCACATTTTATGTCAGTGACAGATAATGAAGGAGCCAAAAGATAATAAGCTCGGTATTCAGAGAAGATCCCAAGAAGTGGTATGTTACAGGGATGTTTGGAAAGCTGAAATTCTCTGGTGATAGGAGATGGATGAGTTGGCTGAATGCCCCATGAGATTTTCTTCAGTCAATCTAAAATTAATTCTCCTTCATAATTAAAATACATTTTATATTTTTAGGAACAGCTCTCTAAGTGTTTTTTTTTTTTCTTCTTCTTTTTTTTCCCTACTCCTTTTTACTGTGTATCAGAGCCAGCCACTTTAATTGCTAGTTTGCCTGACTTAGGATGAAAAAACTCCCAGAATGTTCATGGTTGTCTGTCTTAGCTACTCATTTGATCTTGTACCCATTGTATAAGCTATCATGTATTTCTTTCTGCAATAGATCTTTAAGCAGTGACCTGCAAGTATTAACTCACAGATAAGGAACTGTGACACAGTCAGAAAATGCAGGTTTCCCAAGGTCCTGGAGTGGTGGGTGATGGACTAGGATTTTGAACTTCAGCCTCTCATTTTTTGGAATGTTGTTCCTGCCCAGTAGTCCAGGGCTGATATCTGTACCAGGAGTTATGTAGGTGACACGTGGATCCATGAAAATAGCATTCAGTCCAGTGGAGCTCCACACAATGGGCCAAATGGAGTTTTCAAAAAGATGCTGCTCTGGTTTGTGCCTGATCCTCCCACAGCTGTGGATAAAACTCCCACTGGTTTCAGTTCAGATGGTTCCACTTCTGACGTCCTCTGCAAGTACCCTAAAGCGAATCAATTTTTCATTTCATTTTATTATTTTTATCATGCTTTTGTGGAAACTTCCTCTGGGGTAAACCCAAACCAGCTCACTCCCACCTCCCTCCCATTTTTCACTTGGGCTGTTTAACTGAGAATATCCCAGTGCTGACCCCAGCCCACAAGCAGCTTCTGGTTCTGCTAAAGGCACTGCAAGTCTGGCATCAGGAACAACAAAAGCAGCAGCGTCTGACCCTAATTTAAATTAGTTACAAACTGGAAGATGGAAACAGTAGTATATGTTGGCAGATTTCCTGGTGTTCCCAGACACTGGATCACTGCAATTCATCTGAATTCCAGTTTACCCCATAGGAATACAATGAGTCAATTAACCCTTTAAATAAATCAACTAATTCCAGAGCAATCACACAGCATCTGTTTCTGCATTTTATCAGTTACATAATAAAAATCTTCCTCTTGTATTCTGTTTCCTATTGCATTCTGTGCTTTGGATAAATACCACCAGTGCCTGCCAAGTCACAGTTGCAGAGACCTACTGCAGAAAATGGAACCAGAGACACACACTGGGAGAAATCCTCTCTAATGCAGTGCTTCAAATTGAATGCCTGCAGTGCTACACAGAATCACAGAATGGTTTGGGTTGGAAGCAACCTTAAAAATAATCTGGTTTCATGGCAAATTTAAAACTAAAATCCACACCTCATTAAAAATGAATCTGATGAGTAAGTTAAGTAGAAGAAACATCAGTAATTTATGGTGATGAACTCAGCATTTTCCCTCTCCCTTTTTGTGTTGTGTCTGTCTTTGGAAGCCTGTAGCATGTTACAAATGAAGTGCCACAGATGAGCTAGAAATAAAAAGCTAGGAGGTTTTCTAGGGAGACAGAAAATAAATACAGAACCTCCACAAATGCAAACACACATGCTCTGGACTGTTAAGAATTTTGAATCTCACAGTGTTTTATCTTCTCAGAATTTCCCAAGTGGCAAAATATATCCCCAGGAAAAGACATGACAGCAGACAAAAAGCAAAGACAACCAGAAAATAAAATTCAAATCAGAAAGCCTACCGTAATACAGTACAGAATGACTTGTTCCCTGAATGATAAAGGAAAAGTAGTAGTCATGACAATGATCAATTTTGCTCGAGAAGGTTACCAATTTAACAGTGGGTAGACATCTTACAGATATCCTGCCTTAAATAGAACAGAGGGAATGAACCAAATGATTAGATTTCAAAGTGTGAATTAGCTTATGTAGTTTTTAACAGAGTGCTTTGGAATAGGGTCCAGAATGCATCCTATTTTGTTGGTGTTTTTCACTCTGTGTTGTTTCTTCTGTTGCCTAACATGGACTGACCTTAGAATTTTTATCCTAAAGTAGTTCCCAGATCAGATATCCTGTGTGTAACACTAGAAAGGACTTTTTTTAAGAAGGCCTACTAATGTTGATGATCCCTTATATTCAGCTTTATTCCTGTTACCTTCCTTTTTTGCATAAACACTTGGCAATATATCTTCTGCCGATAAAGGACATTATGGAGTCAGGTGTTCCTTTGGAAAAAACTTCTCTTCAAGGACTATACTAGTTCTGTTACTTTGAATACAATAAAAAATCCCTAGAATATTAACATTGTGAAGCTTGAATGAAGTAATTTCTTTGTTTGAAGTTCTCAATTTTTTTCATTAGAAGATGCCCATTCTTTTATTCAGAGCTATAGTAGAGGAAGCTTTCCTAATGTGAAAATCTCCTTTGCCTCTGTTATAGGTAGTCATGTGCATAAAGCATGCTGAAATCAAACCTCTGTCTGCTTGTAGTCAGTAATTTCCAGGTGAGGCTGACATTGTTTCAGCAATCACTAAAAAGAAATGTTGAGAGCTGGAATAGAGAGTCATTATTGTCCATAGTAAAAAGCAATATGAAGTGTGTGGTAGGCAGTGGGGAAAGTTATACTGTAGTATAAACCTTCTAGCTCTAGTGAATCCATGATTCTCAGATAGCCAGTAGAACTAGTGATTTTGATTTCCAGGCTCATGCTGAAGGTTGATGTCTCTCTCGAGTAACAGGATTAAGAGACCAATGGTGTAATATTGAGGGACTGAAAAGTGTTCTACTGGTAGCTGAATGTTACTGTCCTGTACTGTTTTACTTTTGAGTTTGCTCTGGGAAACAGTGATGACTTGGTTTCACAAGGCTGGTTTCATTGAGGAAAGAAGGTTCCATGGTCATACAACTCCTAGGCTGTGTGTCTGTGGCATCCATGCTGGTGATAGTGAAGATGTGCTGTCAGGTCCTGCATTTATTCCTCAGGCATGGTCAAGTTCCTGGTTTGTAGAGGTTTACATCTGAGATTGCTTTAACAAAGTTGGTATGCTGGAAGGAAGGAAAGTTTGAGAAATTTTCATTAGAATAACATTGTCTTACATCTAGTTATTGGTATAGGCCACAGGTTAGGATGATAAGTAAGCTTTTCAGAGTAATGTTTTGGCAAGGTTCAAAGTGGATCTTCGAGATTGGAGAGCATTGAGAATATGGCTGTACACATTTTTTTTTCCTTATGTGTCTGCTAATTTCATTCACATAGGTTTAATGCTCTATTAACATGTTTTTCTAACAGAAAGTTGTTTGTAGGCTATCAATCGTGATTATTAAATGAAGATTTAAAGGTTTAGAGACAGGCCTATGAGAATGCTATTTAATTAAACTTTGTTGTGACCTAAATCAGGTGAGAAAGCTGAAATACTGGTTACTCTCTGGGCATAGTAGAAGAGGTTATGATGCCACCTTGGGGAGGGGTACAGAGGTACAGACTGGTGGCAAACACAGTGGCAAGGATGACAGTAATGTGAAGGTGAGTTAGCAGAGATGTCACATAGTTTTGTCTACACAATTAATAGGTGAGGCAAAATGGTGCTTTTTAAAATTGGGTAAGTCAATTTGAGCTGGCTAGCAGGGTTTGAAAAACCTCTTTGGTCATGTTATAAAAAGAAGCCTCAATCAACTGAAATTGTTTTGGTTAGTTTTCTATTGATCAGACTCTATAGTCCAAAGGACACAATTTTTTTTTTATAATAATTATTTTGACTTTAAAGAAAATCCTGTTCCTTTACAATGAAATTAATTTTTTTAGCTCCTTGCATAACAGTAATTGGCACTTACTAATCACAAAAAAAAAAAATAAATAAAATTGTGAAAGCCCAGAGGATCAAAGAAAGTTGTAATGTAAAGAGAAAGAGAACAGGAAGATAAGAAGTTACTTTAACACTTCAAGTGATATGATATGGAAGCATGTAGGCTGACAGGTTCTTAGTAAAGAAATTAAAGTCCTTTTACAGACCAATCCATGATTGCTGTATCATAACTAACACACAGAAAGAATGAAGCTGTTACCAGACACACTAAAAGTTTAGTTTTTTATCAACAGGTAAGGAACAGTGTTGGCTGTATTTTCTGTGCTTGACTAGAATGATAATAATTATTTCTCAAGGATTGTTTTACAGAGAATTTAAAGATGTATGGTATGTGTATCATATAATTGGCATCTGTATTGCCTCAGGACTGAATCAATGTAATCCAAGACTGCAGCCACATAAACTTCCCCTCTCCTAAAAGGGAAAGTTTTCTTTGGGTGATGGTAGGCTGCAGAGCCATGATGGATTGCATAAATATCTATTTAACTATTTTGAGGCTGAATTGAATAAGAAAGACTCCAGTAATTTCAAGGGTATCTTTAAAATGTTATTTATTTTGTATTGGAAATAAAGATGAAAAGAATTATGAAGAAAAATAGATATTCCACTGATTTCTGTATCACTCTGATACAGAGAATTGTTTTTATAGCAGTACTTTTGCTGTTTATCTCAGATGCAGATTTACCAGATACCAGGAGAGAAAAAGTGGGAAGAAAAATGTGCTTGGCACAGCCTTGTGCATCCTGTGTGCCCCATGTCACTGGAGGCAGTAGCTGTCACAGGCCTGCCCCTACTGCTGTCTCCTCAATATCGAAATAGGTGGAGAAAACACAGACTTCTGGATACACACCAGAAGGTATTTTCAAACTCTTTCTGTCTATTAGGGAAAACAATGGAAGAAGGCAATGAGGAAGGAATATTTTAATAGGGTATGAATATCCATTGTATAGTACAAATGGTTTAAAGAACATCTCTGAAAGCTGGTGCCATGAAAGCCCTTCTGCCACTGCCAGACATGCACTGTGACATGCAGACATGCATACAGACATGCAAAGTTAGGATTTTCCTCCTTTTACATGATATCCATCAGCCCATTCTTATTTGGTGTGATATTTTGTACTCCATCCTGCTGGATTTCCTCACCCATGTTGGTGCTCTTGTTCTGGCCCTGTCTGCAGCTCCTTGGCTCCCACAGAGCCCAACACAGTATGCTTTGCTGTCTCTCCAGTTATCCTGACAACAAGCTCCACCAAAGCTGGCTGTGTTTAATACCGAATCCTGCAAATACCTTTTATTGGGAGTTTACAGCACCTCTTGAGCCAAGCTTGCTTATGATATCTGTATCTAGGACCTGTGTCTCTCCCAGGCATGAATACCCTGATCTCTTGCTACTTCTAAATGCAGAAATCTTTTTCCCTCACAACCCAGCATCTCACATTTAGGTCTAAAAGTGACCTTGCCTGAGCTGTTGGGCCTGGGCAACTCCACAAAGAGAAAGAGCAAACTTTTCTGCAGTTCTGGCATGATTGCACAAATTCAGCTGGTTGCAATGCTTCAGCTCTCCATTTCCCAGGAATAAGGAAGAGGATTAATCAAATCAATCCAAACAGATAATCACCACCATGCAAGCAGATATTGCCTTTAACCCTTTCCCATCTACTCTATCTAATCCTCGTATTCCTACTGACATAAAATAGACACCACTCTCCTCCCAGGACTGTCAGAATGGATAAAGGGGATAAAGGTGGGAGCAGCATTTACAAGGTTTCTCTCCTTCCTTAAGAGGTATTACCTTGCATCGTTAGGGACTGCGAGTTGCTACTTTAAGATGAGCTGCAACAAATTCTGTCTTGATTATTGCCTCATTTTGGTTCCAAACTATCAATATCAGCATATGGCTTGAACACCAGTAAAGTAGAACACAAATCCATGGATAACTTCATCTGTTGTACAAATGTTAGTGAAATAGAAACAAAAAAGATTTAGTGATTGACATCTCTGGAGAATATGTGTATTTTAAAGTCACTGTTATTCCAGTAGTATCTAAACTGCAAGAATAACAGTAAATTTGACTTAACAGGGGAGACAAAAGAGGCAGGTGACTACTCTGAATGTGGATTGATATATTTTCTCCCTTCTGGCTGCTGAAGGTTACCATGCTGAATGATAGGAATTTTGAGGTCTTGGTAGTTATTTTGCTCATTTCAGTCCATGGCATCCCTGACTTATGTCTCAAATCTTAAGATTTGTGGAAAATCTTCATCAGGCTTAAAGATGTTTCAGTTCAGTAGACTCCTTGGCATAAGCACTGTGTCAGATGCCAAAGAAAAATTAAAGGAATGGTTTTGAATGTTCCATGAAACCTCTGGAAAGCCAAAAAAGACAATACTCAAAGGAAGGAGGAAAAGGGAAAATGCACAGCCTCTTTGTGATGGCTACATGATCAATAACAGCCTCCTATGCATTCTTTGGTCCTTGACACAATTGTTGCCCCGTGCTGTAAAATAATCCTGAAACTAACTCAGCTGTAATCTTAAATCAAAGAAGAACATTTGGGGGATGGGTAGGGGGACTAATAGTTCAACAAAAAAAGAGTTTTATTTAAAAAAATCCTTAACTTACATGAAGAATCAGCATGCAAATCTCCTTTGAGTCCAGAAGCACCTTCTTTGGATCTGCATTTTTTTTTTTACTTTTTCCTTTTTCTTTTTTTTTTCTTTTTATTTTAATGTGAAAAGTACCAGTAACTTTTTATACAAAAAAAACTTCTTTATGTGGACAACCTTAAAAGATGGATCTGATTATTTGGACTCAGTAACAATCTTCCTAGGTCACAGAGTATTTTTAATTAACCTCATGTTCCAGTTATATTAATTACCCTTGTAGTTCCAGGTAAAGGCAATATTCACTGCTTCCCCACCTCAATTTAAAAGCAGTGATGCTTTGCACATTACACCACAGTGCTTCTGTTATTCCCATGGCTCAGGAACATATTGAAAAAAATTCTGCAAACATATGTTTAAACTGGGAAGTATTTTCAGATGAAAGACACTATGGAAGGGGAAAGTTCTCTCAGAAAAAGGAGAAAAACCCAAAGCCTAAAACGAAGTATCAGTGAGCATTACCAAAAGTTCAG
This sequence comes from Vidua macroura, assembly GCF_024509145.1. Taxonomy (NCBI): domain Eukaryota; kingdom Metazoa; phylum Chordata; class Aves; order Passeriformes; family Viduidae; genus Vidua; species Vidua macroura. Next base: position 59,275,999 of record NC_071574.1, read on the forward strand.
CTTTACCACTAAATGCAGCCTTTATAATTGCTTGCTGAATGAGAGCAGGGCATCAGCACTCCATCCTATATAAAGGGTGATGTCTATGCACACCATTTGCCTATTATTTCTAAATGGAGAGTCTGAATGCAATTTGAGACCATCTGAGGCAAAAAGGAGAGTCAATGGCTCAGATGACAGTCTGGCTTCAGCATAGCTGGCCTGGGTGGGGTTCCACGCTAGCAGGGAGCTGCCAAGCAAGATCACTGGGAGAGTAAACCACGTCGTGAAGTGAGTCTTACAGGCTTTCATAGGCCATATACTCTCTTTCATTAAATAACACACTGAATTGTCCCTAAGCCAGTCCTAGAGAGTTAGTGGTTTGGTAGCCAGCCAGCATCTTGTTATAAAGTTTCTGGCACAAACTAGTAATATTTGTAACAAATTCTATGGATGTGTTAACATATGGAATTTGGAAGCACTTGCTTAGAGGTCTCAAAAGACGATGAACTTCAGTACTCTCACAACTTATGTCATGAAGATCTTTCCCAAAAAAAACATCAAGACTTGTACTCAAGAAATAAACCAGAAAATTGTATGTTTGATACATACAATAGAGTATGCCTAGTGTCTTTTTTTTTTTTCCCAATAGTGGGATATCCATAAGCAGATCATGAGTGTCTCTTATGTATATATGACAAATACTTTTCCTCTGGATTGACGATAAAAGTTTGCACTCACATGGCAAAATTCAAAGATTGTTGCTTAATAGCAATTTCTATTGTAAGTCACAGGATGGTGTTTTTCTACATATTTTCCATAATTGCATGGATAAAGAAGAAATTCTGAAATGGCTGTTTTGAGACAAAAACCAGGCTTCCTGTCAGTAGACAGATGCCTTACTGGACTCTGTGGTGTCCTTAGTGGAGCTCAAAGGCTCTATACAGTGGTAAAATCCATGCTAGGTCAGGCAGCTGCATTCTGTGCCTCTAGCTTGAAAACTTCATTTGGCAAATTATTGTAGATATGACTGAATTTGGGGACTGTGCCCTTAAAGCATTTGTGACTGTTTATTTCTCAAAAGAGAAGAGAATTTTCCTGAAATGAAGACATGTTGTAAAGCATTCCCTAAGATTCTTGGTACAGAAATTTCTTATGAGTAGGTAAAAAAATTACTCTCACAGTGTTTGGAGGCCACCATGAACATTGGAGCCCAGCTTGCTGTGAAAGAGTTGGGATTTGAGCTTTTGACTTTGATTTGACTGGAGAACTGCTTGGTGCCTAGCCCCATTGCAGCTTGTAAGAAAAGGCTCTACTACCCCAAACCCATGCTTTAGAAATAGAGTAGAAAAGGTATCCAGAGCATCTCATGGTACCTTCTGAGGCAGTTGGAGAGTTTCAGATGGGCTCTTATGGATTTATACAAATCACTCAAGGCTCAAATAAAGCACATGGAAATGTGGTGGCATTTGGTAACATATATTAAGTATGCTGATTTATCCCACAGAAAAGGCAGGCAATTCTTTTTGTCATCCTATTAGTCAATTATGGTTAATTATGGATATGATAGAACTTTATATGGCTTTTTATATCTTATGTAGTTGTGGTTTTTTTGGGGTTTTTTGGGGGGGTTTGGGTTTTTTTCTGTTTTGGTTCTTTTGCTTGGTTTTTCTTTTCTTTTTTTTTTTTTTTTTTTCCCTGCGTGTAGAGGTCAGTAGATGCAATTATTTGTGTGGCTAATTCATGAGTCATTGTTTAAGAGATGAGGATGATGATTCACTTTGACAAAAGCTATTAATAGTTGCCCAGCACTATATTTTAAGGTCTTGGAAGAGTCAGTCCCCTTTCCTTTCCACAAGGAAATATAATGCCGTAAGTCCTTTACTAGCTTAGCTGCTATGACAGAAGCACATCATTCACAGGATTACCCTCTATGAACAAGTTAACATAAGAACTAAGAGAGAGTTTTAAATAAGAGCTGACTTACGCAACACATGCTGGAGGATACATGGTCTTGTCATGGTGTCTGGGAACCATCGCCTCTCTCTTTCATTTCCTTTTCTTGTTTAGCCTTTTCCCCCTCGCCCTGCATTGCACATGGACTGTTCATAGTCTCAGGCTGTGGTCATGTCTACTCAGAGTATGGACAAATGCAAGTGCCTCTTCTTGCACCTGAGGGTGGGCAAGGCAGCTTTTGGCTGCTTGTGTCAGGAGCTTCATCAATGCAACACTACTGCTGAGATGATTCATTCTTTCTTCCTGTGGGATTTATTCACTTGGGATATGCTATAAACTATGCTGAGATGAAGAAGAGATCAGTCTGGAATTCTCAGACGTTGAGCAAAGTCTTTGCTGATCCATGTAGATCTACTTTTTGGGCTCTTGTGTGCAGGGACTGGTTCCTGTGCTGGAGTGTCTGTGACCGCAGCCCACTGAGGAGCTACACAGACCTGCATAAAAACTTACTCAGGATGGACATCTGGCATTGGCCTATTACACCTCTGCTTTGTGGAGGCCAGGCCAACCTCAGTGTTAGCTCAGGTTCTTCAGAACCTTCCAAACCCAGAGCATCTGTGTGGAGCTGCCTGGGCAGAAGTGCAGTCAGCAGCCAGCAGCCAGTGGGACGGATCATTCCCCATGACATGGCACTGGGCAGAGGTCAGTGGGAGCACTGGATCCAGTTCTGTCTTTCTCAGCACAAGAAAGGTATCAACCACACAGAATGAGCCCAAGGGAGGGGTCACCAGGGTTGTGGGGGGCTGGAGTGAGTGATGTAGAAGGAGAAGCTGAGGCAGCTGGTTTATTTTAGCCTGGAGAAGGAACAGCTGAAGGGAGGTCTCCTGGCTGTCTGCATCTACCTATTGGGAAGCTGTAGGGAAGATGAATCCAGATTCTTATGAGAGATTCACAGTGAAAGGGCAAAAGGCAAAGACACAGCTTGGAATACAGGAAATTCCAGTTAGCTATTAAGATTTTTTTTTCTGCTGGAAGAGAAGGAAAATGTGAGGCAGACTGGCTGGAGAAGTGCTGGAGTCTCCATCCTTGGAGATGGTCAGAACTCAAGAGGATAATTTCAGAGTAAGCAGATTTAGTGCAGCAGATCTTGCAGGTATTGGATTAGATTAACTACTCCAGTTCTTTCTACATAATTTTTTTTGTATTTCTGTCATACGTAGTAGATCAGCACTGTCTCAAAACCAGCCCTGCACTGCATAGGCAAATGTGTGTGACTACCACTCCTTTCCTTGTTAGAGAGCATTGAATGAGTGGGAGAGGCAGAGCATTATAGTAGATGTACCCCAAATTTTTTAATGGAAAATCCTAAACTAGCAGACAAATGTAACTCTAAAAGAAAAACACCCCAGAATAAAGTATTTTAAATTGATCAACACTTTGTACAATTCTGTATAGAACTTGTTAGTCTCAGCTTGTGTTTCCTTTTTCTGCCCTTTTTAATTACTGAACAAAAACCCAAATTCTTGCATAAAAAAGGCTATGTGATGCAGGTGTAGAAATGTAGAAATGTGAAAATATTAAAATGAGTATTCTTCTTTCATTTCTGCCCCTGGTTTAGCACCATTGTGATGTAATCTGATTTAGGACTTTGAGACACTGTCTAAGCCATCCTCTGAGGCTGATTTAGAATCTTTCAGCAAATGTTCTTCTCTCTGGTAAGTTTTTGTCAGAGATCTGCATGCACTTCGCTAATTCTTTTCATGCCACAGTAAACTTTAGTGAAGTCAATAGCTACTCTGGCAGCAAAGTAGAAATGAAAGAGACTCTATTTTCAGAGCCCTAAAATAGCCACTGATCCATCTTTGGAAAATACTGCTCTCAGGGGGGGGTCTGGTGAAGTGATGTTGGGTTTCCAAATGGACAGAAAAACAGACAACTGTATTCTTGAGCATTTCATGCTGACTTTCTGTGAGGTGACAAGGATGGCTTCCCTGGAGGGCTGGCTAGCTATAGGGGTGAGATTAAATAGATGACTTTACCCCTCCTAAATTACATGCTAGAGATTGCTGCCTCTCCTGTGTCAGTGCCCGTTCACTGGAACTTCTGCTGGCATTGAGGTCGGCTTAATGTGGTGGCAAGCCCTGTCACCAGAGTCCCCTGCCACTCAAAAGTACGGATTTAAAGGCAATCTTGAATCCGGAAGGGAAGAAGGAAGAGAGTGTAATGCTGTGCTGTTTCAGCTGCTAATTGTGCCCAGATTAGTTAATTAGATAATTAACATAAGAATGCTCTCTTTTCATATTAGAGCATCATACATTTACAATAGAGCTGTTCATAAGTAGAGTCCTATGCTGTGGGAAACACTAATTAATTTTGCAAATTTGGACCTTTAATTGCTAAAGTGCTGTGCTTTCTCAATGTTTGTTTTAGAGTAATGTTAACTGATTACTGCCTGTTTGGAGAAGTATTTATTCTCTCTGACAGTTGGACACATTCCTCTTGCTGTGAGACCAGAATCCCAGTTTATTTGCAATATTAACTGCACTGCACTTCAGAGGAGCCTGCAAGAGGTGAGATTGTCTATAAGCCCAGCTGATATTGGACCCAATAGCTGCAAAAGCAATGCAGCCCATCATTTCCAGTTAGGACACATCCCAGTCATATATCTCTGCAGCCTGCATACTTGATTGTTGGAACAACATTCATCCTGGCTTCAAAGCAGAATCTGGAAAAACTGCAGCTGGCAGATGCAACCACCTGCTTCCTTTGCAGCAGTTCTCAGAAAACATCAATCCATGTACCAGGCACTTTGCTGGCTCCCTAATGATCTCTGAATCAATTTTCAGGGCCTTGTGCTGAGTTCTCAGAAGCACTTATGTGAGCTGGGGAAACATCAGCAATATCTGCAGGGTCTTGATGGTCTTCTCCTCAGACTCCAGCTCCTACCACCCCAAGAGGATTAGATCTATGGGCAACTCTGCAGCACCAGCACCATTCCCTTGGCTCAAGGAGTAATTCAACCGTTATTGAACCAGAAGGAAAGCAAGCCTCAATGGGATTCTCTTGCCCAATAAGACTTGCATTTGCTTGGGTAAAGGGAGACATGGGTTTGCTTCCTTCTCCAAGGCTTCTTTATGCAACACATAAAAAATGCTGAGTTAGGAAATTGGAGCAGAGTTCTTCACTATCCCTTCCCCACCTAGCTAGGGTCATCAGTTGTGGCCAGTTTTCTTCTGGTGTGTATGTGGGCACAGCGTTCCCACTCTTGACTATCACAAGGAAACACAAAAATCTCTACATTAGTAAAAGGTCTGTGTGTTCTCAGAAACACCTTGAGGTGAGATTTAAGACATTTAAATGTTAAGACATATTTTTCCTTCTGGCTGACATCTGCAGTAGAACTGTAGATGCTGGTCCAAAATGCTTACCGTGTTGCACAGAGGGCTTAGCTGCCTAGCTCAGGGATATTGAGACTAATCTGAACAGAAGATGTCAATGTTGAGAACTTTCTGAATCTTTTGGTGAGTGAGAGCTGACTCAACTGTGTAAAAGTCTTACCTGTGACTAATCACTGGCTGAAAAGTTTCAAGTTAGCCACTCATTCAGCAAAACTGACTCAGCAAAGCTCAGATACCGATGTTCAATACAAGGATGAGCTCTAAAAAAATGTTTTCAACCTTTTCCACTTGTCCAACTAATTTTTCCAGTAGCTTAACCAGATTTAACAGGGGAAATAGAAAACAATAAAAACATATGCTGAATAGATGCATGTAAAGATATTTTTAATATGAGCTCGACCATTTTGAGAAATGAGTGCAAATATTTCCACTGTGATATTGTTGTACTTTGAACCTTAGCAGCACTCCTGGAAGAAGGGCGAACAAGAAGAAAATATGTCATTAATTGTGGGACAAAGGGTGTGAAAAAGGACCTTTAGTAGGGGAGGGTCTGTATGACAGTGGAAATTACATGATACATTTACTTGTTACTCATATTTTGCTTTGTGCCTAAATTGCTGCTGCTTTCATTGCAGGCTTCAAGTTGCTGCAATCATTCATTGAGGCAACAGTACAAAGCTACCAATTTGAAAACAAGACTTTGCTCACTAGCAGAAGAAAATGAAAAATTCAAGGGTAAGTCTGAAGATTACAAGGACTTTGAAAATCCTACCAAAAGTGAGACTTTTAATTTAAGTAAGAAAAGAAATTAAGGTACAGATTTTGCTGTCTGCCTGCTGAGTTAGTCCTATTGATTCCAGGTAGGCCACACATTATTAGGTACCATAACAGGTTTTAGATAATTACAGTATTCATCCCTTGGGTAGTATACTTTTTAGGGTTTATGTCTAGAGTTTTATCCCCTCGATTACTTCTAGTGCTAGGAATTTTTGCAAGCACAAAAAGACTGGATGAAATATTTCAAAAAAGCATCTTCAATGCTTTTTTTGAGTGCAATTATTTGGTCTTATATACCTTGTTCATCTAGTAAGTTCTAATTTTTTTCTAAGCCTTTATATTTTTGAACTAACAAGGTTCACATTTGCTCTACTGAAGGACAGGATATGGAATCCAAGTACTTTTTTCATTATATTCTGAAGATATGTCTACACCTAATAATACAGTTTCTGAATGGCTGCTTTCTTCTGACTTTTCTTTTACTCACTTTTCTTCTCACTTTTCTTTTCCTGAAGTAAAGCCTTTCACTTATTCCAGCCCAGTGTTTACTGTGATGCCCAGTAATGTTTTCCAGTGTTTGTAAGGATTTTGGTTTTCTGAAAACATCCTCCATAATCGTTGGAAGCTTGTGCTGGTTGTGGTAAAGTCATCTTTACCCACGGAGGTCAGAAAGCAGCGATGTGCAGAAGGCAGCCCTTCTGTTTGTATAGCAGTTCCACCAGGCAGCAGATGGGGGAGGTTTCTGTGGCTGGGGGGAGTTTAGCTGGATTCCAGTGCTGCAACATCTGCAGTATTCACTGCCTGACTGCAGTAAGGCTTGAGCAGATGATATCTTCTCCCCGCTGCTTTATCCCTCTGGTTCTTGCATGTACACACATACGTGCACTCCCTGTTGAGACACAGCTCAGCTGCTATATGTGCAAAAGCACCAGTCTTGTCTCTCCTGAGATTATTCATTTCCTCATGTGCATAGGCCATTTCATGTAGCAAACGATGCTACAAGGTGCCCTGTGTGTAGTAATGCTCACAGGAGACACTTTTTGTGTTTCTCATCAAGGCTGCCTGTGCAAGAGAAGCAGAGTCAAAGCTGCTGCTTAACCAAGGCCATGTCTCACAGGGGAAACCTCTGTTCCTATTGATCTGCTGGGTTTGAATGTAAATCTTTTCCCTTCCACCATTTTAATACTGTTGATAGCACTAGTGTGGACTCATTTTAAACTAACATAAAAAAAAAAAAAAAGGGGCTTTGCTGGTGTAGCTTAACTTTTGGGGAGGAATAGGCAGAAGCACAGCTCTATCAACAGGAGCTGCATCACTACAAAGAGAGTTTCCCATCTGGGAAGAATGTTTTCCACTTCTCGGTGTCAGTGAAACTTGAGTGGGAGTCCTGCAATTACTGTGGGAAAAGATGTAGCCATGGAATTAATAAGGTGTTAAGATGGAAAGCATGTTCTAGCAAAGGATTGTCAAAAGTATTGATGACTGAAGGTGAAAATATAAGGCAACTCTGAGTTAATATTTTGGCAGAACATTTCTGTATAAGATGCAGGCTATTTATAGCAGCTTCTCAAAGAATTAGTGACCTTTGAAGTGGTGCTGAAGTGGCAGAAGCAGCAGAGTGACATTTGTTGTTTTCTGTAGTATTGAGTCAGACACGCAATGTTGACTTTATCAAGACATTCTCTTTCAATATAGTTTACTCAATCACAAGACTGCCTGGGCAACTATATATGTGTGTGTGTATGTATATATATATATATATATATATATATATATATATATGTGTGTGTGTGTGTGTGTGTGTATCCATATATATGTGTGTGTGTGTGTGTGTGTGTGTATAAAACATGATAAGGGAATACTTTGAGAAGTATTGTTTCCTAACCAAATATTGAATATGCGTTGTTAAATCTATTTTTTTAATTCCAGAAATTTTGTTGACTTGAGTAGGCTTTGGCTCAGATGTTGGACCAATGCAGAGATGCCCACTTTGGTACAAACATGTTGATGGAAGAAGTTGCCATTCTCGGGTACTCATCACTGTCTGCACTGGTGATTACTGTCACCAGCAATTTCCCCTTTAAAGTCACTTAAGTTATCTTAATTGATTTTTCCTGAGGTAAATTAGAGTGCTCTGACAGCCTGCTCTGCCAGCCCTCTGATGAAGGCTGCAGCCTCCAGAAGGGAGGTGATTGAACTGGCACTTATGGATCTATAAGAGGAAAGGAAAGATGTTTTTTGTCTATGCCATATCAGATAACAATTCCTGAGAACTTTTCTTGGAATTTTGGATTTTTAAAAAATTTTGTTGTTATCCCTAGGATTAGAAACAACATAATGCACCATGCTCATTGTGTCTTTTTAATGCTAGGTCCACTTTTAGCTATGGGAAAAAAATTTTTTAATACTTGTCCTTTAGAAAATGCTGTGATGTTGAAATCAAAATGTCCTTCAAGACAGTATTGATTTGAATGAGATCCGGCTGTGAAAAATGGCTTAAACAGAGTTGTTATAATGTGTTTTGAATTTTCTGGAATAGAATAATATAATTTATCATTTTAATGTTACTTTTTGAAGTTTACTTTCATATTTGTGCTGAAAGAAAACATTTTGATTAAGCAGACAAGGGTTGACCCAAAATGCCTTCTTTTGATTAAGAAGCTTTAAGTAACAAAACGTCTTTGTGCTGATTTGTTTTTGGACCAACATTACAAATTACAAAATTGCTATGAATCTGTAAAAATATATCAGAGTAGGCATATGGTGTAGGTGACCTCTTTAGGAAATCCTGGGTTTCAAGTTTTAAGTCCCCAAAATGAGTGTGTTAAATTATCAGGATGGCTAGTTTGATAAAAATTCTTGTGTGGATACTACTGTGCAAGCAGTTTTATACTGTGATGTCACTGAAAGGGTTTATTTCTGTCCTAGCTTTATTGGCTCCATCAGTATCTTGAATAAGGGGGTCTACAAAAAAGTCAGAGAGGGACTTTTACAAGGGCATGCAGTGATAAGATAAGGGGTGATGGCTTTAAATTAGCAGAGATCAGATTTAGATTAGATAGAAGGAAGACATTTCTAACAATGAGGGTGATGAGGCACTGGAACAGGTTCCCCAGAGATGCCTCATTCCTGGAAGTGTTCAAGGCCAGGGTGGATAGAGCTTAGAGCAACCTGGTCTAGTGGAAGATGTCCATGCCTGTAGTGAGGTGTGGGAACTAGGGCCAACTAGGTCTTTAAAGTCCCTTCCAGCCCAAACCATTCTATGAATTAGCTCCATCAGTAAAATCCACTGATAAACCTCCCTAATTTGTGTAAAGCCTGTGCCTGAAGAAGAATGGAAAGTCTGATTCTGGTTCCATTTATTTGGGAAAAAATATAAATTAATGCAGTTTTTGCTCACCTTTTAGCTGCATTCCTTTGTAACATATACAGTGAAAGGCAATAAAGCTCAGATGCAGTAAAATTTCTTTACAAAGAGACTGAAAGTAAATCCCATATTATTCCAAGTCCTCCAAAGGCAAAAAATGCTGCTCTGAACATGTTGAACCCTTGTTTATTGTGAACTTCTCATGAAAGAGAAAGGAGTGTGGCACTGGGCATCCTGCTGTGCAGAAGGACAACACAAATGACTACAACACTGAGAAGACAAATGAGCATACAGAAGGGTGCATTAGTAATTGTGACCTCTCATTATTAGGCACTGTCCTATTCAGTACCATAATTTTGGTGGTAATTACTACTAATTGTTTTAATTTCTCCCTCCTGAGCTTTCTTAGAGTTCATACCATGAGGTCAGTTTTACTTGGCTGCCTTCAAATATGATAAATGTAATTTTTATTTTTATACTTGAGTCAGGACTTTGTAGAAATGCCTTCTTCCTCTTTGTGCAAGTAGAGAAAAGAGGCAGGAGAAAATGCTAGAGGCTTCACTGCTTTGCTTTGATCCTTCTCTCAGAATTATTAAAAGTGAAGCCTCTAAGTAAACAACTGTAAAAATTAAATCACTACATGGAGCTTATAGGAACTGCATGGTCTGCTGTAGCAGCTGTCTGACATTGTGGTGTTACCTTCATCCCCAGGTTAAGGCAGAAGGAGAAGCAATTTCATCTGCACTGTGCTGAGCCAGGCCAAATTATTTCCATCCTGTGCCTGAGTGATGCAGAGCAGGTGCTGTGCAGTGCTCCTGCTCCCATATCACTTCTCCAGTCCTGACTGGCATGGTGCTCCTGCTCTGCCCACCTGGGTCTGGGAGCTGGGAGAAGGACATCCATTTCTACCAGGCCATGATCAGCAGCAACCTGCTGGGAATGAAGATGGATCCTTCATTCCTAGGTGTCCTTCTGTCAAGGTGAAAGGCTTTCAGAAATGCATTTCCATCCAGGAAAAACAAACAAACAAACAAATGAACAAACAAACAAACAAAAAATCCCCAGATGGCAACTACATAAATTAACTAAGATGAGCAAAGCTGGCAAAGAGAGGCTTTCTGGCCTTTAATTTAATAATTCAGGGGCAGGGGGTGGGTGTCAAAAGGGAGCTAGATGAAACTGCAGTAAACTTCTAAATCCTATTGGTAAGTTTTTCTTTAAAGGAAGTTTAGAAAAATACTTTGTCTTTGTCTTTGTCTTTGTCTTTCTCTATCTTCTCAGTTAAATTGGATGTTTCCATGACATTCTTTTTCACTACAAAGTAACTTTAATTAGCTCTCCTATGGTGTAAGCCTTTCCAGCTTAAAAAATTGCAGTTACATTATATGTCCATGTTCTCAGGCTTGCAGCTGCCCGCACTTGTGAGGCAGTCATAGAAAAGGAAAAACACAACATTGAGGTGGGAGGAAGGTTTTGATTTGGACTCTTCCTGGTGGGAACAAGTCATTAAACAAATGTTCAGTTTCCAGATTTGGAAAAATTACTGAGTATATTTTGCAGAGCTGCTTTAGAAGCAACTGAGTAAGAGCATGATGGTATCTCACCAATAGGTATTGCCTTTGAATTTTAGGAAGGAAGCAGTAGACTATGACTTTGAAAAAGCCAAATAAAGGCCAAAGGCAGGTTTTGGCTTGCCAAATAGAAACAACTTCAATCTAAATGGAATGGAGTCCTTTGAGTTTTTATGTTCTCTTTTCATTTTCACTCTTTGAAAGAGAAATAAAGAAAATCCCTAAATCTGCAGACTGGCAGAAAAATAGCTTTTGCAGGCAAAGGACTGATATTAGCACATGTGGGTACTGCTGATTTCAGTAGGAGTGCTTGGTTCAAACAAGGACAAATTAATATCATCAGTTTTTATCCTTGGTGCAACTGGGAATTCCTGGCCATCTGATTATGGGCTGGCAACACTTTTATGGAAATTTATCAACTTGCTTTGAAGTTTTCTAAGCTTCCACTTGCATAGTGAACATATTGATAAGAGGTCTCATGGTACTGTGTTCACACATTAAAATGATGTGCATTGTCAGAGCAGTGAGACTGCAGTTTAAAAATTGTGATAATGTGGCTTCAACCTGAGCTCCCTCCCCTCACTGCATTAGTCCTTCCAGGAGACACTTTGCCTTTCCCAGGAATTTGACTGTTGCTATCAAGGTCAGAGCTCTACTGAATATTCTTTCATGGAAGGTGTCCACAGGCAAGCCCAGTTCAAAAACACAGTCAAGGGGTAGACTTTGCCATTTATCCATTTATATATAATTTTCAAAAACCCTGTGTTCCACAACAGGTTTCTCTTGCCTCAGAGACAATATGCTTCCAAATTTCCTGAAAGCTTACTTTTATAATCATGTAGTCTAAATAGAAATTTCCCACAGCAGAGAGTTTACTTCTTCATTTGATGGTTGGTGCCTCCCAGATCAACATTTTTTATAGAGGAGGACACAAATGCCTGGAGTATGGAAGGATTCACAGCTGTTCAATAGGATGGGAACATTAGTAGTAACATACATATATAGAAAATAGATGCTATTTTATGGAACACCCAACATGAACTTTACGGCTATTGGCAAAGGATCTTTTTGGAGGCAAAACATAGAGCCTTCCTAAACCAACACAGATATTGGCATCTGATTCCATTAATGTCCCAGAAGTATCCCACTAATTTACGGTGATATAGCTATTCCTATTATCCTGATTCTAAACTACATCTTTCATTGCCTAATTAACAAAAACTGTGTGAGAATGAACAAACACATCATTTTGCCCAGCTGAAGTCTGCCCAGCTGTCATCTATAGCTTCTAACCCAAGTAAACCTGAGTTAGGGCAAATTCAGAGTTGCTTTTTAGGATAAAGCTCACAGAATGGAAATAAATATCTCACTCAAAGTTAAGGTCAGTCTGGTGTATTCTGTACTGGGTTTAAAAATTTTTGGGCGGAAGGATTTCTCTTTTTTTGCCTTTGGATATGCTCCCAAGGCACCACATGGGATCACCTGGGGCTCAAGGAAGCCCCTGTAGAGGCAGACACAGGCTACTGCAGCACTGGCTTGCCCTTGGGATCACAGCGGGGAGTGCCCACAGGGGTGGGCAATCTGTACTGAATACTGATGGGGCCATAAACCTGAAACAACACTCAACACACTGCTGGGAGGAGGAAAAATGGTTTTGTTGTTATTGCCCTATCCAAACGTACTGGCTTGGATCTTGGGTTATGCCTTGGCTGCAATGCTTTGTAGCAGATGAAGTCACTAGGCAAGAGTTGATGTTAAGCTATCTTTAGGCCCCATCAGTTCTGCCTGGCTGATCTCTCTTCCAACATTAGACCAGTGTCAAGAAATCCTGATTTCCTGCTCATCCTGGCCCTGGAGAGCAGTTCTGGGAACTGTAATCTGCTGTACTGTGGGCGGAGGGCCAGCCCAGACATTGGCGGGGTGTGCACAGCTGCGCCTCCAGCAGCAAGTAATGTGGCAGGGTTGGAGCAGGGAAAAGCAGTGCTGAGGGCATGGAACTGGTGGGGTGTTTGGGCTCTCCCCCTCAGGGCACAACATGGTGGTTGGTGGGGGAGCCCGTCATTCTACTTCACTGCACAGGGCACCATCCAGCTCCCCCATGGCCAAGCCTTCCCTTGCTGCCAAGAGACCTTTTCTGCCAGATGTTGTCCCAGTCTCAGCTGCAGCATAGGTGGAGGCTCTCTCCAGTCTTCCCAAGATGTGCTGGGACCAGGCTTGCCATGGTTCAGGGCTTGATTTCAGGGTTTGGTTTCTGTTCTGCTGTTGGAGTCATGGAAAGCTGCTGGGGAGAGCAACGAGAGGTTGCTTATAATTTTTCAGTTGACAGTCCTCAGATTTCTCTTTGTACATTTAAAGAGTAAATCCACTGTGATATAGACTATTGTTATTCATCCAAAAATGTGGAAATGGTGCATTTTTCTTTAATTGAAAAAAAACCACCAACATTTATATCTTGAAACATTCATCAGCTGCTCAATGAGAAAGCTATATACATGGCTTCACTTCCAAGAAGAAATTAAATACTTCATCTTAAAAATCCTGTAAGCCTGTTTGCTGCTATTTTATACCTAGATAAAGAAAATCTGATTGTCTTTAGATTATCCCAGTTGACAGTATATCAATGCTGCTATATTTATGAATCTTGCAGTCCTGTTTTTGCCAACCAGCACTGTCTGTATCTTGGCCAACATCTCTGCATTAGCTCTGTGCCTTCCTAACCAGCACAGCATGCAAAGTTTTGTAAGTGCCTTTGCTACAGCAGCCATTAGCAGCTCTATTGCCTATATGAAATGATACTCTGGGATGTATTTTACTCTGCTGTGGTGATATCTGCACATGATGACTACTTGGAGACAAAGAACCATGTCAAAAAGAAAGAAGCAGCTTCAGAAAGTTGTGGGAAAATGCTACTTTGCTCTCAGCAAAGAGTGAGTTTAAAATATCTAACTGCTCCATGCTGAATACATGATAGGATTGCTTCCGGAGAGGAAAAACAATTTAGTCCTTGCAGTGGATATACAAGTCCTTAAGGCAAGCAGACAGGTTATGGATCTGACTCTAAGGAACCAAAAACACCCTAGCAATCCCAAAAAAGATTTCTATAAGGTTTTCCATCTTTTTAGAATACACAGTCTCTGCTATCCATCTGGTATGCACAGAGATTGAACCCACAATTCAGAATACAACTGAAACACCAAAGCTTTGCAGATATGAAAGAAAATATATATAAGCAGATAGATAGCTATATATGTATATAAATAAAATTTATAAATATAGATTAAAAAATCCTTGCAACCCCAGCCAGCATTTCAAGTAGGTTGTCCATCTTGACATTTGAGCTTCTGAACTCTGTATTTTACAGAACATCAGATCCTCATTTCCCTGCATCAACCCCTGCTTTGGCCTTTGGTCTTTTGCCAGGATGGCAACATTTAGAAATTTCACAGCTGTTTTTCCCCATGTTATGTGAAACATTTTGCAATTGAAGAAAGAAATTATCTTTACATCACTGGGATATAAAGCAAATGTTGCATCCATGTTGCTGGTATAGGTGGAAAGGAAATATTATTTGGAGTCCAGAAGTGAGGGAGAGAAAGGAGGGGAAGGGGCTTGTATCAGGCACCGACTGCATTACAAAGGCATTAGTGACAGGTGGGGACAGCATGCACAGAAAGAGAAAGAATATAAAATAGCTAGTCACTGGTTTTACCACAAAGGCCAGGGCTTGGCAGTTTCTGCTACTGAAGAGAATTAGACAGAAACAGTCTCCCCAAGCATCCTATGATGCCATCTGGCTTATTACAGAGGAAATCCCCATTGGCAGTCTGGGTTTTTTTCCCTTCTTTTTCTTCACAACAACCTGAATGAGTGCCAAGATGATTTCTCTCTCTCTCATGCTCCTTCTCTTTGGCATCAAAACATCACTCTGTAGAAAAGGGAAATATGCACTGCATTGGCTCAGATGAAGGCAGCAATTTAAGGAGCAGGAGTCTTTGCAAGCTTTGAGATGGAAGCAGGGCTGATAAAGGAGATTAAACAAGCTGAGACCCTTTTGATGAACAAACTGAACCATCTTGGTGCTGAAAAAGTAGAGATATAGTGGATAGCTCTGATATACTGTCTGTGCTTGCCAGGAGAGCTATCTATTTCCATTATTAGCCTAAAGAATGATGTAGGCAATGAAAGTGAGTGACCAAATAGGAGTTCAGGTGAGATGAAGGTAGCGTGAGCAGGGAGCACCTCTTTATTATAATTCTTCAAATCACCCACTGCAGGTAATTACGTTGTCACCTCCTTGTCCTTCCTGCAAGGTTTCCTTTCCTGAGATTAGCAATGTGCATGCACAACAGTGGTCTGTATCTGACAGACAAAGACACACAAGTAGTGTGGTTAGTTTTAATTATTTTTCAGTGAAACATCCACATTAGATACAGAATGGAGCTGATTTAAATTACAGCTTGCCTGAAAACTGTGATTGACCTGCAAAAAGGTCCTACCATGTTTAAAAAGATGATTATACTGGAGGAAAATGTTGAATATTTTGCCAGACACTGAATATTAATTCTTATCCTAAATGCGTAGTTTTGTGTGTGTGTAGTAACACATGCATATACATGGAGCTAGATTTTGTATTTATTTTATTATTTTTAAATATCCTTTTTTCTCAGTAAATAGCTTGCTTTGTGAATTTCCCATAATCTCAGTAGTCTTTTCATTGCAGAAATCTTTGCAATGAAGAACAACTAACTGGGTTTTTTTGCATCAGCTTGAAATGTTAGTGAATATTTTGTAAATAATCTAGTGTACATATGGGATGTGTATATGTCCTGTGTGGAAGTTTGTCCCTTATTTTCAGACTGTGGTGGGGTAGGACACTTGCTCAGTTCTGGCCCTGATATGATACACCTTCCTTCAATTGTTGTTATTACCATATCATATTTAATCTGTGGGTAGAAACAGAGCAGCTACATCTCCCCCTCTCCTTCTGGTTTTTGCCCAGTCATAAAACTAGAGATCTCTCTCTCAGCCATGCTGCTTTTTAAGATTGTAGTTCAATTGCATTATTGTTGTGTTTTCTCCCTTCTTTCCTGCAGTAAAAAAGCCACTGAAGTATTTGCTTTAAAAATATAGAGCTTGTTCAAAGTGGTTATGTTGTGGGTAAAATGACCTATTGATATCAAGCCATCTGGGGAAAGGGGTGTTTAACAAACATAGGGAAAAAAGCAGTGCACTCAGCAGGTTTGGGAGAATGGTATCAGATGTCTGCAAAGCAACTGTTCTTATGTTAACACTAGTGCTTCCTGGCTTTGAAGTGTTCTGTAAGTGCATGAAGTGTATTGACTAAAGTCTAGGGGGGTTTTGCACTTTCTATTTCACAGTGAAAGTTTCTATTATTTCTTTTATCATGTAACAGCCATATCTGAATTCAGAAAATATTATCAACAGTTCCAGGAAGAAAAATCTTAATTCTGTCACAGAAAAGGAAATAAAGGTTAAAATAGGGGCTTTCAGGTATTACCAGAAGCATCCTACTGCTACATTAAAAAAATGTAATAGAAGGAGGAAGAAATTAAAAAGAGAATTTAGTATTGGGTGTGAATAAGGAAAGGTGAGTTATGTTGTTTCCTGACAGATTTTGGTTTTGACAAAAATTCCACATATTTTGTTTATTAAGAGTGTTTTCTACTGTTATAAAAATTTCTGGCAGTGGATTTTAGCTCTTCCCTGAGATACTTCACCTGCCTGCGAGAGGACCTGGCTGTGTGCACACAGCGTACCTGGGGCAGCTCCACTGAAGTGACTGAGTGGTACTGCTGTGCAAGCCATTCACCACTCCCTGCAGAACTGAGTGAAACCTAAAACTCTTCACAGCCAGAGAGACTGAGGTCAGGATCCAGAGGTGTCTTTGAGGACATGCCCTTTATGGCCTCTGTGCAGGATAACCTCACAGTGAAGGGACTGACATCTCCTTACAGAAAACTGT
Organism: Vidua macroura; assembly: GCF_024509145.1. Lineage (NCBI taxonomy): Eukaryota > Metazoa > Chordata > Aves > Passeriformes > Viduidae > Vidua > Vidua macroura. The sequence continues at coordinate 59,293,030 of NC_071574.1, forward strand.
ACTTTGCAAATCTCAGCAAACTGTGATTTGATGATCTCAGCAAATAATGGCTTTGTCTGCAGTGCTTGGTTCTCCCTCTCCATGTGGTGGATCCTGCTGTCAGGTGAAGTGGTTTGTGCTGCTCAGGGCCAGACACTCCAATCTGCATGTTCAAGGTTGCCGCTGGAGGGCATGGAAAGGAAGAAGTGTGGGCAGAAAGCACTGGGGAAAGACCAGAGAGTTGGGAATAAAACTTTCTGCAGCCTGGCCATCGATGTTTATGCGGGTGGCCTCTGGAAGGGACTGTTTCCCTAGAACTCATCCTATTTTTTCCAAAGGGAAATTTCCCAGGCAGAGTGTCTGAGCAACCCCCCAGATGACACGGGGGGGATCAGTCACCAAGACCTGGGAGCCAATGGGGAGCTGGGCTAGTAGATAGTAGAATTGTACCTAGTAGTAATAAAGGCTCAAGATCTTTATTAAAGGTTTGCTACTGTTTGATCACTGCTAGTCAATATACCAGCCTTTATCTGAGTAAACCTTTCCATGAAGTTTGAAAAATGAAAAAATAAAATAGCCAGCATCTAACCTGAGAAACTGTAGGTCCAAAGCTAACCCAGGAGTTAGCTTATTCAAATCTAATGAACTGCCTCATTGTTTGAACAGTGCTGATAAGTTTTTGATAAAAGACCTTGTATTATTGCTTTTACACAGTTATATCGTCCTTGCAAAAGACAAATTGCTCAAAACAGAGGACAAATATACTTCCTTAGAAGTCTTTTCACAGAAAATATATACAAAATTAATGAAATAAATGAAAAAGAAACACATAATAAACAAAAGAGTGACATTTATGTGCAGAAGACATATAAAAATTGCCTTTGCAATAGAAAAGACATCTTGATTGTGAAATTGGCTACTGTTGGAATAGCACAATTTTAGTAATCTCTCTAACCCAAGCACAATATTTTATTCTTACTTTCCTTCAAATCCATCACTCAGTTTACTCAACTATAGGAGTTTTCGCCAACAAACATTGTACTGACTGTATCAGTAATTTATATCTGATAAGAAATGAAAATATTCATGGATTTCTGCAAACTATGTGTTGGAAGTGTGGCACAGAATGATGAATAGCCCTGACTATCTGAAGGTATTTGTGTCTTCTGTTATCTTTAAAAAGACAGATTTTGAAAGCACGTGACATCTACATTTTTTACTTTGTTATAGTAGATTAAGTAGTGCAGTTCCTCTCTAGGAAATGAGTAATTATTCAAATACCAGTAACACCACAAACTCATGTTCCCCCGTTCTCCTCTCCTGTGGACTAGGAGGTGTTCTGGTTACTGTGTAAAGCCTTTGCTGGAATTAGTGAGTCTGACATGTATTTTTGCCTTTTCATTCAAATACTGGGCCTGGAAAACAGGTATTTGGAGAAATTAGGGGACTGCCTGGTCACTCGAGTTCTCCTTTCCCCTTGCAAGCTGTGCAAACTGCATCACTGTCTCTGCCCGCCTACAAATGCTGAATGCCATGGTTTAGCCTGCTGTATTGCAGAATTTGCACTGGAATAGGACAGAGAAGAATGCATTTGGTCACTTTGCAATTGTGGACAGTTTCTTTTTTTTATCTCAGGTAAAATGAAAAGGACATGCACTACGTAACCTAAAGGCTGGATGCTGACAGAGGATGGATGATACCAAGATTCGAGCTGTGGCTGGGTCCTTACCTGCACTGCTTACCCAGAGGCACAGGAAGCTCTAGAGGTAGACCAGCTCTTGCTGCCTCCTGCAAATCCATCTGACTGTGGTGCTTTGTTCAACTGCTGCTGAAAGGGGAGTTCCAGGATGGTTCTTATCTTTCTGAGTGCAACCACATTAAGAATAGTTCAGATCTTTCTCAGCACTCTCTGTCCAAATATTTTGTATGTACTGTAGCTTAGCAATGCCTCCCAGGAAATATTACTCTGTCAGTAGGCAAACAATTGCTTAGCTTGAAAGAAGTGTAATTATTTAAGGCATGCACAAATGTTTTTGGCTGCATGGTGCCGTAACATTATTAACCATGGGGGAACCGTAGCTAGCTCTTTTTTAGAAACTATATTACCATTGTCCTAAAATGCAACATTGCTGTAAGTCCTATTCTAACCAGAATTCCACATTTGCTCCTGATAGTAAATCAGATTTCAGAGCAGGATTAAGTAAATAAGTCATATTAAAATGACAAAATGGGTAAATAGAATATAATGTGAAATGAAATGTAAATTGGATTTAGGCAAACACTTTTATACAGACCTCCCGTCAAACCCTATCAGACTGCTTCAAATTCCTACTGTGATTTCTGCTTGCAGTTCTATTACATGTTGCCACTCAAGGGCATTTGATGTTTTCTCTCTCTGGAAATTCATTTGCATTTAAATGATTTGAAATAATCATAAAAGCCAAGTGCTATGAAGTTTGAAATTAGTTACTGTCTATAAATTGCGATGCCATTAAAAGATGATTTTGAAGAGCTTTGCTGTCTCAAATGTATGCAGATTAAAATCTAACAAAGTACACCTTGTTACAAAACTGTAAAGAATGGTGTGACATGGACTTAAATTGATTTATTCTCCTACTAGTGCCTATAAACTTTACATACTTGGGTTTCTTCTGAAAGTGGAAAAAAACCCTTTCATTTGCCTACTGAATCTGAGCCAAATTCTGTTCTCAGATGGGGTTTCATTGGGTGTATCTGACACCAGTGCTTAGCCCTCAGAGTTTAATCTATATGGTCTATTAAATTTCTGGAAATGCTGTATGAATAGTTGGGTCTCATAATTTTTTTATGGAGGGAATAAAGGAGTGGGATCAGGAACAATGGAGGCCATTTACAGTTGGCAGTATGCGTATGCGCATTTTTACCTGTATCTGTTCAGCTTTCCCTCTCTCCCTTGAATTTCAATGTTCTCCTGGTAGGTGTTTCTACAGGATCTTCTCTGTGAGGCAGCTGGGGCTCCTGGTATGTCACCCTGGAGCCAGCCTGGCCTTCTTGCCTATGGAAAGGTAAAACCTGGTTAGGAGCACAAATACATTTTGAAATACTGAAGCCCCTTTGGAAAGAGAGCTCTTTTCTCCATTCGCCTCCAGGCGAGCTTAGGCAAAATAGAGTTGTCACCTCATAAACTCGTCTTCTACTTCACCTCCCCTAGCACTATTCCATTTTTAACCTATTCCTGCTCTCTGCCTGTGAGACCTTGTTGCAGTATACTACCCAATATAAATTCCTACTCTCTCTTTGTTTATACCATTGGGATATTATAACTTTACATTTTTGGATACCAACAGTACATTCCAAATATATTTTCCTATCCCCAAATAATTTTAAATGGACTTAACCACAAATATATGTACAACTGTGTCTAGTTGTATAACTTGATCTTAAGATGTTTGTAACAAGGAAAGTGAAGTTGCCTTGGTTTATAGGTCTCAGAACCCAGGGATGGAATTACCTCTTTATAAACATATTTATGTGTGGTTTTTTTTATTATTCAAAAGAAAGAATGAAGTATGTAGAACATATCTTAAAGGGCAAGAAAAGATTTTGGTTTTGTACTTCCAGTCTAGTGCTTAAAAAATTCCTGATATCATTTCTTTGAAGATAAAATTAGCTGTACAATTCTTACAGTCTCTAGTACAAGAAAAAGTCCTATATTTGTTTGTGTATGAGTCATAAAGCAAAACAGTTGTCTTAACCACCTCTTTAATGAGCAATTTTTTTTTTCTCTGAAATTGTCTCAGTGGTTAGTGCAAACTACCATATAATCCTTCTTGATCAATCCTTAATGCAAATTCAGTCTATGCACACTTGCCTGCGGACAATACCTGGTCTCTCAAGTAGGGTTTATCATTGCTGCAGGGTCAGATTAGTGATGGGGAGTGGGGGAAGTGAGACAGGAGTGAACTGATAAGTTTAATACATTATTGTTACTTTAGCATGCAGAGGCCTCTTATGTTAGTGTTCTGGTAGAGTTCTGACTGCCTTATCAGGAGGAAAATCCTATAGATTCACTGTGCAGCTCAGGCTAAATAGCCCCCAAAAAAGGCTGAGTCTCTTCAGTTTTGATCATTCCCTGGAAAATCAGTTGGAGGATAATGGATTTTGCATAGAAAATAAGAGGTGGGATATTTGCTCTGGGCAGGTTTTCATGGCAAAAGTAATTTTGGCTTCTACATAGCTTTTGCTGACAACCCCCTTGCCTGAATTATTGATCCAAGAGCAAGCATTCTTTCAGTCCCAGATGGTTTTATCTGAGCAGAACTACAGTCTACCAGTATCTTTCTTTCATTGAAATGACCTGGCCACAACAATTTACTTTAGTCACTTTTCACAGTCTGCTTCAGGAGCTTGGAACAGTACAATTTTGTCCATATCCATGGAGGGAGAACCCTGGAGCAGCAGCACCGAAAAACTGGGGATAGTCCCTGGAAGTCTGATCAGTGCCTGAAATTGTGAGAAAATGCTGATACAGCAGTAATTTGGACAGGGATGAGGGATGCACCTATTCACTGTTGAACTGATCCAAGTGGTTAGTCCAGGTGCCTGCTTTTCCCTCATGAGAGAAAAAAATGCTCTTGAGAACAGTGGATAGTCTTTTTTTCAGTGGAAAATCCTTTTTAGCACGCTCTATAGAAAAGTTGGAAAAGCTTTCGTTTGAGCACAGTCCTCCATCACAGCAGGGTTCACTTAAATAAATTAAAAGCTTATGAAAAGACCGTTTTTTTGGATGTCTCTTTTACATATGTCCTTTTAAGAAAGACATCCAATAAATGAGCTATGGTCATTGATTCTGTCCTGCTTTAAATCAATATTCACAGACCACTGAAGAAAGTTTTGCAAATCATGTGGCTTTGAGAATTCTTACTACTCAAAACAAGACCCTGCAAAACAGATAAAAAAATTACTCATAACTGCAGATGAAATTGTGGCAGGAGATTTAACTGAAAAATATAACATTTTATGAACTGAGGGCAAAACAATATCTCCCAGAACATATTGCAATCCGATCTCTGCAGATGTTATTGAAATAATGCAGCATTTGATAAAAATACATAAATTATACTTTATTGTTGTGGATTATAAAATATGTTCTGAAAGGGATGGTAAGCACAGCAGGCATTTTGCTTTATTTAGTTTGACAGCACTTCTTTGCCATTAAATGAGGAGGCACAACTTAATATGTGCAAAAGGCAGAGAAGGAAAGGGCCTGGACCAAAAACTTTCCAAAGATAGGACTATCTACTTGTGTGCTTGCATAGTGCTTAGCACAGAGACCCTTGAATGTTCAGCACTCTCCCTGGTACAGACACTAATATAAATAGCTGGGGAAACTTTCTTCTTTGTTCAAAAATGATAATGTTTTCTTTATATTTTCAAAGCCTCATGTTTTTGGACAGAGATTAAGTGCCCTTTTGGTTTCATCTGCCCCTTTTTCCTAACCACTCCCTACAAGCATTTTTTTAGCTCTGCTTTGACCTATGCTAAGGAAGTTTTGGCTCCCCAAACCTGTGTTAGCTCAATATTGCAGCTCAGACCTGTCACTGCACAAGATAGGTTTGAGGGCCAGAACTGCAGCACTGAATTTAAAACAGTGGGAGGTAACCCCGAGCTCCTACTACTGCAATGACATTTTTAGTTTTAGGGTTTTTTCCCCTCAGGCAAGCATTTCTAAATGTTCTGGAGTAGAAACTAACAGATGGGATTTCTTTAAAAAGATACAAACCACAGCTTAGGGTTTCAATATGACTTTTTTTCTACCAGAAGGTAGGTAATTAATGATTCAATGTGCAGCCACCATACACTGGAATTTAAGCTGCTAGAAATCTCATTTGTAACCATAAGAATGCAAAGGGACACAAAAAACTTGATTTGTTTTTGTGGTTTTTCTGAGTTAAAATTAAACCTATTACCAAGAGCTGACAATACAATATTGTTGCATTAAAGCCATGCTTATACTTTTTCATGCAGAATGTTTCCTGTGAATAACGACCTATAGAATTTGTGGTATTTTTTGAAGGCAGAGGTTTAAGTTATTATTCTACTGTTTTAATATCTGTTTGTAGCCACAGATGCTGTGCCTACTGCCTGTATATTGTCTCTAGTGCCTGCAGTTTGCTACCCTGCTCACTGCTGTTAATAGGGATATTAGACATTCACTAGACAATACAGTTCCTTTTAGTTATCCAGCAGGAGACTGAATTTTGTGAACATGCTGATCGTGTCCCATATTTATCTTTCTATAACTCAGCTCTCTTTGGACCCGGTGGGTTGTTTGTTGCACCTCTGTTCTTCTCATTCATTTTTCAAGTTGCCCTATTACAAAGTTCCCAGCTCCCATTTAGTCAGCTGTAAACAGGAGGCAACTGCTCCAGAGGAAAGCAGCGATGTAATTAATGCATTGATTTAGATTTGTTTAATATAAACTGAAGAATAAATTTAAATAAAAGTGAAATACTTGGTTTCCTCTCTGGAACTTGCTTAATGCAGCAGAGAAATATACTGGGGCAAAGAGTTATCCCTTCCTTGCAGAAACAAGAGCCCTGTGCCCCTTTTTGCACTGCCTCCAAGGAACGAAACGGCCTCCAAGAGCATGGCACTAGTCAGAAAAGCAGTAATAGTTTGAGTCTAGAAGGTATTTAACAATATGCTTAACTTGAAGCATTTTTTTTCAGTTCCACCAGCCTCAAAAGGATTTAACAAGGCACTTAACATCCTCTCTGAACAAGGATACTTTTCTGGAGCTGGCCTTAACAAGGGAGCTCACTACTTCCTTTTGCTGTGCAGTCTACTGCTCTGAGTTCTACTTCTTCTACACCACCTCTGAGGAGCTGACTCTGCTTTAGGCAGGAGAAGGATAGAGGCAAAGGGTTAAGTAATCCATTGTCATCATACCTCTGCACACCATCCTGGTCATCCCATGGCTGGTGGTTTCTCTCATTCATCCACCCTTGGATCTTGCCCAGTAAAGGACGTGGAAGGTCACACTTGGAGTCCCAGCACGTGCCCCAGAGACCAACCACATACAATACACCTCTGGAAAAATGAAATAAGTGCAGAGTGGGGTCACTCAAAAGGCGGTGCAGAATTGCTAACTGCTTTCTTGCGTGATTTTGGCCAGTGGTTTGTCCACTTCTAATTATGCTTTTACTGTTGATTTAAATTATAACACTAGCAATATTTTCACATGATCTTTGCTTAGGGGGAAAGTAAGCAGAAGAGTGAACACTGATTAAGGGAAATGAAAGCAAATCTGTTTACTGATAATATATGTGGCAACACTGAGACAGGTAAATGGTACTTAGGGATTGCTCTCTGCTCATGTTTATGATCTTCAAAATATTTGTGCATTTCTCATTTACTGCTCAGGCAAAGTTAGCGTTTCCAAATTACAGATGTATCATGACAATTTTGGTCACAGCAAGGTTACAAATTCTGCCATTCAGCAGACCTACCATTCAGTACTTCTGAATGTGATTTTACTGATCTCTGTTCTTGTTGGAGAATATACTAAAATTCAGGTTAAAGGTAAATGCATTCTTTATGCACTGGATTTTTTCATAGCTTCTTCCTCAGAGAAGCTTTTCTTTTCCTCATTTCATCTTGAAAGGTCATTTTAGGAACTAAAAAGTCCTGTTGCCAACTTTTAAAATACTTATGATCTCCAATAAAATGCCATCTATTTTTAACATTGTACTTTTTAATGTGTCTTTAAAAAAGACACAAGTAGATTACTTTCTCCATGAATAATGTATCACTTCAGAAACTTTGAATGCTATGACATAAATTATCAACTACTTTCCTACTGTTTGCTGATAAAGTGGGGGTGTTTTCCACACACTTTGTAGTCAGATCATGTTTGGAGTCGGCTTCATTTTGTTGCTGTATTTGAATGATGACATTTCATCATAGTTTATGCCACTTAATAGCATAAAATGTCAGGAGGAAATGATCATAACACTTCTGCAGGTGATAAGTATTCCCTGCCTCTACCCTGTGAAGTAAACCATGGTGCACTCTGTAAAGTAACAGCAGACATGTAGCAAAAGTACTGGGATTAGTAACACAGGGTGTGCCTGGTTTAGCAGAGGAAACATGTAGAAGATACCTCTTAAAAAAGAGTTGTTGTCTTTTAAGGATTTGCAGGGATATGCAATATTGGTAAAAGTCAGAGAGAGCCCCCAAAGCTGTGTGCAGGGTCTGGTGGAGCATGATGGTTGGACTTCAGGAATGATGGCTGAGTGAGCAGAGCATCCATGGGCAGTGCAAAAGAGTTTCAATATCCTCAGCTGGCAGGATCAACAGCAGTGGTGATGTATTTAAACTGGTAACTCACACATGAAGCAGGAAAACACTGAAACATTTGAAAAAGTGAATGAGAAGAAAAATTATGTGCATAGCTGAGACTGTATTGTGGCAGTAGAATATTCAACTGGCTTAATGTGCTTCAGGAAATAGTGATGTTTAGGATGAAGAGAAGAAGAAAATTAGTGGAAGTGGAGAAAACCAGATAACATTTTTTTCAGGCAAGAAGCATATTAAAGCAAATAAAGAACTGGAGGGGGAGAGTCTGCTGGGACCTGGGGCTTAGCAGAGAAGTGGTAAAGCAAATAGCAGAAGTTGGAGAGAATAAGAGAGATGGAAACTGAAAGGAGAAAATAGCCTCACAGCACATGGAAGCAAAATACTGGAGGAGACCCTGGGGGACACTAGTATGGATTTATGTCCTGCAATTATAATTAGTGAAAATGAGGGGATAAAATGAGATTTTGACTATTTAGGAGCACAGAACTACTTTCAAGTTTTAAAGTAAGTTTTATGTTGTCCTTGTCTGCTAATTACTTTCTGAACTCCCTCATCCATTGCTTGTCTTTCCAGAAAGCACCTTATCTGTGACACACCCTGGGATGAACTGCACTTGTCAGGGGAAGATACAGCAGGAAGAAAACTCCAGAGAAATTGCAAGATCCATTTGTAACAAACATAATAAATATCAATAAATTGCATGGTCAGGAATAGCACCTACATAAACAGGATGTGGCAACTGGAATGAGCATATTAAACTATACTCATCAAATGATCAGATTTGCAATGGGACAAGACTATATTTTTTAAAAAGCTTTATGGCTGTCAGATCCCTGGAAGAAGGTTATGGTTTACACTGAAAATTCATGAAAGAGTTGGACATGCAGAAATGTGAACCATTGTCCATAGCTGGAAATCTAGAAATGTATGAATCCTTTGCAAGGCTCTGGATGCTGCAAAACAGGCCCTGCATTGGCCTTATAAAGCAACACTTGCAACATCTATATACCTTTTGGTAAGGAAGACAATGGAAATATGAGGAATTTGTGTCCTTGACTCCATGCATCTTGGAAATGTTTATAAGAGCAAATATTTATTAATTTAGGATGGCTGTGTTTTAAAGATGTCTTGCAACTTGTTCTTACCTTGGAAATCACCCAGTCAAAATCATCAGGAGTTTTTCAAATACCTAGTCATTGGATATTTTGCAAAAACAATCTAAATAACTTTGGAGAATGGACAGTCTTGGATAACTCAGAAAAGGTGCCTGAATATTTCCAATATTTTACTACATATAATTCATTGTAGACTAGCAGCATTAATGTCAAATCCAAGTAGTTGCACAATAATTGAGGATTCATAAAATGTTTCTGAGAATCACCATGTAATTACCATTGTCTCCAGTGGTGGTACAGGAAAATAATATGCAATATTTCAAGATATTTAATTAAGAAGTGTCAGTGAGTTACCTTGAAGATAACTTCTATCACCCCCATATGACAGGCCTGTGTATGACTAGATGATGGATGAGTCCCCTCAGTATGAAAGACAGATGAACTGAGGAACATTAACGTGATATGCAGAACTCATTATAATGAAGTATATATAATTGTTGTTTACTCTTCAAAGGTGACCTACAGATACAATGCTTTATGGTTACTTTTCTTGTCTTCTTTATAATACAATAAAAAAAATCTAACAAGTTCTCCAATAGAAGATGTACTTTTTTCTTTCCTTATAAATTCTTGCCTATTTTGTTTTTTCTCCAAAGACCTCTGATCCATGAAGGAAGTAACAGGTTTATGGTATCAGAATCAAGGAAAAAAAAGATGTTTGTATGAGGGTAATTTCTTATGTGGTCTTCTTTGGATGTGGGAGCTGTTATGAATTCATGTGTGGTTCACTAGTAATGTCAGCAGCAAAACCCATCATCCCTGTCTAGGGAATTATAGGAAAAAACTCGTAGCCTTCATGATGAAAATGTGAGATCAGGGGAAAACAGAAAAGTGAATTTAAAGAAAGATGGGTCTCCTAATGGTTATTTGTGTCAAGGGAATTAAGGAACTACCACTTAAATAAAATGCTATTTAACATAAACAATGGGCTTTGTGTTCCTTGCTCAAGTAGCTGCTCTCTTACCCTCTGCGGGCTGCATTACCTTACATTTTGACTAACTGCAGTACTTCTTGCTGTCACCACACATCTGACTTGATCACAGCCTTTAGTTTGGGAATCCTTGCTTTTGACTCTGACTCTTGCTTACCAGCCCATTTTTCTTCTACTCTATCAGTGCCCTTCTCTGTGGACCCTCAGGTGATAATTACATTAGCTGTACTTCATCACAAGCTTGTTAGGGCTTGACAGTTGATTTTGGCTGACTATAATCAGCCTTGTCCCCACTTGTCATTGTCCCTTTGTGCAGTGGTTGAACATGACTCTTTCTACATTAGTAAGCAGTGTTCTCCATTAGGAGTGGATCTGCTGAGCGAAATAACCTGCACTGACCTCTGTGATACGTGTGGTTTTGGGGACTTGGTGCTACTTACAGCCTGGTCCTGTAGGCTGAATGCTCATTAGTGCCTGAAGCACATCTTTGGGTTTGTTTTCATCTGGAAGAGGTCAGTTCGTGTGCTCTGAGACAGGCGTCTTGTGGAAATCACAGCACGTGAAGGGGAAATGATTGGGAGATTTAAAAATGCATTTCTGACCATCAGTGCTGATGGAGGTGCCTTTGCTGCTTGCTCATATACCTGGGGTAGTACTGCTTCAGCTGGTCTAAAGTGAGACCAGATCCCTGGGGCTTCCCTGTGTTCTGGGTTAAAAGGTAGGTGAAACTATTTTTGTTGTTTTTCTACAAGTAAATCTTCTCTTCCTCTGCTCATTTAGCAGAGGACAAATACTCTTTTTTCTCAGTGTGTGCGTCTTGACAAAGTGCAATCTGGATTTATTCCCATGGAAGTAGCTCAGTGTGATATCCAGCTCAAAACCAGATCATCTCAGAACTAGAACTGGTGAATCTTCTTGTCCCTTCTTCCTCTTCAAGATGGCTGGGGCCCTTTTTATTTCCTTAGTCATAAATTTGGACATGAAAAGGAGAACAATTGCATGCATCTACACTTTCTCTGCTTTTTTGCATGTCAAAGTACTTGATCTGTATTGAAGTCCATGAGTCTCTCATCTTGGACTATGTATATAATTAATTAAATAATAATAATAATAAAATTAATAATAAAAATTTATTTGATTGAATTCTGTCAGTGAGTATAAATTTAAAATAGACTAGTGGAGGTTGCTGAAAGATCCTACACATTAAGTAAGAATATGTGTGGCTGAGACATCTGATGAGTAAAATTGTGATTGAAGAAAATCTCCATTTATTTGATATTTATTCTCCATTTGAATATTTATTTGAAACAAGATTGAAAGCAAGGGCAGAGTCTACTTTTTGCAGTTGTTGCAACCACCAAAACTGGAAGTGCAGGAGGTATTGGAGTTGGGAAGAATGGTTGTGGTGGGTTTTGCATTCATTGGTCATGGGTCGTGGTGAGAGTAGCGTTGTGTCCATTCTGATTCTTTCGCTGAGAAACCGCTCATGAGACGTCTTTGTTAACACAGCATTTGGTTCAGTGGGGCCTTGGTTCACATCAGAGATCCCACAAAGGTGCTCAGAGCACAGTGCTGCTACGTGAGAAGGCTCTCACAAGTGTGGTATTTGCTAATTTGTCTGTGATTCTGAATGTGGCCTTGTGCAAAACACATGCAAGATGACTTTGAGTAAACTGTTGTTTTATGAAAATGTGGCATCACTATTCTAAACTCTTTATTTATCTCTTTCTTTCCTATGTTTTTTTTTTCCTTTTCTTATTTGCAGGTCTTTTGTGGAATATCCATAATTTAATTTATTTAATTCTGCATTTTTCCCCAAATAAAATAAAAATAAAGCTCTTTTCTTTTGTCTGCATTATAGGTCAAGACTAGAAGCTACAATGGTGCTTCTCTTTTTTCTAACAGAAACATATACTTGTGAAGACTCATAAAGAACTTTAATACCAATAAGCACAAGTAAAACTCGTTAACTGCACAGGAGATAAATTTGCAGACAGAGTGAAAACATAAACAATGTGTTATCATTGTTCTAAATCAAAAGAAGGTCAGCACTATGTGAAAAGTTTACAGGCAATGCACATCATAAAAGTACCTTGAGATGTTAGAAGTTAACAGTCAGATCTTCAGCTTTAAAAAAATGGTCTTAACACCACTGATATTGCTGGAGATATGACAATCCATACCAGAGTGTCCTGGCCTTCTGATTTTTATTCTGCATTTTACACATAATTTTTGTCATCCATCTCCATTTATGTCAATGACAATGCATATTTCACACAGTCAGAAGTAGACAAAGAGATGCATTCATTGTTATAACTGATAAATTAGTGTCTTTGTTCAAACAACTTGCATTTACATTCACTGTTAAAGAAGGAGAAGCTTCTTAAAAATTTATAAGCTGACTATGCAGGTTAGCTTAAATGTGCAGTCATACAGTGTTGACTCAGAGTTAAATTTAGGAGTGCTTTGCAAAACTAGTGGAAAGTAGAGCATTTGTTCAACATCACAGACTTGCAAATGGTTGAGCTAAATATATGGTGAGCATTCAGTCACAGGTCAAGCTCAAACAGTGTGCTCGGAGTGCTTTCTGTGCATTGATTGGTCTAATTTTGGAGATCATTTTGTGTTTTATTCAAAACTAGACAAGGCTGTGAGGAAAACATGGACCTATGGGATACAGAAAAAGACTGATACATAAAGCAAGCTTGATGCTCTGCTTCACTTTGTGTGCCTTATACAGCCACTTCAGGAAAGAGTACTCAGCTACCCAGGATCAAGCTCTCTCTGAGCTGCCTGTGAGATACCTCCAAAAGTTATACTGGGCATCCCCAGCCCTTCTGACAGCAAAAGGATTTTAGTTTATCAATTATTTGTTCAGAAGCCTCCCCCAGCTCTTAACAAACTGAGACCTGGGCTTTCAAACCCAGACATGTATTGTCTGAGTAAATGTGTAATTCATGTGTGTAAATGGACAGAGTGCTCACATAAATCAGTTGCTCTCATCCATGGGTGACCAGACAGCTGCCTAAATGGCCATGTTCCCATACAAATACCTTATTTAGAGACAAGAATTAGGCCTCCATGATATATGGATGTCATTGTATGCCCTTAAACTGATTAATGGGAAAATTATTTTTCACCCTTTATTTGTTTCATTCTCCCATCTCCCTCTAACCTGTCCTAGGACATAAAACACTCTGAAAAGACCAGCCAGTCTTTCAGATTATAAATTCTTCTGGGTAGGAGGATTTGCTTTATATGTTCTCTCCTGTGAGCCTGGTGTACTTTCCTGTGCTAGGGAAGTGCTTGAGTGCATGCCTATAATTCTCAGCAGGAGCAGCATCCAGGGGCCATGAAAGCACATGCCAGCCCACCACCTGTCTCCAGAGGTGCTGTGTAGCCAGCCTGCAGACAACCAACCACTGGTGCTGGAGGTGTCCTGAGGAGCTTGGTCCTCAGAGGGTGTGCAGAGGTTGTGGTGGTACATGCTGAGCTTGTGCTTACAACAAAGACAATATTTGAAGACTCTTCCTCACCCTTTGTAAAGGGTCCTTCTGTTACAGTGCACTGTTGGGGTAGAGGCCCATGCATTCTTGTTAATTGATTTCAGCTGGGAATAACATTTAGCTCTAACTAATCTTTTAAATATGACCAACTAATACCTGTCCATTTAGCACATCAAGTAACTTTAAAGTCATTGAAGACTGAGATGAGTCCAGCTTCAGATGTTACTTGAAAATGAATGCTCAGTCCTGCCTGGGCAGAGGATCTTTCTGGTGTGTCATGAGAATGGCTGCAGAATCCTTTTTGAATTTGTTATTTAGCCAATGACTTGCTGGCATCTGAATCTACACAATTTGTAATGAATAATTTGAACCATAGGAAGCAGAAAGTGTGACTGAATTAAAAGAAAAAAAAATGCTTGAAAATTCTTTCATGATCTTTTTTCTTGCTTAAAACTTGAAGATCAAACAAGAAAAAAATTGTAGTTTAGGATCACTTCACACTGTACAAGGAACCAGCAGAGTTGCAATGTTGAGCTCATTGTGTTTTTCCACTTTATATGGCATCTCTTTGTAGTCAGTCAGGACAAAGCTGTAGACATTAACAAGAAAATATTAAACATTTATTTTGCATGTTTTTACTTGTCTTCAGAGGATCATTCTGCTAGCAATTTTTCTTGCCAGATAGATTTTATTCCACCATTGTGTACAAATTACCTGTTGCTCACCTATTAATCCTGCTTTTCTGTTTCGTTTTCAGCCAGTCTGAGAGGTGCAGAGATTCAAAGTCCAGAGCAATGCTGGAATACAATGTTGGACTATTTTCTGAAGTTTATAATGTATGTCACTGCTCTGAGGCTAAGTTAGAAAAAGTCAAGATTTCCGCAGTAAATTTTGTTGTGAAGAGAAGGATTGCCAGATTTGGTGTTTAGGTTGCAAGTTCATGGGCAGCGTGGGGCAAAGGAAGAACAGTGTCTCTCTCCTCTCTGAAGCACCACATCCTGGTGGTAGCAGATGGCTGGATGCTGAGATCAAAGAAATCATGTTCTCTTTAGCTGTGATAAATTGCAACACTCCTTGCTGACTTCCATGTTTATGATCATGGGTGAATTTGATATATTTCAATAGAAAAAAGTCCAGGAAAGTGTATTTTCTGTACAGTGACGAAGACAATTATAATCCTGGCTAAAATAAGTGTGCTCAAGACTGTAAACACAGTGAGCAAGTGCACTGACTGCTGGGCTAGATGTGGCTGTCATTGCTCTTAGCAGTGAGATGTTCCTTTGCTGATGTTGTGGGTGAGTGAGTGAGGTTTGTGCAGCCCATCCTGTTATGAGGCAAGAGGTTACTCTCATCCAGGTGGAGAGAGCTTCCCTTGTGCCTTGTGGTAAAGGATAAGCAGCTGGGAACACTACCACAAACCAGTGTTTTTTTGTTAGCTGGCTATTTGCAGTTATCCAGCTTTTTAAAACTAACTTCTAGGTGTTTTGCAGGTCAATTTTTATGGCTTGTTTTGATGTGTGACGGGGGACACTGCATAGGCTGAATGTTTACTCCCATATTTTCTTGGGGCAGTAGGTATTTAGCAGCTTAACTGTACAAAAATATGTATTTAATCCCCCCCACAAAAACCATTCAGTTGTAAATACCTCTAGATTTTTGAGTACAGAATTTGAGACATGAAGTTACCAGAGTCCGTATTCCACATGCGGATGTAGGAAGTAGGCAGGAGGCATTTCTTGAGCATGCCATGTTCAGAGCGAGGTCATTTAGGCAAATGGCCATGACTCAGCTAGCACTGAATTAAACGGCTTCCAAAGAGCACTTACCCTCCAGAAACAGAGGGTAAGACACCTAAGCCATAGTTGAAAATGTGTGTAACCAGCACTTATTTCACTCCACCACTGCTAACCCAGGACCAGCAATGACAATGACTGAGGGTGCATGTACAGCAATAAAATTTCCTATTTCTTGACTTGGTGTTTTGCAACAGCTTTTCAATCTTTTTTTTTCTTTTGTTCCCTGGGAATTTATTGTTTGAAAAATTCTCTGTATAACTATGATTTCTTCTAGAGGATCATCAGGAAAACCTGTAAGCTGTTTCCTGACAGGAGATTGAGAGAGAAGAGAAAATGAGCTGTTAACAAGAATGCTGCCTGCTGTCTGAATTGTCCTAATTCATGAAGGGACATAAAGCTTAGACAAAAATTTATGGTGCCTTAACCCTGGGAATGACTCAGTTGTTTAACAGCATGTTTGTGTTCACACAAGCATAGCAACTGGGCTGAACCAGAGCATCCACTGGAGCGTTTCCATGGATGGATAAGGGCTTTTCAGGAAGGACCATCCAGAGGAATGGAGGAAATTCTGTCTGATGGCAGCAGGGATGCACAGAGCTCTGCCCTGGCATGGATGAGGAGACAGCTCAGAATTTGCAAATTCAGATCAGCAGGAGTAAATAATGTGGGTGCTCTGAGCAGGGTACAGTACTGCTGCTGTACTTCTACCAGGAAGAACAGATGAACCCTTCTGCAGACAGCTGGGAAAAGTCTCATGTTTGCAAGCCCTGGTCCTCACAGAGGCCTCCAACCACCCTGATACCTGCTGTTAAAAACAGAACAAAACACAAGTGATCTGGGAAGTTCCTGCAGCACAGGGATAGTGCTGCAGACTTCCTGACATGGGTGGTAGAAGAGCCAACAAAGTGAGACATTCTGACAGACCTTCTACTTACCAACAGCAAGGTTGTGGGCAGGCTTGGCTCCAGTGACCATGAGCTGTAGAATTCAGAGTCCTGAGAGGTGGGAGAAGTGCCAAGATTAGTATCACAATTTTGAACTTCAGAACAGATTTTATCTTTTTCAAAGACCTATTTGGAAAAATCCAAATGGGACATGGGCCGGAATAGAGGAGCAGTCCCTGAAAGCTGGCTGATTTTCAAAATCATCTCCTCCAAGCGCGAGAATGGTTCAGCCTGACAAGCAGGAAAGCAACCAAAAGTGGCAGAAGGGCTTCATGGATAGACAAGAGCAAGGAAGCCTTTTCCCCAATGAAGGGGTGGGGCAGAGAATAACTAAACAAATTGTGCATGCACAAATCCTTGGACCTGAAGGAATTTGAAGGAATCTCCCTACAGAAAGAGGATTCTGTGTTCTGAGCAGCTCTTTCACCTTTTTGTGACATATGAATTTAGTTTTTTCCTTCTGAAAAGAAAAATCTACTAAAAGCCGATTTACTTTTCTCAGCATAACCACTTCTCTAATGTTGCAAACACATTTCATAGCTGCAAGATGATAGTAAAACTGTTCAGAGCTCAGCTTAAAACAAATACACATCTGAGCAAGAAATAGAAATCATAATTGTAAACAATTGAATACGTCAAGTAATCTAAAGCCAAAGTAAATAGTTTATGAAATATACATAGTTAGCTACTATCTAATAAAACTATTATCAAGAATAAACCACAAACAGAAAAAAGTGCAATAAATTAGTATCTCCTCAATAATAATTTGACTGGCCCTACATTTCAGCATTTCTTAGGGACATATTGATATAATATAATTGATATAAATTGATAATATAACATAATTGATATGTTTATTGATAATAAACATTATATTTACAAATTATAATTATTAAAAAAAAAACCTGAAAGCTGTCCTGAAATTCCATTCTTTGTCATGTTTTGGGTTTTTTTTGTGCCAGAATGTGCTAATTAACTGTGGTGTTATATTTTTGTAAGAGATATCAATTTATCCAAGCTGCTGTTCCGTTTCAAAGATCTCAGAATAAGATTCTTCACCTATTCAGTTGAAAGCTCACTACCCCACAGAGCTATTCTTTAATCACTTCAATGCATGCCTCAGAGAGCAGAAAGTGTTCTTGACTTTATTAAGATACATTTCTTCTTCCAAAGTGAAAGATAATCCAGATTCAGAGTTCATCTTGCTCAGTTCTATTAAAAAGGTTTTTTAATTTTTTGTTTGTGATGTTAATAAGCCTTGAAAGTTTGAGTATTGTTACTGGTATATACTTTGATCTTTGGCTATGGCTCTTATTTTCATTACATTCAGGCAGCCCTGAGTACAATGGAGACCAAACTCATTTGGAGGCCTCTTAATGCCAAGAGTAATACATAACAATTATAGAAAGAATATTACTAAACACACAAGTTTTAGTGAGACATTTTTTTTTATTATTTCTGTCCCTTACTTGTTCTGTGATTTTTGACCTGAGGTCCTGAGCAGGATTTTCTAAGAATTAGTGTGTCTTCCTCCAAAACGTGTTTCTAAGTTGGGCTGGGTGACATAAATGTCCTCTTCCTAGCTGCAGATATATCTGTCCAGTGACTTTTGCATTTCATGTACCAATAAGATACTTTTTCCCATATGACAGAGCAGATCTGTGAGCAGCACAATAAAGGAGACAAGCAGATTAAGGTGCTGTAGGCTGGCCATAATCCTATCCTCCTTTCCTAACACCTATTAGATGGTTTTGAATTTATTCTTTACTCCTGGATCTGCTGCAACAGTCTAGTGAAAATTAAAAAAAAAAAAAAACTTGGCAAAAAAAAAAAACAAACAAACAAAAAAAAAAAAACAACAAAAAAAAAAAAAAAAAAAAAAAAAAAAAAAACCAAAACCAAACATAAAAAAACCTTTTAAATACAAGTCTTCATGCCACTCTTTTATTTCACCCAGCAGAGTGGTTCAAAATGTGGAGAAGCCTGGTTAGGAAGTGATCAGCCACTGGAAAGCAGCATTGGTGACTGCTTTCTTAAATTCAGGATAACAAAATGTAGAACAAGGCTGCTTTGAGTATGCATAGCCTGCCTGCTTCTAGGTTTGTAGGATACAGAGCTCCCTGATAGATGTAGGAGCTGTAGAAGCTGTAGGAGCTGTAGAAGCTGCAGGAGCTGTGGCAGCTTGGAAGTTCAGTAGCAGTTATTCAAGCTAAAGATGTTCTCACTGTTTTGGATCTAACTGACTTGGATCTTAATTTGTTTCCAAAACCTACAAATGTAGATTATATCTTGAGAAACTAGCAATCGGTTTGGGTTCTGGTTTTGTTTTCTTGCAGACTACAAAGAGCTTTATTTTAATAGAGTTCTGTTTTACATTACCATTTCATTAAAATACATTTTTTCTATTCTTCTGGCGCACTGTTTCTGATCAATGACATCCAAAAACTCACCTCACCCAAATGAAAGATTGATCTGATTCACATTTTCAGGAAAAGATATAATGAATGATTGGTTGTGGCTTGAAAAGTTGGATAGCAGGTTCCAAAATGGACAATATTTATGGTTGTTTTGTAAGCACTTAAAAAATAGAACGGAAATACCAATACAGCTTTGACTACCAAAGAGATTTTATGATATCTCCCTTTAAATTATAATGTCTTGAATTTAATGCATTTTAATGTTCCTAATTTTGAATTAGGAAGGAAAAAGAACTCATGACATTTGCACTGTGTGACTCTGCTATGTGGAAACTCACAGCATCTCATAATGGCTTAGATGGGAATAATAAATAAACAAAATGGGCCTTAAGCTATTTTTTTTTCTCATTTGTATGCACAAAGATGATACCAAAGTTGCTTGTTTTCTCTTTGCAATGATAAGAGAGTATTTGCTTAAACTATGGTTCTTATAAAAGTGAGTTACCATTATCTTTCTAATAGTTCTTATCATATGGTTGCACTTCTGAATCCACAGCATCTCTTGTGTTTGCTGCTGAGATGCAGTTGAAAATTTGGACACAAGTGGGTATTTGCCCGTTCGGTAAAGAAACACAAAAAAAAACACCCAACAGTTGAGGACATTCTGGAACATTCTGAGGACATTATGGAAACACTTTGTTTTTCCATATCATAAAAAGCTCCACTGCTGGAAGCACAGCAGTGCTAAACATGGATTTCTGGGTGAGACTTATTCATGGTGGAGGATGAAGAAGTTCTTCTATTTTGGGGGTAAGTTAGATGGCATTTTTTGTTGCTTAGTTGTTTATTAGGTTGCACATCATCATTTATAGGTTCATTGGTTTGATCGCTGTTCTTAATGAGATGTTCTAGTCATCATTTCTGGCTTTAGGGTAGTTTTGTATTTGAGTAAAGTGAAAGGTCAAAGGCCTTGTAGCTAAGGGAGTTAGGTTTCCTGTCTTTAATTGCTGCTAATGAATATTCAGCTGTTGAAATGGAGAGAAAAGTAATAGAAATGGAAGTGACTAGTGACTGAGAGAGCCTGAAGAGCAGCAAGCTGCAAGACTGGGTCCAGTGCTGATCCCTGGGGGACATCACTGGTGACTGGACATCAACTGGATGCAGCATCATGTTCTTGGATGAGAAGATTCACTACAGTTCTTGGATGAAAAAATTCAAGGCTATGTATAAAAATGTAATTCAAATGAATTTGAAAACAGCTAGGAGAAAAATGGAGAAGGAACTGCAAGCAGGTCAGAACTTCTAGGCACACAGTGTACTGGACAGCCAAACACCCATTCAAGGGGTGTTTCACATAGAAACAAACACTTAAGGCCAAGGCACAAGTAGAACTTGGATAACTGAGTAGTCTTCTATCTAAAGAACAGACACAATGTTTTCTGTACTGAAGAGATAAGATGAGCAACCAGGAAGAGAACATGGCAGGAAAGAAAACAAGAATAGAGGCTGGTTTCATAAGAGGAGGGGGAAAGAAAATGGAAATAACTAAGGATAAAGACTCCAGGAGAGAACAAGATGACAATGTATTAAAAGCAGAGAGCATGAACAGAGGGTGAAGAGAGCACAGAGGATCAGTAAGAGGGAAGATAAGCAGTGGAACACTTGCTCAGTGCCCAATAAAACAAAGTTTTCTTTGAGGATGACAGCTCCCTGAGATCCACAGCTACAGGCTGCAGGCCAGAAGAGGTGTACAAGGGAGTGGGGAAAATTTGTGACTCACATTCACATTGGGATATTACCAGGCAACCTTGGCATCAAGCAAGCGATGGCTCAGGTGGTTTTTGGCCTTTGAAGGGGGTAAAGTTGTGAGAAGATAATGCAACTAGACAGACATAAGATCTTGGAATATTTGGTCATTGCAATATTGGATTGGACATTAGACATTTACAAAGAAGGTGGTGCAAAGGTAACTCTGAATCCAAGAGTCACAATTTCAAGAGGGAACCCAGCATACTAAAGGAGTGAGTGAATGTAGTCAGCCCAGACTGAGTGAGGAACTTGGGAACTAAGCACAAAAGACTCTGGGAATTTCTTTCTGTCATAAGAATGCAAACTGTCAGAAAGTTCTATCTAAGCTAAAGTCAGCCCTTACAAATCAGGAAAAAAAAGAAAAAAAAAAAAAAAAGAATTGAAATAAATGGGGAACCTGTATTTAGGAGAAAAACTAATGAGCAAATAAACCTGGCTTTTGCAAGGTAGTCATTACTGGTGTGAAAGGAATAGTGCTGGAAGTTCAACTAAGTTAGAGCTGGGAAAGGATATTAAAATGAATAGAGGAAAAATGTTTGCTTCGCTGTAAGAAACTTAGGTCAAGGAACTTTTGTCTAAAATGATCCTCCTGGTTTGATCAAAAAATAGTATTCTTTTTCACAGGCAGAGCAATGATTATTTAATGTGACACAATGGAAGCTGAGAAGGGATATATGAACACTGTCTGCAAATACATCTGGGTGGAAAGGCACCACATAGGAATAAAAGGTCAGTCTGGATAATGAAGGAAAGTTTGTGACCATGAGAGCTTTGAGGTTGTGGAAAGGACTTCAAGTGGGAATAAAATGGAGCTGGAACACTTTATGGATGAGATTATCAGAGTTATCTATCACAGCAGGATTTTTTGCTTGGTGATCTGGGAGTTTCCTTCCACTGCAATGTTACTTCTAATTTGAGGGCTAGCATAGCAAGTCTTTCTTGCCAAGGAAGGGAAAGGAAATTGTGAAAAAAATGTTAATGACAGAGATGAGAAGCATGACAGTGGTTTTGATAGTCTGGGTGTATAATTATTATAGGCTTATTATTAGCCCAGATTTTTGGGGTCCATGTAGTTTTAAAACTCCCTTCTTTAGTTACAATTCAGCTGTGGCTTAGAGCATAATATTTCTTTGACTAGAAATAAAAATAGAAATGTCTCAAGACAACAATGAGAATTTTATTTCATGATGTGAAAACACTTAGGATAAAAATGGACAAAGCAAAATTATTTAAATATAACCTCTTCTAACAGACTACCAAACCTTCATCCCCAAATTAAATTAAGTCAATTACATTTCTCCTTTTCCTTGGCTGAAAGTTTTTCAGGAATCTCTTAGAAGAGCATTAGTCTCAGTTCCCTTTCTTGCTTCTTTTGTTCTTTCTGCATGTCACTTTTTGTAGTGAAAGTTGTACAATGATTGGAGAACATATCATATTGTTTCAGCTGTGGGACTGATCAGTAAAGTTTACTTACTGAGGTTTATAGCATAGAATAGACATATGTTCTGAAAATACATTTTTGGGGCCATCAAGCTATATGGTATATGAATGTAGGGGACTTTAACTGGACCTGTGATGTGAAGCAGCAGATCTATTAATGTTTGAAAAGAATATTTTTAAAGTCACTTGTCAATAAATAGATGGATAAACTTGCAACCTGCTTTGCAAGAGAGAAGATGAAATGGACCTTGCCAAGATTCCTCAGCAGCCTTAGATAGCAGTCAGTTGTTCTCAGAAGGCTACATCAACATTTTTCTGCTATTTAGAGGCACCACTGCATACCCAAAGGGTAGGAAAATGTGGTTTGTAGTAGAACAGCTGCTAATAATAATGCAAGTGATGAGCTGAAATGAGCAATGGATGTTAAGTTTTTAAAGTTTCTCTAGTCCCCTCTGGCTATGCTACCTATTACAAGCCTGCTTTGATTTCACACCAGAGTATATCATGATTCAATGGGAACCATACCACTCAAACCAATATGAAATTCAAATCAGGAAATATATGTTTGTGGGAACAAATGGGATAGGATTGAAGTCTTTTGTTCATGTGTTATAGTTTTCTTTACAACAAAGTTTTTGGATGGTTTTTATCTGTGTTTAAAAATAATAATAATTAAAGAAAAGAATGGACAATCAGAGAAAACTGTCTTGCCAATTAGAAGAATCCTTTCTTTTATGTTTTATGACATTATTAGGCTTAAATTGAAGGATGCCAATTCTAAAAAGAGTGATTAAGAAATAGGTGAGAGTGCATAGAAATGCAACCTTCGTTTTGTGCAATAATAATTCATTCAGTTAGGAAAAAAAATCTTAAAACACTTCAATTGTAGTTGTGACAAATGTCTTGTTACTGGAGGCAGAGTTTGTTAGGTGCCAGAAATAAAGCATAACAGTCAAATCCAGCAACACTGAGTAATGACGAGGTGCACTTTATTAACTTCTTTGACCTATTGATTTTAAACAAGGCAAATCTAAATTTAGCTCAGTTGTCAGATCTGGACTGTATGAAGCAGGACTGAGGGATCACTGAAGGATATTTTTTCATAATGCATCTCCTAAATTTCATCTTTTGACTCTTATTCATTTTGTTCCTCCTGAAATATTTGCAGGTTTTTTGGCAGCTAGGTAACTTGCCTGGATATATGTGGAGAATGGTCTGAATCTTTCAAAAGAAAATAGTGCTTCTTCCCCACAGCTCACAATAGCTTGAGAAACATCTTGTTTGGAGAACAGAGACCAATTCAGACTGCAGACAGATACACAACTGCTTCCAGCTTAATTTTTGGAAATGCTTTTTTACCCTTCAGGTGATTTACTTTCTCAACCTAGATTGGAATCTTTACTCTAGATATATCTAGGCCATTTATATATACATATATATATATGTATATGCAACCATCAGCGGCTGCAGCAGAGAACAGCTGGCCAATATGTACTTTTGTGTTTAATTCCTGTTTTTCAGTTCTATTCACGCTTTAAAATGCAATAAAAAGTTTTATTCTTACAGTGGTTTATATTATTGCCGTTTGATTATTTTTAATCTTCCATCTCTAGAAAGGCATCATTTGCCTCATCTTTTATTTGATACCCACCTGTAGACTTACTGTGCTGTGTCTAGCCTTCCTGCTAAAATTGTACCAGAAAGAGGGAATGAGTTCCCTTCCTGGCCAATTATCCCTTGAATCTTATGCATCTCTATTTTGGTATCTGCTTCAGTGTGCAAAATCATTTGATAAAATTTTTTTGAATGTAATTTATGAGAAGATCAAAAACCATTTTTTCTCTGCGAAAAACCATTTTTTTCCTCTTCTTTTTCAACTTTCATGTGAATGTTTTTGTGTGTGGTATGTCCCCACTGGGATGAAATGTGTGTGTTGTCCCACAACAAAGTACCCTGCAAAGTGATCACACAGTTTTGACTTAGCTCTGTAGATCCACCAGCAAAAGTGTTTATAAGACATATAAAATATGACTTTTAGGAATGCAGTAGAACCATAAACCTCTTAAAAATATAGTTAGCTATTTGGATTTAAAAGGAAGCCATATTTAATTTCTTTTTCATTCCATATCTTTTCTGCAACAAAGTAAAAGTTTAATTATTGCAGGATATTTTGTATTTTATATTCTGGTTTTTGTCTTGGCATGGGTATGTCTTTAATAGCTTATTTTTTGAGAATTCAAATCCAAAAATGTTTTTCTCTTGGGTGACAATCATTGAACAGGTGGCATCTACAAAGAGGAGTTATAAAGGGATTAGTCAAAGGTAGGGTACCACAAGTTCTTTTGAACACATGTAGGAGTGACATGCAAGAGGTGGGGACTGTTTGGCTTGATTAAATGCAGGTGTTATGAACATGGAGCAGAAGACTTTATTAAGCTTAGGGGTTACTTTAAATTTTATGAGACTATGAAAAATACCAGCTCTTTCCCAATTAAAAGAAAATCAACAACAACAAAAAAGGGATCCTATGGACTGTGAAAGAGCAAGAGGTAGCAGCACTATGAAAAATTTGTTTTGCTTTGTTTGCTTCAAGGGACCTGGGAGCTGACTCAGCCTTACCACAGCCTCAGTCACACCCTGGCTGAAATCCAGGGTCTCTCTTGCTTGTGGCTTTGCTGCTGCTGTTGTGGAGTGTCTGTGTCATCTCCAGACAACCTTCTTGGCCGAGGGCATGTTATCATCATGCTCTGGAGCTGATAGGTGACTTCATAGTACCCATCACAGCAGTTGCCTGGAATGAAAATTCATTAGACAGAGGTTGTATGGCTTCAATTCTGGGTGGCCTCTGACAGTTTTTGCCACTTTTTCTAACCTTTCTGATACTCTTAGGAAAAAAATACACTGAGTTAGCAGAATGGTCTGCCGATGGGAGCAGGTCTATGGGATGTTTCTGCTTTGCTGCTGGATTTCCTCCTGTGCCAAGTGCTTAGTTTCCTCTGTCGTGTGTGTCTGCAGCACACTAATCTCGATGTAGCCTTGGTGGCTGCTGTTGTCACATGCTGGCCCTTTCCATAGTGCTGTGTTCCTCAGGTGTGATCTAGAAAGCATTTCTAAACTCCCAGAGGTTGTGACCCTGTGACCCTGCTTGCTCCTTGGGCAACACGGCATAGTTTATGAATCCAAACTGTGGAAACCTGTTCTTCGCAGAGTCTGGTCTCTGAGTCTATCAACACACAAACTGATGCTGATTTCCAGCATCAGGGAAGGGACACCATCTAAAAATATCAAAGCCATGATATAATTTAATAATTGTTTGGCCCAAGAGAGACTTCTAAGTGTGATAAAAGTGCTGGTTACAGGTGGCAACAATGCTGCCTCTAAAAGCAATATTTTATTACCCCTGTCTCAGAATGAGAACGTGGCCATATCAGAGCTCAGCTGGTCTCTCACAGCTTTTCTTTTCCACTCAGCAGAGCTGATTTTGAGAACTCTGCAAGTGCTTCCCAGGCACAAATGTAATGTGCAGTGAAGTCTTGTATGAAGAAATTTGAAGAAAGGCTGTCCTGAGATGACAATTTAGGGCCAGAAATCTGAGATAATTGAAGGATCCAGGACCCACTGGGATCAGCTCTTATTTCAGTAGAATGGTATGTACTAAGAGTTTTATGATTCTCTAGTCTTTCTTAAAGATATTTATGGACAGATATCATAGATTATTTTTGGTGTCTGCATGAAGGGGACAATGCTAGGTTATATATTTGCCTTAACAATGCTAGGTTATATATTTGCCCTGTAATTGTTGAGATGCATGGAAATGAATTGCCTTTAAATTGTACATGGAGTAAAAACTGGCCAAAAAGAAGCGTTGTATAACAACAAAACACTCCCATATAAAAAAATATAAAAAAATCTTTTCATCACTCTTGCACATATAATGAGGAACTAGCTGCTCATTTTCAGCACTTGCTCAGTCTCTGTGTCTCACCTGGCAGAGTATGATTTCAGGATATACATTTTCTAGGGAATTAGCAGTGATAAATATTTATATTACTGTGTTAAACACATCATAGCAGCAGTAACAGTCAAGAAAAATCTTGGCGATTTTCAACAAAGATTGAAGAGCTTCCACAGAATTTGTTCAAATCATGCTGCAAATACATGGCTCCCAGAGTAAATGGCACTTCATAGTACTTGGAAATTACATCTGGAAGTACTATTTTCTATACAGCCTAGAAAATCTAGTCTCTCAGCTCCTCTGGCTCTCCAGCCTCCAGAATTGCTGCTTGAATGGATATATTGTGCAAAATCAGATTGATTTGGCATACAACAGGGTGCTCTCATCTCGTCGCACAGAAAGCCAAATGCTTCATTAAATATTTTGCCAGTTCTACTTTTTAGAAACAGCACTTAACTGCACAGTTACTACAGCCATTACAATCCATCCAAGTGCTGCAATAAATTGCCTGTCGCCCAAATGGGAAAGTTTACATAATAAAACAAAATACAAGCTTTTATGCTACTAGCCATTGAAAAAAATATATACATTTACAGAGTTTGGACATTAGATAAAAACTGTTACAGCCAGGACTGCAGATAGAAAGTAGTATTAATAGCCCCTGTCTTTCTCAAAAAGGGAGCTTTTAATTTCTGATTTTAAAATTAATACTGTTATTTTTAATGCTGAGTAATTCAGTGAAAATTAGAGGACCCAATTTCTTTTTCTACAGCTAACTGTCCTAGGAAGAAGACATTACTGTATAGTATGGACTTAGGTAGATGCCCAAAGTCTCACTTCTGCTGATGCTGTGTTTTACCCATTCTTCTCACCCCAGTGCTCCTTACATGGACCTGATTCTGCAGATGCAGAATGTGGAAAAGGGCCCAGAAGTTAGTCACAGACACCAATGTTTTCTTTTTGCAGACAGATATGTCTGCTGTCCATACCTGAAAACCATCCCATTCTAACTTACATAATGGAAGCAATGAGGCTGAACCAGGTTTTTTTGTTGTAGAGAACTTCCACAGCAGGCAGGTAACTAATTAGAGTTTTACAGGTGAAGGTAATGCATTCAGAAAAGCCATGTCTGCTCACAGAGTACAAGTACAGCATCCTCGTGGTGAGGCTCTTACCGGTGGTGGTGATGCTATAAAAGAGCTCTTTTTCAGATGGGTTATAGCTGGGCACTGCAGCTTTCAGGTGGCAAAGCCTGCACCTCTGGAGGCAGAGTCTTCAGTCAAGAAAAACACTCACCTGCCTTCTGGCCAAGCAGGCAATCTCTAAAGCCACCCAGGCTACTGCTGCTGTTTACTGGTAATAAAGAAAAAGCTGGGATGCAGACAGCAGGAAAAGTGGTGTTAGTGGGTGGGATAACTCTGACCTCTGAAATTCCAAGACTGATGATAAATAAAATTTAACAACTTTCTTCAAATATAAATAGATTTTTAAAATGTGCATACATCTACACAAAGACAAATAAATACATTCAGAACTACTGTCATGGAAAAAAAATTCTTTTGACTCAAATACTTTAGTCATCTTTAGTAGATTTTTTGTTGCTTGAAGTGTCTGACAGGTCTTACTGGTGTTTGCCCGGCGTAGTCTGGGTAGGTCATTGTAAGTCTTGCAAAGAAAGGCTAGGCACAGTACACTTTAATTTTCATGGACAAGTTTGGTTGAATCACTGGGGAAGTGATCTATTAATAACCAGGGACTTTTAACATATTATGCTCTTCATATATATTATGAATGTGTGTGGCCCTCTAATTACCATCCAATCATCAGAGCATCAAAGTGTCTTACTTTGTTTACAGTCCTGAAAAACCAGAGTCAGGTTTTATGAGCCTGACAATATATTCTTTTTTTTTTGTTTATATTATGTGATTTCTTTTTAATCATATGAGAAGAAACTTTCTACATAATCATTGCAATAAACCTTTTGTGAGACTTTTAGAAAATTATTTTGTACTTGCACTGCTGAAAATGGATGCTGAGTCATATTTATATGTTCAAAAATAAGTCCTTAAATCTTTTAAAGTACAGAGGGCTTGGAGGACCTCCCAGTAGGTGCCCCTGTTTATATTGCCAAAGTTTAGCTGGTGGTTGCAAAAACCCAGCAGCCAACTTACTAATGAGCTTGTTTTGACAGGACTGCATAGCTCATTGCTTATTAATGCAGTGTTGCTGGCTGGATCATGCCACACTTTCTGGAACTGTAAAAGTGATTCAAGAGACTGTATCAAAACCAAGCTGCAAACATAATTTGGAACCAGACTCACTGGATTCACAATCCAGTTCAAATAATCAGGACTGCAATGACATTTTCCCATGCACTGCTACTCTTTTCAGCTCAAAACTTTGAGAGTCTTCAGTATTCTGAGACAAATTTATCTTGGGGATAACTCAAATGAAGT
The DNA here is from genome assembly GCF_024509145.1 of Vidua macroura. NCBI lineage: Eukaryota > Metazoa > Chordata > Aves > Passeriformes > Viduidae > Vidua > Vidua macroura. The sequence goes on from NC_071574.1 coordinate 59,321,778, forward strand.
GAGTGAAGTCACACCAGGGCTTCATTTGGCTCATTACTAACATCTTGTCTCTCCTACCAGCATGCTCTGCATTGCTCAGCTGACAGAAAGGGTCAGATCAGCTTTAAGGCTCCTCTATCTTTTCCATGGCAAATTGTATTTTTTTTATTTTATTTTTAAAATAACAGGAGTATAATTGTTATGGGCTGAAAGTAGTTTAGAAACCAAGCAATATCAAAGTCATAACAGAGGGAATTGCAGTGATTGGTGGGGAGATACCGTCCTCAAATTTATTCCTCCTGTTGTGCTAGGTAGTTGAAATTTTGCAATGTACTTTGTTAATGTGTTTAGGGATTCATGAGGCCTTCATGATCCTGTTGACTTGCCATAAAACATCCTATGGGCTTTTCCATATGCAGTTTTTCTGGAAGAATCCTTTTCCTTGCTCAATTTCTAACTGAAATGTGTAAAGATTGATTGGCATCAATCATCATCTATGACATCAACAATCTTTGACAAGCTTGAAGAATTGATCCATTTGGCCTGAGAATTAATCTGGCATTGAAATCTCAACACTGTCTACTCGAGGATGACCTCAGGGCATGTTTTGCAAAGAATCTTTATTAATTCAGATTTAGAAATCTCCAGAATAAATACAGTAGCTCTGTTTTATTATTCCATTTACACAATACATAAAGGGAAACAATGGAAATTGGAAAGTCTGAAACATTTCCTTTTTTTTTTAATAAAAGTATTTATGACACTGTGATTACATTACATACATGCACGTGTATGTGTAGATCCACACAGACATGTGGACATATGCACACAGAGAAGTATGCACATCTTTCTCCCTGAGGAGGCATTTGTATCTCATTGATTATACAACACTGCCCTTAAAAATCATAGAGAATAGGTTAAACAAAACTCTCACTGAAAATCCATTAAAAATATCTTAATAGTGTAAGAATGAAGTTACATTTCCAGTTTATGGAGGAGATAAGAAAATGTCAACATTACACAAAACTTTGCCAGTATGTCTTTGCCAAGACAACATAGATCTAGAGCCACACTGTACTATGTCAGATCAAATCTCTGGGGATCAAGGCTTGAAAAACAAAAAACCCCAACTATATACTCATGCAGTTCTTGCTGACTAATCGTATCACCTCCAGGACTGACAGAGGATCATTACAGTGGATAAGCAGCACGCTCACCTTCTGGTTTTGGACCTCTTCAGCCCAAGAGCTCCAGAACACCTTGTTTGTGTTGCTCTGATACACAATTCTGAAGGGTTCTAAGAAATTTATTTATTGACAAGTCTACGTGTCTCTCTTACTGTACATATAAGGACAATATGGACTTGCCTAATCTCCTCTGTGAGACTAAAATATTGTCTTTTATTTTTAGTGCTTCCATAGATGTCACTGCAATTACTTGGATATACTTGAAAGCCAAACTTGGTCTTAAGTTCATAAAAGTTAATACTATTAGTAGAATACTGTAATTAGAAAAACTCCTACACTTAGCAGGAACAGTAGGATTTAATAACTTCTGATTTCAACTCTGATATACGTTCATGGGGTTAGAATAAAGTTTTTTCTTTTCCATACTAAAAGAACCTGCACTGACTAGTTTTGTTGCAAATATTTCATATTATTTATAATAAAAGCTCTTTTCTCTTCTGTGAAAATGAATCCAAGGGACAACTTCTCTTTTAATTTAAAAGTATTTAAACTGGCTTCAAATTAACTATCTGTATGCAGTGATTAAATAGAATAATCTTCAATAAGAATAGGAATACATCTAAATCGTACCTTTTTATTTGTGCTGCTAGGTATTCAGCTATGTGATGTCCCTGTGACCTTTTAGCTCTCATTGCTGGAATCAGAAACATGAGACTGGTACGTTTTCTTTGGCTTCATGATAAGACATAATTGTTTTTGTTTCAGTCCATGTTGCTTTCACTGTCATGGAATTTGGCTTCAAAAATTAGCTTTGAAAAAATGTAACATCTCAAATTGAAGAAAGCTGACTTAAAGAAAAATGCACATTATTCCACCTGCATTTTTTGGTATATTATACACTCATATGGTATCCTAAATACTGAAAACTCTTCAGTTTTGGTTGAGTTAAACAGAAAACATCTTTTGACTCTTAATGAAATGTCTGATAAATATTAATTTCTCTGTTTTTGTTGAAAAGCTGAAAATTGTCCATATTTCCTACAATTTCTTCTCCTGCAAATGTTTGATTCTGAGCCAATGAGATAATTATATGATCTTTCACTCTCCTCTGAAATAAAAAGTGTTCACATAAAACAAGGCTATTATTAAGTGCACTGTGACTTACAAGATTCTTCAATGTACACTAAACATTCCATGTTAAATCTTACTAAAAGGGGGAAGCAAGCTGCCGTGCTGATGATGTTGTGATCCTTTCTAATCACCTGTGCTGGGATTAACTCATCTAAATTTTATCACCTTTAAGGCAGAAGTCTTGTTTTAGCTGATCATTACAGCTTCTGCTATTCTAAGAGCAGCAAGATGAGCTTGGTCCCTGTAGTGACACCAAAGGGCTGGAAAGGATTTAAAGAGTACTGAGAAGAGATTGTTACAGAGAAAGGTAGAGGGAATCAACAGCCAAGGAGAGTGGGATAACCCAAAGGGGAGGAAAGGAGAAAAGGCAGAGTTCCTGTTCAGCAAGGGAAAGGAACACTGAGGGCACACTTCATTAAATACTTACATACTGTAAACAATAAATAAATGTAGGGTGAGAAGAGACTCTCAAGGACAGCTGTAGCTGGCTTGTTGCTTAGGAGATTTAGAAGTGCAAATCATCTGGGAGAAAAGCCCAGACAGCTCAGAGGTGGGGTTAACTTTCTTTACTAGTCTGTGTTTTTCCATGTAAAGACTAACAGAATTGAAATTATCACTAATAGAAAGGCATTTATAAGATTGTCTCTTTCTGTGAAAGATGAATTTCTAGTTCATCAGAAATTCTCTCCTCTTCAGGAGACCCACCATGATGGTATGCTCCAAAGTGGGGTTTCCTTTTAGTTTTTTCTGATTATTCATTTCCTCCATTATGTGGATGTTCCAAAGGGTTTTTTTTAAGTGTTATTGCCTTTCAATAAACAGCTAATACATCTGTTGTATGGAGGTTGCTTTTTCAGAGATCTACATCCATTTGAATACACAGTTTTGCGAAGAAAAAGGATGCAATTAGGAAGAAATTCCTTACCTTGACGGTGTTGTAACAGTTTGCCCAGAGAAGTTATGGATCCCCCAGCCTTGGAAGTGTTCAAGGCCAAGCTGGATGGGGCTTTGAACAAGTCTAGTGGAAGGAATCCTCTCCCATTTCAGAGGAGTTGGAACAAGATGATCTTTAAAGTTCTTTCCAACCAAAACCATTCTAGGACTCTATGAAATTTAACACTGGTTGATTAAGCAATTGGAGTAGGAAGATGGCCTCAAGGGTGCATTTTATAAATACTCATCATATTTTCTTTGAATGTGTTTAGATTTATACCATATAATGGCCATCTTTGCTAAAATGTAAGGAAATATACTTATGTATCTTCAGTACCCTATAGCATACAGAATCTTGAAGAAAATACCAACAGCAAGAATAACAAAAGCAGTTTCCAGGACTTCAAAGTAATAAGACTCCATTAAATCCTCTTAAAGTATATGGATCTTCATCAAATATTTCTGCAGGTGGGATGTTTTGGGGCAGATGCACACTATGAAAACAGGTAGCCTGTTGATACAGATGCCATCAGATCTCAATTGCTTGGCTGAGAGAGACAGAGGCATCTGTTTAATTACCTGTGTAAGTATGGAAACCTATGAATAGAGCAAACTTGTTCAGAAATGGTCACTTCTGGCAAACTGATAAATGCTGCAGTAATTTTTAGAATTAACAAACAGGAACAGAGCAGTAGCTTAGAATGGAATTAATTATGATTAGCTGTAGAACCTCAAATTCCTTCTAATCTTCATAAATTATTAAAAACCAAGTAAGGATAACGTTAAGACATCTGATTTCTTTAAAACAAAACCCCCTCAGAATTTTACATGGGTGTTAACCATAGTTTGATGAATTCTCATTTATATTTTAGGAGTAAATGAAGTATCTTTAACAAAAGGCTTAAAGAATTTCATGAAAGTGTGCTTTTCCAGATATACAATATTGTTGGTTTGCTTTTATATGGCCATCATGAGTTTCAAAGTAAATTTAACCTTAATTATGTTGAAAGTCTCTGTAGATTTTTTAAGTAGCTGCAAATCTTCAATGTTGAATATAGAGTTACAAATTTCCTATTAAAGAAACATATTGGTAATTTGTTAAACAAGTCACACCTGATTGCCAGTTGCACCTCATTGGTATGCTGTTAAGACAAGCCCCTTCACATTTAGTTAGGTATTGTTTCAAACAACTTACCAGCAAAGATTTTTCCTTGGATCTTGGAAAGCAATATTTTATACATACTCAAAAACAATAACATTTGAATGACAGCTATTTTCAACTTGGGATTTTGACAAAGACTCTTAATTGTTATTCTGAGGCAAAAATCTTCATTAACAGGGAGTTTGGGTTATGAATAATTTATCAATTACCTAAGGAGACAATCCTTGAGAGGAAATGTTATTTTCTAAATAATTCAGCCTATGAAAATTAGTCTGGGAATTCCTAAGTTTACATTTAAAATACATATGAAATTTCCACAGCCCTTGAAATCTGAACTGCTTCAAATCCTGTTTAACCACTGCTTTGCCACTGTCCTTGTACCCAAATATCTGCCACACTTGGTCTTCACGATCCAGGTTTTTTTCTCTGAACACAAGGAAACCTGTTATTTTGAATACAAAAACCATTCACAGAGTGATGGTTCGGTTTGGGTGCAGCTAAAACAGGGTCACTCACGTGGGTTCTTAGACTTAGTTCCCTCTTTTGACTTTAAGAAATTACTTCTTAATAGTGTTTCTTCCTTCTTTGTTTGTTTTTTTTTTCCCTATAAATAAATTATAGCTGAATAAAGGAAACACCCTAGTTGAATAGAGTGACAAGTTTTTTGAAAATCAGAAAGCAAAGGATGAACTAAACAGAAGGAAGAAAAGGATAATATTTTCTCCCTTTGTTTAACATACCTCATCACACCATGATCAAAAGCAATGGATACTGATGAGGTATAATTTCTTTAAAAAAAAAGCCAACACATATTCAGAGAATGAAACAAGTTCATTTGAGGATGCCAGATTCTTTGCATGGAACTCAGTAGATGAATGCAGCACTGATTGAATCACACAATTTTCAAACAAGATATTATTATTTCATTATTTTACACAGGTCTTTTGTTTGCACTGTACTATTTAAATATTGAAACATGGTACAAGACTTTAACAATCCTGAGGCAACCCACATTCCAAATGCATGGAATGGGTAAAATTGTTATTTAATGAGAACAGAAAAAAGTTGACAAATAAATATTTATAGAATTGTTGAAATACCTCATCCAGAGTTGCAGTCCAATGATGCTTGTAGCTTGTCATTGTGCATTGTGCTTTGGAAAAAATATAATGTGAATTTCTCTATTCTGCTGTCCAGTTATAGTGAAAACTCTTATATCAGGGTAAGAGTAGGACAACAGAACTAACAGCAATGGGACTTGCTGTTGCCTGCATGTTGCCCAGATGTCTCTGCTGGCTAAACCACAGGTACTACATGCCCTGGCTTAAAACCCTGGTTCAGATCAGATCATTATTAAAACTTATGTTCATGATAAAACACAACTTTCTGTAGTTGCAAGGGAAAACTTGGACAGATAAATGTAATTGCAAGCAGGTGCATGCTGGAGTCTGCAGGCCTGAAACAGCCCTGAGAGGTCCATACAAGATGGAGTGCTAACTCAGGACTCAATGTTTTGTGAAGTACAGCACCAGCCCAGCAGAAACAGGAAGAGAAGAACACAGGAGGCTTACACTAACCTACGTTGCTTAATTTAAGCATAGGAAGTCTCCCAAATATTGCCTGCAGGAAGGACAAGATGGCAAGAGCTGCTCTCAGGGCTGGGAGGAGGCAAAGTGCACTTTTCACCTCTTGAAATGGAAGTAGACCTGAAGCATGGCAGAACTTGTGGATTGCCTTAGCTGCTCAGTAGGAACAATATGTGTTGGCAATAAACTGCTACACACACTAGTACTGCTGGTTTTCTAGGTAGGGAATTGTAGAACTATTTATTTTCCCCACCAAATGTTGAAAAGTCATATGTTCTCCACTGATTTTTACATTTTTATCCTAACACCCCAAAATCCTGGTGATGCATGTCAGTCATTGTGCGAGTATATGTTTTACTGTGTCTAAATTTTAAGGCTTGCTTTCAGGAATTAAACTACCTAAAGTAAATATGTAACATTATATTCAGACTGATAAATATTTTGGGACTGTACCATTTACCAGTGGTGAAAATGCATTTTCTGTGCGATTGATGGATTATTGCAACACAACTGAGTCAATGCATCTGACTGATGCTTTATTCCCAGTCATAGCTTCCCTTTGGCATTTGTCATCTTGGTTGAGGAGGAAAATCCTTAGTAACTGACTGTTAGGGTTATATCTTATAGTGTGAAGAAACAGAGATTTCATTTTACCTTTCTGTATGAAGAAAAGAAGACTGACTTACCATACTGCTAACTCTTGGAATCCATCCTGTAGTTATCCTTTGCAAAATGGGTTCAAAAAGCATTGTCTGTCATGGCCATAGAACTACTGAAGACACTAAAACTGTCAACAAATTTGGTCCAGGGGCCCTGTTTGTGGTGGAAAAGGTCCTCCTCTATCATCATTAAAAGTCTACTCCATTTTTTCATGAGGGAACTTTGAAAACATTGTGTTAGCATTATATTTAGTTGTATATAAATGGAACAAATTGTAATCAAAAATGGAACAGATTGTTTCCACTTTGGGGTTTCACTAATTCCTTTTACAATTCATGAGAATAAAAGTGAGGAGTAGATTTTAGGGTTGCACCACTTTGTGAAGCTTTCCTTCAGAAATGTTACAGGTTATTAAGACCTAAAAGATGCCTTCATACTCCCTGGAATGAATTAGTTCTTGCCTTACAAAGATAAGTCAGGTGGCATTTGATGTTTCTGTGCCATCTACTGCTCTGGCAGCTAGATGGCAACTGCAGCAGCCATGCTGTCCTTCCAGACCCTCTGCTGTGTTATCCTCCAACTACTGCCTTGCTGTTGTTTTCCCCAGTCTAACATTTAAGTAATTCACATTGGAAGTATCTGACTGTTCTTTCTCTATTGAAATACAACCATTAGTACATAATAGTGGGAAAGCAGTCAGGCAGCAATGTTTGTTTTTTTTTTTTAATTTTATTTTTTGCATTTAAAATATTTTGCTTCCAGCAGCACAGCATTTGGAGGAACAAAAGAGATACTAAGCAGAGATGAACTGGATGGGGAGGGAATTGAATGGGTTGAAAGATAAATGACAATATGCTCAAGGGTTATGAGAGCCATCTAGCGATAAATACACTAGGAGTGAAAAAGGTCACTCTGAAGAAGTGAGTGCAAAAAGTAATCAAGCATTAGAAAGAAGGACATGCCATGTGTAAAGAATGAGGTTCTGGAGTTAAGAGTATAAATACTGATAAGGAAAAGAAAGTGAGAGAATGAAAGCAGATTGCCCAAGAGCTTTCAAAAGTTGCACAATAAAATTGGCTTCAAGAACACCAGGACAAAGAGATACTGAAAAAAGGCAAGGACTTCCACAAGGGAAGCAGATGCCTGGGTTCAGCCAAGGAGCAGCCAGGCAAGTCAGAGCTGGAGTGCAGAGGCAGGCGAGTGGGCATGGCACAGCCTTTCTTGGGAAGCTGTTGTGCCCGAAGGCAGCTCCCACAGCTTTGGGGCTGCTCTAACAGACAAGAGCAATGGCTGCAATGGGGCTGAGGCCAGGGGCAGAGCACAGATGTGTCCTTGGCAGCCCTTTGCTTGCCATACTGCACTGCCATCAGGAAAGGCAGAAGCTGTGTGCCTGCAGGAATTGCTTCAGGCTGGTCGTGCTTGTTCTGCAGTCAGATTTTGCACAAAGCCTCTGTCTGGCATTCAGGGAAGATCTACCCTGACATGTAGCACTGATATCTTGCTGGGAATGTTTTTTACTGCTACGAGACTGAATCATATGCAGAGCCTAGTCATTTCAACACCCACCTGGTTCAGTTTAACACAAGACCTATTTCTATAAATTTTACAAGTCTTCCATATGGCATATACAGAAGATTAATTTTGGACCCCTACTGCATGTTTACATCTTGATTCTGGGCACTTTAATATGTAGTTAAAAATGGAAAAAATCTCAGGAATAAAATCCCTGTGTTTCCTGCCAGCTTGTCTAACTAGTTCTTATCAGCCTGTCTCCTGGGCTGTGAGAGTGTGGGCTTTAGGCTTTTCATCTCTGCATGTCATGGACAGCCCACAGGGTAAGGACACAGAAATGGCAGCTGTAATGCCAATGTTAAGCCAAACAAGATCAATGCATCAGAAACCTGATCTCACCTAAGGGAGGGGATGCTATCCAGAGGGACTTGGACAAGCTTGAGAAAAAGGCTTGTGTCAGCCTCATGAGGTCCACAAAGCCAAGTACAGGGTGCTGCACCATTATCAATATAGACTGAGGGAAGAACAGATTGAGAGAAGCCCTGCTAAGAAGGACTTGGGGGTGCTCATGAATGGATGGAGGGATGGATGAAAAGTTGCACATGAGCTGATAATGTGCACTTGCAGCTCAGGACAACCACATCCTTGCCTGCATCAAAAGCAGTTTGGCCAGCAGGTAAAGGGAGGTGTTTTTGCCCCTCTGCTCTCATGGGATGAGCTGGAGTTCTGCACTCAGCTCTGGGGCCCTCAGCACACAAAAGAATCATTTTGAGAGGAGGGCCACAAAAATGATCAGAGGGATGGAGTGCCTCTTGTATAAGGACAGTCTAAGAGAGTTGGGAAGTTGGGAGTTATCTAAGCCTGGATAAGGGAAGGCTCTAGGGAGACCTTATTCTGGCCTTTCAATGTTTAAAGGGGGACCCTTATAAGAAAGATGGAAACAGATATTTTAGCAGGGTCTTTGTGACAGGACAAGTGGTAATGGTTTCTGAATAAAATAGAGTAGATTATGACTAGGTATAAGAAAGAAATGTTTTATGATGAGAGTGGCAAAACACTGGAACAGAGAGGTGGTAGATGCCCCATTGCTGGAAACATTTGAGATCAGGTTGGACATGGCGCTGGTTGAAGATGTCCCTGATCATTGTATGGGGAATTGGACTAGAAAACCTTTAAAGATCCCTTCCAACATAAACTATTCTACACTTCTGTGAATGTATTAAACCTGATTTGTCTGACCATTCAGATAGACCTGAATGGCATATAGCTCCTGATAATAAAGTTCTCCAGCTCTCCTCTTCTTCCTTATAGGAGGATTGCTGGGAATAGTATTGGACATTTAAGAAACTCAACTAATGCCTGATGAATTATACAAGAGTGATGGAAAACATATTGGTGTGCAAAACCTCCCCAATCCTGAGTGAAAGTTGTGATTGGGTAGGAATAGAGGGAATTCTGCATAAGATAATTTCATTTTGGCATTTTGGGGGCTGAGTAGTTCCTGAGCCACTTGAAAGGTCTATCATGGAGTTCTATAGTGGTTCCAAACTTGTAGGAGCCCTTGGCTTCCACTGCTTACTCCGATGTTGCTCAGGTGAAACTCCCCACGGCTTCATCAGAAGAGAACTGAAACCTGCATCACCAGTTCTGGAACACTCCTGGGGATATGAGTGAGGGGCCTAGGTTACAAGGATTGGGATTTTAGCAAGGCTACAAGCATTGGGATTAGCATTTTAGCACCAGTAGAGAATTTTAATTGCTTGCCACAAGGAAGGGAAAAGACCTACAGTGAAGTGTTGCTTTTGCCTTTTTCCTCCAGAAATGTCTTATTTTTCTCTTTGCTACTGAGAAAAGACAAACTTTGTCTGTTTGCTTGTTTGTAAGTCTCTTCCCATCTGCTTTCTTCCAGAGTTATTGAGCTGTGGTTTTAATGTGAGACAATCACTGAAATGACATTTAAATTGAGATATTCCTTGCTTATTTCAAAGGAAAGCTAAGCATAAAGAAGGAACAATCCAATACAGAATTTCTTTCATGATTGATCTCTACTTGTAAGGTGATTTTCTGCATTTCTCCCTTAAGGAAAAATACAAACCTTTGTATACTCTTAAGTGAGATCAAGGCCTGTTTTGAAAAGATTAACATATAACTGTACTGGGAAAAGCCAACAAGAAACACAGTAAAGAAAACTTCATAACAAAGTGTAACTGGGATTACTGGAGGTTGTTTGTGGTTGATTATAATGAAGATAAGAACAAAAATTAAGAAAATGCCCAATATATGATACGAAAAATAAAATTAAAATCAATAGTATTCCTGCTCGGTCTGGCCCTGCTGGGGGGTTTAGATGACTCTCACCATTATTGTTTCTGCTTGGAAGCTGAGGAAGTCTTTTTATGCCCAAAAGATGTATGCCCAAAAGATGTATGCCCAGCAATAGAGAGTTATCAAAGAGATGTGTGTCTCTACACCATGGAAGAATAAGTCTGTAAGAAAGCTTCTATGTCCACAGTGAATCAGTGGCTTCTCAGTGCTGCCTGGCTTTGAAAGCTAAGACATGACAGGATGTGTAGTTCTGAAAATGATGGACTGTGACCCTGATTTTTTAAGATTTTCTAAAGCCTTCTGAGTTTACATTCTCGTAGCAAACTTTCTCACACAACTTTCTGCAAATAACTTATTGTTTTGCATTCCTTCACAGAATAGGAGAAATTTGATGGACTGGTAGTTTGTCCAGTGTTGTTGTCCAGTTTCACCCTCCAATCTACTGTCACCTTTGGAAAACTATAAATGCTGGAGTCAGAAAAAATAAAGTAGTCTCTTTATCGTGACAATAGCAACAGCTCACGTCGTGCTTTCTCGTGTCCTGTAGTGACATCAGATGGCTTGATCCTAGGCCCAAAAGTCCCACACTGGGCACAAGAGATGGATGGGCTGTCTTCTGGAAGGGATCCCAGCACCCAGGTTGCCTGGCGAATGAGCCTCTGGTTGCTTCACTTATGAGGCTATGTACACAGAGGGCAGCATTTTCCATCCCCACCAAGGAAAATGAAGGGGATTTTGCAAGGACTATGTTCCAGAATTTTGTTTATGCTCTTCCTAAAGGCATTAGAGGGGACAGACCTGCCCCCACTTGTTCAGATTGAACAAATTCCATCTGACATAGCAGCTGGGCAAAATCTGAATTTACTTCCTAGGTAATAAGAACACAAGTATTATCACAGCTGAGCCCTGTGTCCCACTCATGTGTGATGATGTGTCACAAGGTTGTGTCCCCAAAAGCTGGGCAGAGATAATTGTTTTCTGTCTTTAACTGGTTTTAGGAGTTTTGTTCTCATCCTTTCAGCTTTAATGGCTTGCCTCTTTCCTGGGGTCTGGATAATCAATGCTGCAATGTTTATAATCAACACTGAGTGATTTTTCATGAAGTAAAACACAAAGAGTGGCCTTGCTGAGTAGGCAACATGAATGTATTTGATTTGTATTTTATTCTCAACCATTTATTCTTAACTTGACCCCCTTTCCTCTCTGCAACTATCAGGCTTTCAGCATAAATGACAGAGCAGAGGCACACACTGGCTTGCTTCATATTAGGCTATATTCACAATTGCTGATGTTTCATAAATCACACCTGAACAACTGAGCCTTAGTAGAGGTCTGTGGATCTTATACTGGTTCTGCAAACACATATATAGAGAAAGAAGTTGAGAGGAATATGTGTATAGTTCTGTGGATAGGAAGTTTCACAGGAAACATTTCTTACCCTATGCAGAACTTTACCCTGCTGGCTGTCTTCAGGTCTAGCATTAACATCATGTCACAAGCAAATGTCAAAGATGTTTTATCAGGTTATTTCATTTTGGTTTTTCCATTAATATGCACCTACATCGTTTCCTCTTCTTTGTCCTTACACTTCAGTTATTAAAACACTTTAATATTCCCTATGGATCTTCTTTAGTCAGCCTATACATATTTAATACAAGCAGCTCCTCTGAGGGAAGCAGTCCTTCTATCAGCACCTTTACTGAAACAAGCTTACCTCTTCCTTGAATGCAAAGTGGAGGAATACACTTGTAACTAAATGACTTTAGAGAAAAAGCATCAAGTGAACAACATGAACTCTTCAATTCCTAGTTTCTAAAAATGACACTGATATACTAAAAAAGCCATTATGCATCAGCATGTCTTACAGGAGTGAGGTGCCACATGGCAAAGTATATGTGCAATAGGAAGAACAAATTGTTACCCTTAAACAAATTATATTTATAATCTAAAAAAAAAAAAAAATAGCTGGGCAGTAAGATGGAGCTTGGAGGCAGCGCTGAATTGAAAATAAAATCTTTTCTTTGGTTCTTCAGCCATCTCTGTTTGAGGTAGTCTTTTCTGGCCAGTGATGGGCTAAGGTCCTTCAAAAAATATTTGAGGAAAGAATGGATGAAAGCATTTCAACCAAGAATCTTTTGTCTTAAGAATTATTTTAAGCATCTTAGTTGTGTCTAACTTCCACCTTCCATCAGGGTTAATTTTCATCAAGGTCATGCCTTTATGATTTTCCACTCCTCTTTTTAAGTGCCTGCAGGATGAACTATTCTTCTCATGGATGACACATTTTCAAGCAAATTTCTATTTTGTTGCTCTTTGCTCATGCACTGAGTTGCAAAATATTCTTGCCCTTCATCGCTGCATAACATTATGTGAAAAATAAGCTAATGTAGCATTTTCTCCTTTAGGTCATGCATGTTGATATTCATCCAGACTGGACCTAAGGCAGAACTCTCTCTCCTGGAGAAAAATCACCTCCTCTGGCTTTAGGTGGACCTTACTTCCTGGCACAGAAAAAGATTCAGGGATGGGTGCACAGCTGACTTTTCTCTGTCACAGTGATACTGGCTCTCCAATAAAAGCATCTCCCCATGCTTATTGTTCTATGAAAATCAGATATTTTTTTAGCTCACTTTGCAGACACCAATTGGCAGTGACATTCTGCCCTTTTAGAAAAGTAAATTCAGTCACTGAAAATATGAGTTCCACTCCTGCAAACAGATATGTGTGGATAGTCTGTGCCTCTTTGCTGATCCATATTGATCAGGGATAAGGGTCTGTCTCTGCAGATAGCTTTGAAGGTTCAAGGTCTCTGTTGTGGCAACATGAGCAGTTTGCTGAGAGCCTGTACATAAAAGGAAACTGGGAGATGAAGTGGAAAATCTTGTCTCTGACCTCCCCCACTGACAGCATGGGAGGAAAGAATGTCAACTTGGGCATTTTTCGGCTTTAACTATGAATAGCTCCAGTGGAGTTAATGATACTTAACTAGTGTTTCTGTAGACAGCTAATCTGTTCTTCTGATCCTCCCAAGGCTCCCTGCCCCCCTTCCCCTTTTTATTAAAAAATGAACCCACTCAAGGCAGAATTTTAATCTTTTGTGACCTGCAGTTTTCATAAAGAGCTTGTTGGACAGGAGCAATCATAAAGTTTCTGTATCTGATGGCATTGTTTTGAAACATTTGTTGTGCTCCCCACTTATGGTTCAGCTGATAAGCACAGTTCAAGAAATAAAAAAAGCATTGTTGATTGTCAACAGGCATAACAAAACCAGATTGTGTTCTGATGGTATTTTAACAGAGATAATCTTTTAAAAATGTGCAAAGTTGACTGTGCTGTTTTGGATAGACATTTTCTAAATGCACAAAATACAATGCGAACAACAAAAGACATTAAAATCTTTAAGATGAAAGAGATCAGACAGATTTTTTTCTGTCCAATCCATTAAATTGTCTCAGGGATGGATTATATGCTGTAATTATCACCATAAATGCACCTGATTAAAAAATTTACATAATTAATGTGTTAGTAATAGCTTTGAAAAGACCTGCTACATATACTTGTGTGTGTGTGTGTATATATATGGTCAAAAAGATCACGCACACATATATATGCAAATTATATATCTAGTCCAAGAAAGGCTCCAAGTAACCAGGACCTCTCTTCTGTCATAATTCAAAGACCAGTAGCTGAAAAATGAGAAACTGGAAATCTTTAGGAGAAGATTTCAAAGTGGTTTATAATACAATAGATTGGTAAGCCACCAGCTTCTGAGAGCTGTAGCAGCTCTGCCTATGAGTAGCATTTGTATGGTGGCAGGATACAGAGGCCACTACTGGAAGTTTTTGCTATATGTCAAATCCTTGATGCAAAAAGTCCCTCAGTGAGGTGCAGCACATCATGTGAGCTCTGACACTTAGAGTCAACTGCTGAAAGGCCACTGAGAGAGGAAGTTTGAGATGAAATGAGCAATTTTAACACAAAGATTTTCCAGCTTCCTCAGACTCAAGTTCTAAATTTAGTGTCTCCTCTCCTCTCCTCTCCTCTCCTCTCCTCTCCTCTCCTCTCCTCTCCTCTCCTCTCCTCTCCTCTCCTCTCCTCTCCTCTCCTCTCCTCTCCTCTCCTCTCCTCTCCTCTCCTCTCCTCTCCTCTCCTCTCCTCTCCTCTCCTCTCCTCTCCTCTCCTCTCCTCTCCTCTCCTCTCCTCTCCTCTCCTCTCCTCTCCTCTCCTCTCCTCTCCTCTCCTCTCCTCTCCTCTCCTCTCCTCTCCTCTCCTCCTTTCCCTTTTTCTAAACAATGCTGGAGAATAGTGTTAGGAAAAAAGAAATATTTATTGACTTTGTAATGGGATTAAGGAAAATTGGACGAGAGTATCATTAACCCAAGGGATAAATGTTATATATGCAATCACTGCTATCCAAACCGTTGTTCATCTGGAAAACCAATTTAAGTTAAGCCTTTTTTAATTGCTTCTCTGTGTACATTTACTCAAATCAAGAAGGGGCAGAAATATTTATTTTTTCTTTGCCAGAATTTTGTTGTGAATGTCTACCTTTTTTTTTTTTTTTTTTTTTTTCTCTTTTGGATACTTCTTATAAATATGGGTTTGAACAAAATGTCTGCTTAGGAGTCAGAATATCTCTGTCCACTGAGGGAAGGAAGATTTCATACTGCAGCAACAGGGATTGAGGTGCAGCAGAAGGTGTCTAGATGAGATCGAGAATTTCTTAATATCACATCACAGGAACTCCTTTATATCAAAATGAAACATTTCATATTAAACTGTTGGAGAGTGTTCCGGGAAGGGGGCCATGAGGATGGGAGGGTCTGGAGGGGAAACCTGGTGAGGAGCGACTGAGTGACTTGGTCTGTTCAGGCTGAAGGAGAGGAGAATGAGGAGAGACCTCATTGCAGTTACAGCTTCCTCCTGAGAGGAAGTGAACAGGCAAGTCCTGATCACTCAGGCACATGGTGTGACCCTTGGGGTGTCCTGTGCAGCGCCAGGATTTGGACTCGATGATCCTAATGTGTTCTTTCCAACTCAGCATAGTCTCTGATTCAGTGGTTATCCCTTTTCCTTGGCTCTGGAAAAGAAGAGTTTCCTTGGAAAATTTGCTACTTCTTTTTCTGATGTTCTGGTCAACAAAAGGATGCAGTTTTACTGCAGGATGGTAAATAGATGCAGCAAAGGGACTGCATTTCAACTGAAGCTGTCACTCAGGCTGGTTAACTGTTGCCTGTGTGTTCAAAGAGGGAAAGGCTTTGAGATGAACTGGGCAAAGTAAGAATAGAGATTAGTTTAACATTTGGGACACTGCTGACTGTATTTCAATATTGACCTTGAGCACTACCTTGTCAGTAATGTATATATTAAGCCTTTGAGCACCAACATTATTTTATTGATGAAGTAACCTTTTGCTTGTGGTAATACTGGGAAACCACTGCATGTATTTCAATGGAATTTTTCTATGTGAGAAAAGCAACAGTAAAAAGCTCAATGTTACCATTTTCTTTTAGGTGCAAAACAGCCCACAAACCTCTGCATAAAACATTTTTCCTTTGTCAGCATATCAGAAGGTAAATTCTCAGTGCTAAATCTTGGCACAGTGTGTATGTGGAACTTCATGGCATACCTGTCAGATGTTCTGATTCATTTTTAGGACTCTGAAATATCACAGCTATAAAAGATTTAAAAGTTCAGCACAGATTCAGCTGCTTAATTCAAAGAACTGTGCTCATTAACTGTTTACCTGCCCTTTGCATACCCTCCAGGCTGAAAATGGGAACTGGCATCTTAACAATGAGCAATGCACCAGCATTGTGCTAATGAGCTGCTTGCCATGCTCACCTCCATGCCACTCTGCAGAGGCTTATTCTCTTTCATGGTACACTGTGTGGGGAGAAGGCAGCAGCACCCAGGCAGGTAGCCCCAGCAGATGAAAGCCACCAGAGTCCACTAAACAGGACATCAGCCCCCTTCTCTTCCCTCACATCCACAAGCAAATCCACATCTTCCAAAGCACAATGCTGCGTCCTGTGGTTGCTGTGGATTTCCTCACCAACCCTTTTACTTTTCCTGTCATTTCACAACACTTCCTATCAGCTGGAGGAGCATGGACACAGATGGGTGGTCCTTGCCTTGGAAGATCTTACATGTGCTGACAGCACAGCTGCAGAACAAGACTTTCCTGATTTCACAGAACAGATTTCAAGGCTGCTGCATGCAGGGTTGTCCAGTATACATTTGATCCTCTTATTTACCTATAGACCCTCTCTGTACCAAACAGTATCTAATATTGCTTTAAAAATATGTAGATTTGCTACTGCCCCAGCCCTTTTCTCTTCAAGAACTAGGTCTATTTACTGGAAATTTTTGGCAGTCACAGGATGGTGAGTACCTACATGTTGCAGTGCTGGGAGATGCTGTGGAATGTAAACTTCTCTAATGACAGCTCCTTCAAGCCCTTTTCAGTCTTGTCGAGTTTCCTTATTAATAGAAGAGAAGCAATCTTACTTCAATGGCAGCAACTCTCTAGGCAACTGCTGAATTTATAAGAATACAGATGGTGCCTGCCATTTCTTTTTTTCAGCACCACACTGCATTCCTCATCTGACATGTGGAACTTGTTTGGTACCATAATGCAGCAGCTGGAGACACTTTTCTTAGAGGTAAAGGCAGTTTTGCTTGCATTTTTCTTGGCAGCATTGAATTTTACCCACCTGCAGACAACATTAATATTTTTTTCCCTTCTGAGAGAGCAGAGCTCATGATGGTGATCTGATTTGAAATATTCTGGCTCTATGCCTCTTCCTCTCTGCACCACAAACTGATAGAGCTAAGCATTTCTCTCCTTCTAAACAGAAAAAAAAAATTAAAAAGAAAGAAAAAAAGCAGGCAAGCATCTAGATAAATCTGTATGTAGCATTTAAAGTATTTAAATGGAAATGTTTTGCTTTGGGATCTATCTCTGGCAGATAACAGTGCCAGATTTGAATTCTACCAAATTAAACAAAGACCAAGATTGTTTTATTAGAAGAACTAAATGGAGATGAATGCTATAGAGCTGAGTGCTTTGCAGTTCAGGCTAATCTTTCCTGACAGGTTCTGGTGTGCTGCTGACTGCACTGGAACAGCCCAAAAATGGACAGAAAGAGGAGGATCTCCTGATTGAAATGCAAGGATGCATTAACCATAGGGAGGATGTCTATGTCTCAGCTTCTGACAGCAAAATCCATACATTTGGTTGATTGCATGCTGTTGGTTAACTGCTTTCTGGGATATTTCCCTATTGTGTTTGTCAACGGCTGTTATTGCAGCAATTTGGGTTTCAGACTCTGGGTTTTCAAAGCAGCCTGCTGGTCCAGTGTATAGCACAGCTGAAGAAATTGGAAAGACCTAGAATAAAATGGCATGGAAATAGTACCATTTCTGATGATTTAGATGATACTTTTAGCAAATCCCTTGCTCCTGACCCTGTTGGAGTGCTTACTGACTCAGTTTGTCAGGCTTTAGATCTGTGCTATTTAGTAAAGATTTGCAGTTGGGGTTATTGTTGGGCTCACTACCAGTTCTCACCAGCAAAGAGAGTTTAAAAAGGTTCAAGGAGTCTTTTCAAAGTAGGATAATAACTCCTCCTATTTGACATGTTGTTAAAGGTTTCCTCAGGGTTTTAATCCAGAGTACATAAGAGAAAATATGCATCCAGATAAAGGCAGATAACTGGGTGCAAGCAGTTTGCCTTGGTTTTTAAGTGCAAATATCAACAGGCTGACAACTCTCCTGTGTGCAGGCAGAAGCTCTCATTTGTTACATGCATTTACCATTAGCACATAGCAAAAATATGTTCAATTGTAAATATCAGCAGACTTCTCTTTTCATATGCAGGAAAAGACAGTAGGAGCAAACCATATCCCCCAGCTGCAGTTCAGTCAGATATTTTCTTCACTTATTCAGTGTACAGGCATTTTTTGTGCAAGTCACTTGGATTTTGAAGTGAATTACAAGATCAGCTGTTCTGACAGGCCGAAAAGAATATTTTTAGTTCCATAGTTAGTAAACCAAATCAGCAGGACATGACATTTTGTGTGCTCTCTGTGAAAACCAACTGTTCCCTAGTGTTGGAGGTGAAAGGGTACATTTTTCCTTTGGCACATCTAATGACTGAATTTCAGTCACTTCACTGTTCTAGCAGAGCTTGTTCTCATAGCTTGGAAAACTTGATGGGTAATTAGAAATATCTGTAAAAGCAGCTAGAACTGCCTCTTCTTTGGCTCTTATCTAAAAGTGTTTTTTAAAAGTAGCTGAGTAATTTGATAATCTGCTGAAGATTTTTCATATAAAGCACTGAACAGAAATATTGCAGCTTTGTGGGCTGTTTGAAGATTGCATCTTCTCGCTGCATTAATGAAGTCCCTTCTGAAGCACAGGCACCCAGAGTTGGGACAGGCAGTTGAGAGGTCTGGAATAAAAATTTACTCTTCTCAATTTCACAGAATCATAGAAACCTAGAATGGTTTGGATTGGAAGAGACAAAGTTCATCTAGTTACAACCCTGTCATGGGCAGGGACATCTTCCACTAGATCAAATTGCTCAAAGCCTCATCCAGGTTGGACTTAAACATTTCCAGGGATAAAGCACCCATAACTTCTCAAGGAAACTTGTTCCAGTGCCTCACAGTAAAGAATTTCTTCCTCACACCTAATGTAAACCTGCCTTCTTTCAGTTTGAAGCTATTCCCCCTTGTCCTGTCACTACATGCTCTTGTAAAAGTCTTTCTCCATCACCCTTGTAGGCTCCCTTTAGGTACTGGAATGTGCTATAGGGTTTCCCCACAGTCTTCTCTTCTCCAGGCTGAACCACCCCAAATCTCTCAGCCTTTCATTTTCTTTACAGGAAAAAAAAAAAAAAAAAAAAAAAAAAAAAAGAAAGAAAAAGAAAGACAGAGATATGAAGGGAATAAAGGGAATATTAAAGTGAAATAAGTCACAGAGGAAAGAAAAAAGCAAAAAAAAAAAAAAAAACCAAAAAACAACCAAAAAAAAAAAAAAAAAGGATAATCCCATTTTCCCTAGACATCTCTAGGGAAATAGCAAAATAGCAAATATTATGTAAGAGACTCAAGCTCTTCTAATAAGGATGCCTGCCTTCTTGGAAGGATAAATTGGATTGGCATGTCTAAACTTGGAAAAGGAGTTAATTAAGGAAACTAAAAAATGGTGCAAAGGACAGAAAAAAAAGCAAACATGGAAAAAATTGTTATGGTTTCTCACAGTTTCACTAGTTGTCTTCTAATGTTTCCATAATTTGAGCCTGTCTGGGGAAGTTTTTGCCTTTTTACCACAGGATGTTGTGGATGTTAAAAGTATAAGTGCCTGCAAAAGGCAATTCATGGAATTAATGGGAAATGAAAAGATCCTTACAGGATGTTAAACACAGAGGAAAATACAATAACTGGCTTAGGATACTAAGATTTCTGACAGCTGAGAGGATACATTAGGAAGAGTATCTGGGTGTGCTTGTGCTTTTTCTATCTTCTTTCCTTTATTCATTAATGCCAAGTTTTGATCTGAATACACTTTTTGTCCTTCAGCTTCAGTATTGCTAAAAGCAAATTCTGTGGTTAAAGGAAGGGAGTAAAAGGTTCTAGCTGATGCTTGTCAATTACTGTTTTGAAATCTTTTCCTGCTTCCTTTACATCCACCAAGTAGTGATTTCAGCAGACTTGGTGCCAATTCACTGAAGTTCCAGTAGCAAAAAGCAAAGCAAGAGGAATTACCTAAATCTGAGGTTTTAATCCTCCTTAGTAGGGTCCTTCTCTTATATGTAAAAAAACTCTGAGAAAGTTCAATAGTGGGGCAAAACTGGTCATTTAATAATTAAGTCAAAACTTAATTTATCAGCACTTACCAATTTGGGGGGATGGGGGTGGGGGGGGGGGCGGGATGGGCTTTTTTGATGTTGCAGATACAGAAGACATGTAAAATACCTGTGGGATGGCTCCCCTTGGTCCTGTTTCTTGACTTTGGCAGCAGCAAACTTGGAACAATTTTAAAATCTTTCTAGTTTCTGGTCTAGGTTTAGACCAGTCTAGGGACTTTTCCTGATGTTGACTCTGCTCCTTTGTTGTTCTCTACTTCAGCTCCATCTCACTCCACTGGCCCACACAGGAGCCACAGGACAGGTTATTAACAGCTCTGTGATCTGTCTCTGCAAACAGCACAAGAGGAACTTGTGCTCAATACAACACTTTTACTATCATTACACGTGTATGGCACCCTGAAGGGGAATGGGAGGTTATTGTAGGAACTCCCAAAGGAACTACTGAAAAGCTAAGCCAGTTTCTCTGCTCAAGAGTGTTCTCTTGGCAAGAGGACCCAAGTCAGCCAGGCGGACAGGTTCTGGGTGATGGGGAGGGACAGGTTGCCACAGGCAGGGAGTGACTGTGGTGTGCATTGCTCCTGTCTGGTGCCAGGCATAGGTGCTGTGACTCAGACAGGCACTGCACCAGTGCCATTGATGCTATCGATCCACTTGTCTCCCCCCTGTTCCCTAGCTGTGCTGCAGTCTAAATCCTTCTGGCAGGGCTTCAAGCAAGGTATTTGTTTATGCAGAGGCAGCAACAGAGCTCCATGTAATGCTCTGCTCCTTTTTTATATGGGGTGTTTTTTTTGTTTGAGGGTTTTTGGTAGTTTGTTGTTTGGTTGTTTGCTTGGGGATTTTTTTGGGTTTGGGCCTTTTTTTATTGTTTGATTTGGTTTAGGTTATGGTCTGCAAAGTACTCATAAATGCCTGTTTTCTGTTGTGTTGCACAGGTACACAAGCTGGGTGCCTAGGGAGAGGCTGATGAAGAAACCACAGTGTTACCACATAGGACATTGCTAAATCGCTTCCCCCATTAACTAGTGACATTTGAGTTAAACTAATGAGAAGCATGTCTGCTGCAATGCAGTACACATCTATTCTTGGAGACTGCTTTCTTCAGCTTATTTACTGTTTTACCAACGCTCTTAGTCACCATTACAGCTGATTAATGAGGCCTTTCACTAAAGGGAAACTATTACAGACATTCTTATTTAATCTACTTTGAAACTTTTCTATTTCTGGTCATTGTCTTCTGTCCCTCCTTTCTCCTCCTTCTCATCTTTTCTCAGAAATTATAAGTGAAGCAAGAGATAATGCCTTCAGAGCCTTTGACCAACTGCTGAACATATAGAACATGATGAAAATCAGACAAAAAAGTAAAGTAATATCCTTGATAAAACAGGTACTTCTACATTAATAATCTGCCATCATCTAAATTGCCATAAAATTCTCAGCTAGACTGATATAATCCTAATGCCTTCTGCACAATAGGCAGGTTTTAAAGTACAAAACTCCATCTATTCTCTGATATAATCTCTATTTTAGCAGAACTTGCTGTAAAAGGGATGGCCTCAGGATTTCTACAGCTGGGGTATTCAGCTGCTTGCTTTAGGCTTATCTGACCTTGCCTGTTTTATAAGTCGTTCTCCGAAAGGAGTTTTCAGTAATATTAGAAGCGCAAAACACTGTTTTGTTTTCCAAACAAAAACCCATGCATGTGTGTTCTGAGGGTTCTGTCCGGGATTCTGGATAGACCCATGGATCTATGGATGGGAAGCAGTGGCTGTGCCCACATCAGGGTATGTCTTTATGATTTTCTATACTGATGTCTCATTTTGTACAATAAAAATAAAAGGTTCACTTTGGGGATTTTTTTTCCCCATTTGTATAAGTACCTGCAGTCCTTGGAGTTTCTCAAAACATTTAAATTTAATAGCAGGAATTCCTGGAAAAGCACAGTCAAGACACTTTCTGGGGCTTTAGCATTACCCTCTCTCTGATATGCCAGTAGGCAGGGGGCATGACTTATCCAAACCTCTATCCACTGAAAGTTAACCAGTCACAGAAGAGCTTTGTCTGATTGGACAGGAGGAGCAGAGACCACACAACAGGAAGAAAAGCACATTTTCAAAAGAATATGTAGATCAATTATGTCTTATTTATATATCTTTTTTTCATACAGAACATATGATCCAGCTCATAAATGTCCTAAAAATATTCAGTCTACTGCAAAGACAGCATTTTAACACCATGCAGAGAGATGAGATAATGAGGAATACCTCTCTTTTCTCATAGGTATCAAGTTACAAATATTTTACACCATGATTCATCAGCTATGTTTGACTTGCAATTTCTCTACTCAATTTGCTACTATTCATCTTCCTTCTGCCATGCTGTCTCCTTATATTCTTGAGCAATATCTTCCTCCTTCTAGGTTTTATTTCCTTTCACCCCAAACCAAGGGAAATAAAGGCTTAGCAACACGTCAAAGGGGTATCTAGATTGAGGAAAAAATGAGAATGGTAAAAAAAGCCTAGATGTGAGATCTTGACTGAACAATTTTATTCCATGGCAGGAGACAGTCTGCTAGACAAAATAATTTTAAATGCCTCTTTGCAGTGGTGCCACACAGATAGAGACAAAATCTCTTGTGAAACCAT
Source organism: Vidua macroura (assembly GCF_024509145.1). Lineage (NCBI taxonomy): Eukaryota > Metazoa > Chordata > Aves > Passeriformes > Viduidae > Vidua > Vidua macroura. Next base: position 59,344,772 of record NC_071574.1, read on the forward strand.
GATGTGATTTATTTCTCTGTACCCATCACTGTTATACTTACACCCTACAGGTAACTGTCCCTATAGCATATTTTCCCAATTCTTTAAGCATCTCTTATGTCTTTGTTCAATACTGAGGATGTGGCTGTGCACTCATGATCCAGAACTGCTCAGCAAAATATTTTCTGGAAGTTACTCAGTAATACATAAGTACAGTGCATTTTCTGTTTGAAAAAGGAAAGCTCTTTAGCCCTGAAATTGAAGTAACAATTGAAGTTATTGTACCTGCTCACAGCTTCTTGAATATGAAAGAGGAGAGCATATGAGGAATACAAGTACAGTGAATGGCTTCCCAAGGACAGGAGCTGTTTGCAGCCTTTCTCACCCATAAACACTATTTCTTTTACCTACCAGACCCAACTGGGTGATTACTAAATGTGGAACATGAGAAATCAAATCAAGATGTTGTTATAGAGCTCAGTGGACTGTGGTATTAGAAATGTGCTTTACTTAAACAGCTCTGAATTTTTATTAACTTTAGTCAGAGAAAGACACAACATAATGCAAAGAGGCTTTTTGTGATGTCCAAAAGGTATTTTTAAGCTCAGTTCTTTGTGAATGTTCTCAATTCCACAACTACTGAGTGTTTTGTTTATATGATTTCCCTGATCATTACCAGATCATGGTATGATCTCTTAGAGACATGGAATTTGCAAAATGTGTTATAATCACAGTAAAGGCAAGACAAAGTTCTGTAATAATACAGTGCTTTGGTTCAGTATATGAGAACAGGATCAATAAGCAGTACATTGATGAACATTCAGTCTGCACTGAGGTGAAAGGAGTAAGACACACATTTAAAACAAATGCTGCAGCTAAGAAATTTTCAACAAATAAGTTGTGTCCCAGTTTACCTCAGTTGCCCTTTACATTCTGTGAGGAAAACCTGCACTGTAAATATCAGCATTTGCCTTTGCTTAATAGTGGGAGCAAGCACAGATTTAAAACTAAAAAAGACAAAACATATCAGGAACACCTCATTCCCAATCACTTCAAATCACAGAGGACTTTGTAGTGCTTGAGATGATATATTGTTCCCCACACTGTCATTTCCCTGGTTTATCTAGTCTTCAGAATTTCTTATATTCATTGCAGGAAGCCCATTATACATTACAAACAATTATGTTCAGCTCTTTTCTCAAAGATTTATCCTTTCAATTTTTAACCGTAGGTTGTGGCCTTGAACACCGCCTTATCTGCTCAGCACCTGATAATTGAGGGAATTACACAGGACTTGCTAAAACAGCACATGGTAGTGATGACAAATTTAACCTTAACATATCCTTGTTAATGCTGGGGCCAATGCCTTAATCTAAATATCTACTTATATGCTCTGATTGTGGTTTATTTAGCTGCAAAGTACCTTGTCAAACACAAGAGTTGCTGGCTGTAGATCAATAGCTGCATGAGCCTACTCTGCTCTCCTGGTCTTTTCTGGGTGATTAGTTTTGTACCAAAGGTCTGCTGGCAGCCTCTCAGTGGCATGTGTTGGGCCAGTGAATCTCTTTGAATTGCCTGGCATTTGGATGAGAAAATTGTTTACTGTCTTTGGAAATTCTTATGTGGAACTTCTTATGTTCTATCTTATGAGATACTTCTATGAAGTATCTCATATTAGTTATAAATGGTAAATTTAAAAATATTAAAGAAAAAAGTTGATTAATCAATTCTGGTTGTAAACTGGAGATACATACATAAATAAATAAAGTTTATTCAGGGTTTCAGATGAAATTATAAGGCATGAAGCAAAACATTTTTTGTTTTTAAACTTTTATCCTCTTTTTTCTTAATGTATCAAAATGGAATGAGTAGCATTCAATCACTTTTGTCTGTGGGAATGATCTGTACCTTTCCCTTACACTTCTTTCTCTATCTTCCCTCACTCTCTTCTTTTTGCAAATTGTTGTGCTGCAGGTATACTTGTGGGCACTGTAATAAAATTCAATAATGCATTTCAAAATGCTATACTTCTGGAAAATTTAATGCTGTAGAGAGTTCTCAAAGTTAGGCAGAAAAAATGAAATAGATTTTAATCTAAAAACATCATAGATTTCACTTCTGCTGTTAAAAATATTCACAGAAGAATAAAGAAAAAAGTGTATGAAAGGGGAGTTGTTTCTGCTATTTCAGAATTTAATATTACTATTTGTTTATATTATATTAAAAAAAACAGATGGGAGATTTTGATTAAAAATTCATTTTAATTTTAGATGCCTTTCCTCAAAATCATGAGAAATGTCTCTGCATCTGGCTTCAGAATTTAAATACCTCTGCACATGATGGGTGCTGCAGGAAGTGATTCACGCTACTTGTTTAAGGATGCAGCGAGCCTGTATGAGAGGTGCCGATATATCTCCTGCCAATGGAAGGACAGCAGGCTAGAAAACTAATTTAGGAAAGTTAGGCTGAAGTCAGAAGTGGCTTTCTTCCCTCTTAAAATTTGCAGTGGGCAGTCCCATGCATTTGCAGGTATCCAGATCACTGTGATGATCTGCCTTGAAGTCCCTAGGGAATTTATATGTATGCGTGTGTGTGTGTGTGTGTGAGCATAATAGAACCATGGTTGTGGGGATAACACAGAACTGTTACACAAACTTCAGTGGTTATCATTTTGTATTTTTTTGCACACAGCATTTTGTAAAAGTTATAAAGCTGCCAAGTCCATTAAACTGGAGCATCCTGGACAAGTTGCTAAGATCATATTAAATAATTTCTAGGTGTTCATGTAATGTTTTTATAAATATTAGATAAGACAGAGCACAAAGCAGCCAGACATTTTTGAAGCAGAAAACAATAAATGTGTGGTATTTCTTTATGATGGTTCACATTTAATATTAAAATCCTGGTAATGAGCCTGACTTTGGAAGGCTATGTTACTAGAGACTGATCTATAGCTATGCATCACATGATTTAATGAGGGCTGTACCAGGCCAGTAACTCCTGAGCCTGTCTGTTCTTTCTCCCCTAATGGGATATCTATATTCTTGTTTTCTTTCTGGCCCTACAAAAAAAAAAAAAAAAAAAAAAAAAAAAAAAAAAAAAAAAAAATTATAGATCACAGTAACACACTCTTCATGACATTTCATTAGTCTGCTACAATTTCTGCATTGGAGGTTGTAGTTAGCTAGCTTCCAGAAGACTTTGCAGTGACTGCTTTGAGTTTATACTTTTCTCAGAAGAATGTAATTAATATATCCATCCTGTTACAGCAGTTCCAACTGGTGACTCCTGTAAGGAAACAACATTCCATGAGGGACCAAAATTTTAAAAAAAGTTTGATCTGTACCACATTAACTCCTTGGTTAAACTGGAAAGCATTGGTAGCTCTACAACATAATTCACATTTCCTAGGACTGGAGGATAGTATGACAGCCTAGGTTGGAAGGGACCACAGGAGATCTGCAGTGCAAACTCCTGCCCAAAATCTGGGCAGCTGTGAGATCAGTCAAATCTTCATAGTCTGCAGGGATGGGGATTTCACACCCTCTCTGGACAGCCTGCTCCACTGCCTGGCTGTCTACATGGGACAGAAAATTCATCTTTTTATATTATTCCAGTCATATTTATCAGCTTCTGCAGCTTGAACACACTTGGTCTAAACATTTTGGCAAAACAATTTCTTGGAAAATAGTATACAGAAGCACTAGGACACTTTGAATTGTGTAGCCATTTAAATCAAGACTGTCAAAGAAAAGAATTGTGATTGAAAGCATTTTGGTTTAGAGTTACTATCACTGAAAGAGACCAGAGTAAAAATTTGAATATATATATATATGTATATCTATGAACATTCTTTTTTCCTATGGCACATCAGTTTTAGGCATTACAAGATATGACATTTATATAGACCCACTACTAAGAATGAAAAAAAAATAATAATACAAAACCATAGCTGTATAATGAGCAGGCAAAAATATCTGTATTTTGAAAAAAATGCTTTATCTTGCAACTGAAAGCAACATTTTCCCTAAATATCATGTTCAAGGTAAGAAGCTTATTGTTATAGCAATGTCTCCAAAGCATTCATTTCTACTGATAACAGAAAAAAAGTCCAAATTTCTCTTAAAGCACACAGACCAAGTTTGACCAGATTTTAATCTAAATGCTACCTGCTGATGGTTTTAAAAGTGTTTTTATGGAAGATTGAAGTAACCAATAGAAAGAACCTCAGTTTTCTGGTAAAGTACCACGAATGTTATTGATCTCCATCCTATCCTGAGACAAAATTTCACCCTATATCAATTACTAGTTTTATCAATTACTGACACTGAAAATAATCTTCTTAATATCATTTATACTCCCTTTATGTTGTATAATAAGTCAGAAGTTTTACACGCGTGTTTGATAGGAAGTTTACATATAGAACTATATGTATTTTTGCTCTTCAAGAGAGCAAAAAAAAAATACAGTAAACTGTTCAGCTGTGGTACAACACAGATAAAGCTAAAGGTCTCAGATCAAATCCTCAGCAGGCAAAAAATAAATGTCATTTCATTGACTTTAGTGGAGGTACTCCTGTATGTGCCAGTGAGGATCAGGAATATGAAAGGAAGCATTACAAGAGCCATGAAGAAAACAAAAGCATTGAAATATTCTAATATACTGTGATTGTGTTTGGATCCCCAGAGAGGTGCATTCTAGAAATAGACCAGGAACTGCAATTACAGTGTGGATAAAGAAAGACAATGAAACCATCTCATTTTAGATTCATAGGGTCAGAAAAGAGAAATTGCCTGACATATTCTCCTCCTTTGAAAATCACATGTGTTAACAAGGAAGGGAGAGCACAGAACCTAATGCAGAAGAATTTGCTGCATCGCATTTAAAAGCTTTTAGAAAGGAGTATTTTTGTGTGCTTAAAAACAACTATGCTGAGTTAATTCTGCAAATGGAGTTAGCCAGAAATTTGAAGAGCTGAGGTGAAACCTGAAGAGAAGCTGAATATTTACAACTTCACTCTGTCCTAATCCTAATGCTGCAGCATGAATACGTTTTCTTAATCTCTTTGCTTGTGAGTCATCCTGGTGTCCTTTGCCGCACAAATTCACACTGGGCTATGTAATTATTTTTAGAAAATAGGAACTTTGTCATCTTTGCCTTGCAGAGGGATCGGGTGATGCCATTGGATCCCCATTGCTTTCCTGAACTTGTGACAATGGGGAACAAGTTCACACCAGTGATTATTCATGAGCTTTGTCATAATCAGGATGTGTATATGTAGATACAGAGCTACTGGGAATGGTTTCAATTAGAGCTCTGTTTGATTGGGAGTAGTGATGTTTGCTTCAAGCTTTACAAGCTGATGAAAATAACCTTCCAAACACGGTATCTCAGTCCCAAAAAGCCTGAGGGGCTTCCCATCCTGAAGGAAGGATCTTGCAAAGGAAGAGAAATAGTGCACATGATTGAATGCTTTTTTCCCCACACATAAAAGTGTGAGCCTGAAAAAAAGTGCTTGGGATTACTGGACAGCTAAGGGGCTGCATAATGAGATATGGAGACCTTCACCTTCAGGTCACCTGTGACATGAAGTCATTACCATCTGTCAGCTGTTTAGCAGTCTATGTGAAATGAATGTTGTCCTCTGTTCCCTGTGACCAGAGCTGCAGCCAGCCAAAATGGCATGTATTGGCATATTTCAAAGGACACCCAGACCACTAAGATTTCCTATAGTGCTGAGAATGAACTGACTCCCCTCATTCATAGTTGTTTCTCTTGTGCATATTTCCAGCTTTTACTAGAGGTTGATCTTGATTGTGGGATTATTTATGCTGTTTGATATCCCCCACTCCCTCCTGTCAATAACTATTTAATATAAAACACATAAAAAAGTGTTGGGAGTTGGAGCCACTTCCCCTGCACAAGACGGGCCATTAGAACAGCTCTTGTGGTTCAAACCTAGATTGTGCGTAACCCAGAACCACCAATGTCCAGGGAAAAGCATGATAAAGAATATAAATATGGAAATACTCTTCTGTCCATTTATTCTAAAATGCATATCCATACATCTTCTCCCTGATCTGAAGACTTTCTGGCAAGGTGAAGTTGTTCCTGTGTTTGCCTCCTGATGGATCTATCGTTCATGAATTAGGCTGTTCCTTTCTGGAACACATTTGTATTTTCTCTGCAGCATGACAGCAAAGAGCTCAGAGTGCTGGGCTCCTTCCTGCATTTTACCTTCTCTTTACAGCTCCATCACTTTACCATGCCTATCTCAGGGGTCACAGGCTCAGATGGAGAACCAAACATCACAGCTGAATCACAGTCTGATGGTCAGAGAACTTTCCAAGGACATTTCTAGACATGCCTTGACATTTTCCAGGGAAATGATGGCTGTGAGGAATCTAAACCCTCAGTTTTCCCACTTCTTGAGTACATAATTTAATCCTTACGTATTAAATGGAAGGCGAGAGCTGCAGGTGGCCATTCTCTGGGCAGTCTAAGGCCAGGAGAGGGACATCCAGGGCACCTGTTTTTATTCTGATGGTTACACATATGAGCAGTGGAGATCTAAGAGGCTCAGACTAAGAAAGTGTGTCCACACTGAGAAATGCACCCAGCAACCTTCTTCTCGTGTCTTGCCTTTGACCTTTCCATATGCACAGTGAACTTACTGGGGACAAAAGATGTGACTGATTTCCCAACACAGAGGACAAGAGGAAGAAAAAGAACTGAGTCATAGTGTGCCTGGTTTCCCTATTTGTGCAATGCTGTTCAGCTAGCTTAGGTTTTAAAGGAATACAGTAGGAAATGCAAGCTCTTTTTTGTGATACCATTTTTGACAAAACCTCAGGTTATATTTGTGCAGTGACATCAAATTATTTTTTTGCCTATGGATTTGCTATTCATTACAATTTTGTACATTGATTAAACTGGATCTTTGTAATGTTCAATATTTACAGTATGCTTATGAACAATATATACAGACTTGTAAAAATGTAAAACAGCCTCTGACCACTATTCCCTTCTTTTTTGCATAATGTCAAAAAATATCCCTCATCCCCAAGAAGTGCTGGCTGAGGTGGCACACACATACAGATGGGCACAAGAGCCCAAAAAGTGCTGCCAGACATAGCTATTCCCTATGATAAATATTGCCCTGTAATGCTTGCAAGAACTGAAAACTTATAAACAATAACTCGCAGCCAGCACAGAGAGTAAATTAAAGCAATTTATTGAATAGATATACATAAGAAATAAGAAATCATAGGCACACTCCATAAAATCACAAGTCCATAAACTCCACTACAGTGGAACTCCCATGTAATGAAAGGTAAAACTCTGCAGGACCTCTCATACATTCCCTCTTTATTTAATACAGTGCTTGGGTTTTACACTGCTCCTGATAAATGAGAGCCATCATATTGTTGCCATGGGTTACCCTTTGCTTAGGACTTTCCAAAGGAATAACTTTATGGGTTACTGCATAAACATGGGTTTGATGCACAGAGCCCCTTACTGCAACACTGTGTTGCTGAAGATGATTTTGGGATGTCCTACAAATATTTCTGAGGCAGACGCAGCAGTGTATTACACACTGACTCATTGTGCTGTGTCTTGATTCAGTGACACTGGGAAATGTAGATACATCTATCCCATTATATATTTAAAGGGTAACTTCCAGTGAAAAAAGACATTTAAGCATTTTTAAGTGCTGATGTATAGAGCATTAATGAAACTAATTGCAAAGCTAACAGTCAGCAATATTAGTTTCTTATTAAATAAAGAAAAAATAACCAAAGTAAGTGGACAAAGACACAATATTTTGATTTAGTTCTATAGTTCCTACAATTTAGATGGTTTTTTTTTTAAGTCATCTGGCTGACACCATTATTAGTATAAGGCACTGTAAATAAAGTCATTGTTGCATCACAAAATCAAAAGTATCCACCCAGAGAAAGCTTTACAGAGAATCACAGTGATTTTTGCCTTGAGGTTTTGCTCTGCTGTGTGAACCCCTGAGATTTCATCTCAATGAATAGTTTGAGAATTGCCTATTTCTAAATTTGCCAATTATATTTGTAGGAGCTGAATGTTTTCTGACTTAAATTATATATTTTCTTTAGATAAAGAAAATCCTATGTCTTATAAATATTTCATTAGAAAAATAAAAACATGTGAGCTTGTTTTACAGATAAGGTATCCAGGTTTTAGGAAAAAAAATTGCCAGGGAGAAGTTGAATTTCAGAAAGAAAACCAGTAAAGAAATTCAGAATAAAGTAGCTTACTTTAAGGTAAAAAAGAAATACATTATATCCACATTTATATACTTAGAGAATTTATGCAATTCCCATAATTATATATGGAAATAACCAGTTATTATAGAATGCTAATGCAAATGTGTGAGTAGTGGAAAACACACATACACATTTTAGCATAACAGTATTTTGGAATTCATATGCAGATTGATATTTATATTTCTATTTGCTAATTTACAAACAATATTTTGTCACTACTATATAAATATATGTGTGTGCATGTAATACTAACATCCAATGCTATATTTCAAAGTGCATTTGTTTCATAACTATATGCAGCAAAAAAAAGTTTGAACTATTTAAATATAAATTCAAATCTACAGATAAAAATGCATTATACAGCAACGGTTTGGAATTGTTGATCTGTCTCAACATATTACCATTGCTGGTAATGGGATGTACTTTGTGAAATTTCAACTTTCTGAGTCAAGGGGTTAACATTTAATCAATAGTTCTCACTGTTATGGGCTCTTCTGGGAAATACTAGGTTGTGATATATGCTATGCATCATGAAGCAGGAGTTAGAGCCTGGTAGAAAAATAATCTGATTGTAGAGTTTCATTGACAGTGCTACTCATACATTTTCTGCATGCCATTATTTTCCATAAAGTCCCCATAAAATTGCCATGGTCTTTTCCATTATAGTGTCTAAAAGATGTTACATGCCAGAGTGTTATTGTGCTCCTGTGAAAACCCATGCCAGGTTCCCATCAGGAGTTACTAGGGGCTGTTAATAAATTGGAATGTAATGAACTGGCGCTCATATTTTTCCAGTTAAACAATAGGTATGGGGGCTCCTTACTGCAACACAACCAGAAAAGCTGTGTGCTCTCATCTTATTAAAATACAAAGGCTGATCAGAAGAAAAATACTTCATCTAAATATTCTGAAGTATTGACAAATTACAATTCCAGGGTCATAAATTAATAGATTTTAGAGCCAAAAAGGAAAACTATGGTTACTTCATGTGGGAGAAGTGAGAGGTGACAGTGGTAAAATAATCCTTATTCATAAGACTATCTAGTCCATTTTCTGAGTTGGATGCCAAGGAACTATTCCTGAGTCATGTCATGCAGTCTTTGCTCTACAGAAGACAACGGAGGCTCACAAGCCTGTGCACATAACCAGACTGAAGGCTGGACAATATCTGGACCAAAGCCCAGTTTCATGGCCCAGTGTGGTGGGACAGACTAACAGCTTCATCAAGCGATTCCTACTTCTGCATGGCTTGATGAGCAAGGCATGGCTATGACAGGGAGCTTTGCTGAAAAATACTCAAGAAGTCCCAACAGGTTATGTGAAAGAGCAGATCTTTCTTAAAAACATTTTTTTCAGTTAAAATTTTCATGATAACTGGTATCTCTTTTTTCTTCTCTCTGAAAGATATTAACACCTCCCTGCCACTTCCAAGGCAAATGTTCAGGTCTTGTGTACAAGTCTGATGTTTTACAAAAAGAACAAAAGGCTCTATTGGGCCCCTCTCACCCATATGCTCACAGGAGTCAGAAGGAGACCTTATCACTCCCTTGGCCTGACCTTTGTGGAATGGGAATACCTGAAAGTTTCCAATGTCTTGGAGGGTTTGAAGACCCTGTGGGCAGTGAGTGGAGATTACAGGCAGCCTCATCTTCTGAGAAAATAATTGTAGGTAATGGTTGTCCAGGAGAAGTTTATTTCTGCACTTTTTTTCTTACACCTATTAGAGAAGAGTTCTGAGCAGACAGCAGCAGTAAATGGAATCTCATTTATTTTTTGTTAGGATCCATGCTCAAAATTTTTGCTTTCTCTAAGATGTAATTCAGGCAGAGAAAATCGCATCAACAGCACTATATGTGTTTCTTTTGCTGTTTTACTCTGGGGCTTTGTAGGTGAAATGATAACACAGAAGAATTGTGTGTTACTTATGTGTTATCTTTAATTACAAACATGCTTGGTATTCCTCTCACAACTTTGCAAGAACAGCTAGCTAAAAGAGAAAACAGATCCTTCTTTCAGTATGTTTGTGGCAGTTTTTTTTCTGCAAAGAGCAATGGCAACCAGCAACGTATCTGTTTCTAGGAGGTATTGCTGTTTAGTACACATGTCACTAAACCCAGCCATCTGACTTGAAGGAATCATTATTTCGCTACATAACTTAAAGGAGTCCAGCCCCTGTAAATCAGCTATGCACCATGCATGTATATGCTTTCTTTTACTGCCTGTTTGGGGGAAATTTATAGAGTAGTTCTCCAATAAATAACTTAATTACTGAAATGTAAAGGCTGCCAATGTGTTGCAGTGTAGCAGTGTTGTTCCAAAATGAGGCTACATCTTCCTTACAAGAAAAATATATGCTTGAAGAACTACTGCATTTTTAGGTTGCATGCAAATGAGCTGCTAAGAAATATAGAAAATTTCTTGTTTTCATACAGTCTTTTAGTTTTCACTATACCCTTACATTACCCACTTCAATTTTCCTTCACTGATGTATGGGCTACAGGTAGCAGAAATGGTATGCGAATGTAGGAGAGACTCTGTCCTGTGATTTTTATGTCCTTCAAGTATATCCTAACTCCTGACCCATGGAGAAACTCTTAAAAAATCAAAATAAACCAGACTGCATGTGGGATGATTTGATATAACAAGGTATGGTACACAAAACAGCTTGGAAATGGGGAAAAGCGGTGCCACTTTTGGCACAGCTCTGTCATTCTTACCTCTATATAGCTCTTCTTCAATTGAGAGCTTATACACATGCTCATCTTCCTCTCTCCATTTTAGTGTCAATGTCAGTAAGTATGAATTAAATTTTATTTTCATTAGTGAGACATGTCTGGCTTGCTCTAGACTCAGGTCACACTGATGGGCTGTGGATGCAAGTGATTTGTGTCTCTGAAATACTTAAGTATTGAATGCTCAAGTGCATAGAATAAAATTCATGGAGAAAAAAGTAACCATATTTACTTTCCTAAGTTCATGCTGAACCGTTTCCTAATCTGCTAATGCTTCATATTGCTTGTCATGGGACAAACATATTTGACAGTCTAAGCAATAAATCCAGCAGATATAGCTTAATGGTCTGTCAGAACTGGGAGCAAAGGCTCAGGTCTGGTGCAGCTACCTCAGCATCTCCTCCTGCCAAGGCAAAGCCGTGGTGTGTTAAGTCTTAATGAATCAGGCAAAGCCCAATGACAAAGCTCCCTTTGACACTGATGATGTGGAATTGGAACATTAAACACCAGTGCCCTGATTGCCTCTCCATGGGCATTAAAAACTGAAATTTCTCTGATGTTTCTCTCTGGCCTTGAGGTCATCCTTTTCCTTGGTGTTATTCTTTGTACAGAGAGTGTTGCTTCTGTTTTTTTTCCCTGACCTCAGACAGGCTTTTACTCCACAGTTTTGCTCAGTAACTTATTGCAGGTACAGAGCACAGAATACAATCTCACCTGAGAATATGATCCTCACATTCTTCACCTCATGCCATGTCCAGCAAGACACAAATCAGGGAAGCATTTTTCAAATTTGATGAAAAAGAGGCTGTCATCTGAACATCTTATCCAGTTCTAATCGCAATTCATTGACATTTCTTTCTGAATAGAGTAAGACAAAACAAAACAAAACAAAACAAAACAAGTACATTCATGTGATAAAAATTCAGTACAAGGTAGTAATTTACTTCAGCTACTGACTATATTCAACTTGATTTAAATATCTTAATATTTAATTATCTACATTCATCTTACTGAAATGCACATAAAGGAACATCTTCAAAGAAATTAGCTTTGAACATTATTTACAGACAAGGTGACAGCTGTCTAATTCATTCTCTTGTGCCAAGGGAGAACAGCAAAGTGATGTAAAAAGGTTTTGAACTGTATTATTTAATTCACATAATAAATTTCAAGTAGAGTCATGTGGTAGGGTTCTGTGTGGTTCACTGCCTTTCTACTGATTCTCTTATTAGATGTTTGCACATCTATGTCTGGCCCACATAAATGATTTCTCTAGCTGTCTTGAGTAAACTTTCAACAGCAAAATAGTGTGCTTTTACAAGAGTGTGTATTCCTCTGGTGTGTGTGTGCATATTCAGCACGAAACATTCTCAAAAGCACAATACTGTTTCAAAGGCCTTAAGGCAGAGGAATGTTAATGTGATTGCTTTCAGTGCTGATTGTGTACTCTGCACTGAGCAAGTTCTGTTCTGCCCTGAGTTGCTTATTGACTAGAGTCTGATGGCAAATGGCAGGAAAACAATACTGCAGGTGGGTAGATAGATAGACCTCTTGGGCTTCTGTCCAGTAATGATGGGATGCAAATGTTATTTGTAATGAAATAAAAACCAAAACAAACCACTTTTGGCTTTGATTCTCTGCATAAAACAGGGTTGGGAGTGCTGTGCTCTGCAATTTCTATAATCCTTTTAGCACTGAGCTGTGTAACGCTGGCCTTTCATTAAAATACTCTTGAGGACAAGGAAGAGCAGTTATACTCCTGACCTTACCAAATTTAGCATTTTGGAGAGAAGATTCAAACTTTAATGTCAAATAGCTGTTGTGTCAGTACAGAGAGCAGTAAGTGAAAAGAAGACTGAAAAGCTGAGATGTAAAAAGGTTAAAAACTACGTTTCAGCAATAAGTTCTGCAGAAGCTGATTGCTCTGATGTAGATTAAGCTGTACCCTGACCTTTCAAAGAATTTTTTTCAACTGTCACTGTATGAATGCATGAAACAAGCAATATCATTAGGGAAGACACCCAGGCTGGTAGACTTTGAAGAGATTATGTCAATGAGTCATGACCCAACCATTCAGCAAATGGAATGAAGGTTATAGCTTGTACATATCAAATAAATTTAACTGAAAAACTGCAATTATGTTTCTCTCTTAAAAACATATTGGTCATAAAATCTGGGATTATTTAAAGCTTGTGTACTCAAATATATAAAAATATGTATGTATAGAAAGGGCTAAAATCAGCTGTTGTGAACTTCTCCAACCTTTTGCACCTACATGTGTTTCCTACTCAGTGGGAGACAGCATTCTTAGCCTATGAAAATTATGATTATTTCAGACATTTTGCATCTGGCAAATTGTATTTAAGAAATAGTCTCTGCGTGGTGCTAACAACATCCAATCATTCTTAGCACTTGTTAAATTGAGCCGTTCTGGGATATTTTCACCATTATTTGCAGAAAAATATGACTGCTCTTTTGAGTCCCTAGTAGAAAATATGACACTAGGAAAGCATTAATGCATAAAGGTTTGGGCTGTGCCAAATTAGAAATTGCATTGGGAATAGTGTGGTCAGCAGGTAAAGGGAGGTTATTTTTCCCCTCCACTCTGCCCTGGAGAGACAGCAGCTGGAGTTGTGTCCAGTTCTGGGGCTCCCAGCTCAAGAAACTTCTTGAGTGGTCCAGCAGAGGGCTAAAAAGATGATTATGGGACCAGAGCACCTCACTTATGAGAAAAGGATGAGGGAGCTGGGCGTGTTTAACCTGGAGAAGGAAAAACGGAGAGGGGACCTCATCAAAGTCTGTGAGAATCTGAAGGGAGGGTGGCAGGAGGATGGAGCCAGGCTCTGCTCTGTGGTATCGAGTAATAAGACAAGAGGCAAAGGGCAGAAACTGGTGCACAGAAGGTTCCAACTGAATATGAGGAAAAACTTCTTTACTGTGAGGGTGACCAAACACTGGAACAGGCTGCACAGAGAGATTGTGGGCAGCTGCTTGAATATCTCCCTCTCTGGCAATATTCTAACCCCACCTGGATGTAATCCTGTTCAACCTTCTTTAGCAGGGTGATTGAACTAGATGATGTCCAGAAGTCCCTTCCAAACTCAATTATTATGTGATTCTGCGAATCTGGGGGATTATTTTTTCTTTGTGAGCTGCAGTCATTTATAAGACTCCCACCTGGAGCACTGTGTACAGTTCTGGTGCTGCCAACATAAGCGGGAATTGTTGGAGAAGTCCAGAGGAGCACCATGAATTTGGTAAGACAATGGGAACATGTCCCCTACAAAGTCAAGCTGAGAAAGTTTGGGCTGTTCAGCCTGGAGAAGAGAAGTTTGTACGGAAACCTCATAGCAACTTTTCAGTATCTGAAGGGGGTCTGCAGGGAAGCTGGAAAGAGACTCTGCATCAGGAACTGCGGTGACAGCACAAGAAGTAATGGGCACAAGTTAAAAGAGGGGAGATTCAGGTTGAATATCAGGAAGAAATTCTTTACTCTGAGGGTAGTGACATACTGAAACAGGTTGCCCAGATAGGTTGTGGATCCCCCAGTCCTGACAGTGTTTAAGGCCAGGATGGATGGGGCTTTGAACAACCTGGTCTAGTGGGAAGTGTCCCCACACTTGGCAGGAGACTGGGACTAGATGATCTTTAAGGTCCCTTTCAAGCCTTTACATTCTATGATTCTATGATAGAAACCTCAGATGAGCGAGCAGCTCAGGTTGAAAGTGTTTCTACCCTGCAGGAGTAAAATTACATGGCAAAAGGTGCACTTTCTGGCACAACACCCAGCAGGAATTAATCTAACTACACAGACCAATAAATGAGGGGATGATGGGGTGAATTTCAACACTGAAACACTGAACAAGCTCTCCAGAAAGCTTCAGCTCTTGGGGAACTGAATGCGCCTTTGTGTAAACACATTTTTGCTGCACCAGAACACAAACTACCAAGATTAAAACTATATGTTGTATATTTATTCAAGTTGCTGTTGGAGCAGACATTGCTTGACACACATGGGTTTGGTGTGTGAGCTGTTGCTGACTGGAGGGATCTCATTTGTTGAATGTCTGGGTTAATACAAGTCAAGCAAAGCCCCAGACTAGAAAAGTGGCAAAACATAGGCAATCAAAGCCTTTTCTTCCATGCCTCTTATGCAACAGGGCAGAAATGGTCAATATGCAGCTTTCTACAAACAGTCTTTCCAAACAAGACAGGTACTTCCACTCACAAAAAAGCACAAATAAGCAGAAAAAAATTACTTTTCTTACCCAAACCCTTAATCTGTGCTTGAAACTCAAAATCAGCCTAATCCCTAGTTGATCACAGTCCACCAAACCACTTCACATGTCAATCAAGGTTATGTAAGCTATAAAGTGCAGACTGACTACAGGAATTTTACGTGCTTGACTCAATCTCTTTGAAAAGTGTCATTGATCTGGGTGATTCTAGCACCAGCCTTTGTTATACCAAGTTTGGAAAGAGAGGTAAGAAAAGGGGAGGAGGAAAAAGAGACTGTGGCTGTACAGGCTCCAGCCTCAGTCACTTCCATGAAGGCAAAGAGGCAAAGGAATGATAGGGGAAGACACTGTGTGCTTCCTGCTGGTCACTCTTCCCTCATTTACTGTGGCTGGGAGACAGTGTTCTCTTCAGTGACCGGCTTTATCAAGTCATGGACATTGTAGCAAGTTGGGTAGAAATGTTCTCCCATTCTAAGTCTGTCTCCTCTTAGGTCAAGCTGCTCTGTAGACAAGGGCTTTTTTGATTAAGCCAAAGGAAAAATTGTTTTTCAAGTTTCATTGAATGGATAGCTATTGATGATACAGGCCTAGCATGAGAAAAATTTTGTTACATAAGTGAATATTAAGAGCTGTCTGTACCCTTAACAGCCATAAATTTTTTTGCAAAGGAGAAAAATGTATCTAAATATATATATGTATAAATCCTTCCTAGTCATGTGTTTGACTTTTGGAACTCTGCAAAGTTGCATAATGAATCTGGAGATCACTGATCACAGAGCAGAAGTTCATGACCTTAAGGACTGTATTTCTCTTCAGTAAGAAAGGGGTTATAGCACCACTGCCACATTCTCAGGATTTCTGGTCAGGAGGGAACTCTTCTCATTCACATAGACTAGTGATATTCATGATGATATCTCATTTTCTTCCTGCTCACTGGCTTTGTAGCAAATGTGTCATCAAACAGTACGCATAGTTATGCTTTTATGCCCATTATACATATATCTATATCTAGATAGATAGATAGATAGATAGATAGATAGATATCTACATACATATCATTTTATCCATTCTGTATAATATTTGCCACATGACATTTTAATGTGGACCATCATAAGCCACCTTAATTTCCATAAGTGGCTCCTGTTAAGAAACTCTAATCTTGTGATAAGTTCATGATCTCTGTCTTCACTAAGTCCATTATTCATGCTCTATGCACCATGTTGTCTTTCCTCTTTTTCTTGTTTTTGATTTCTACGAGAGACACAAATTAAAGGAGCATGTGCTATTAAATTCTCACATTTAGCATTCCTAATTGTCCATCTTGCATACAGACAGTAACAGCATTTGCTTTCTCTTGGATCACCTCTTTTACATTCCGCATTTGTTTAATTGTCATTACCTTACACAAACATGCAAGGTGAGAGTCTTTCCTTGACATTTCCCTTGGAGTAATGATAGTCTAATTTTTGAGACTTTTGCGACATTTTACATCCCTGTGACTAAGTCTGAAATTAAAGTTGAGCTTCATGCTGCACAGTCCTTGTCTACTTGGCTGCAGAAATCTGGACATTGGAATCTACATCCTGAAGCAATTTAAAAGAACTTTTACCAGAACATGACTGCCCTCTTACCAGTTCACATAGCCCAGAGGACCAGAAAAGATCTTTCACAGATCTGATTGTGATTGAATTAAGACTCATTTCAGTTTTCTAACAGTTTCATCCACGTAGAGGTTCACTGCTCACTCCTGTCCTTGTAGCCCGTACATCTGAAACTTTGTCCTTCTAAATTATATGGTCCAATATACAGAGAATTGCTCATCACATTATACACAAGAGTTGTTGGAGGGGTTTCAGTACTATGACATTAAGAAAAAGACCAGTTTGTATTCGGCTGAGGTTAATAGCTTTGCAGAACTCATAAAAGCATTCACAATTGTTCTTGACTGAATCATCATAACAGCAAGCAGGTGCTTATATATAATCATACGTTTTGGGAACTGTCTCAGATCATTTGTCTGGCTCAAAGGATGTACCTCACAGCTATTCATCTGAAAGACATAAAATGACTCAAATTGGCCACTTGGCTTTCATTTCTACCAGAAACAGTGTGAAATTCAAGATCACTTTGTTGTTTACACATCTTAAGCAAGCGACACAGAAATGGCACTTTTATATGTCAGCAGTGGTTTCTTTTCTGTTAATGAGTAAAAAGTCCCTCTACTTTTTCATCCTATTTTGCAAAGTCTATTATGTAAGTTTGATTTGTTTCATGGGTATAAATGTTATTTCTGGCCTCTAATAGTTTTCATCTGGCTTCAAGCAGCTTAACCTAAAGATTACTGGTAAACAAACTCATTGACAGAAAAGCCAATGATCCTTTAACATATACAGTGATATTTTCTTAAAAGAATAGAAAATCTTAATTTTGTTGCATGATTTTAACATAAAAAGCTCATTCTTTTATTTAAATGAAAAGTTAAGAATAGGTAAATGTTTCTCTTTTAACTGTCCATATTCTGATTGAAGAAACCTCACTTTCTTATACTGCTGCTTCTGGACTTATATCTATGTGGTTTAGATTATTCAAATCATTGTTTCAATTATTTTTAGTTCTTTTAGGCGATACCAGTAAGATACCACTTTTGAATAGAGTAGTTCATGAAAAAGAACCCCCACAATTCCACAACTGCTTCTTTTTTTCACAACACAGTTTGTCTAGTTTCTCCTACTACAGTAAAGATATGCAATGTGGTGAAAGAAAGACTAGGACTTGACTGATGATGTTTCATACTCTTTGCATTGTCAAGCTGCAAAGGCAACACAGGATCAGGGGACAATACCACCAGCAGGAGTGCAACAGCTTTAAAACTGCTTTGCAGTTTGTTTTGCACAAGCCAATGGTCACAGAACACCTGGTAGATAAGGCCGCCTTAGTCCTCTGAGCAGTCTAAGTTACTGCATCTCCTCCTTCAGATGCTGAAACAGTAAAACAGTTTTCTACTGTAAAAAAAAAAAATAGCAACAAAATGGAAAGAATGTATGCTGCCCCCCTGAAAATGGATAATTTTCCTTGTTTTTTTTTTTTTATTCCCATTTGTTCCTTTGCCCTTAATACCTTAATACCATTTCCTTGCAGCAGAGAATCAAACTGCTAAAAGAAAAGCTTCCAGGACTTGTTTCCAAGGCTCCAGGAAAGGCTGATGACTATCAAGAAAATGTCTTGTTTTCTTTATGACTTCTCGTTTTGCTTTGGGATCAAAACTTGATTTCAAAGTGCATCTATGAAGTTGTATCTTACATCTCAGTGAAATACCTGTGAGGGCCCTTCAATGTCAATGAATTGCATGTGAGACCTAACAAGTGCTCTGTGTCTTGTTTTGATCAAGCTGTGCAATGAATTGTACATTGATTTAGCAACTGAAGTAGGACTTGTGTAATTAATTACGGAAATTTTTCTGAAGTGCCAAAGTGTCCAAAGTCAAAATGTTGCTATACTAAATCAGTAATACCTCTCTGGTAATTCAGTGTTTTTATTTTTTTTCTTTTCAGATATGTGAAGAAGAAGGCAGATTTCACACTTTGAAAGTAGAAAATTTTTGTTATAACAACTTTTCTCAGTAAAAGTGATTGCCTTTGGAAGGTGCGATATTCATGTGTCTCTCCACAGATTAATTCTCTTGGATCTTATCAGCAGTGGCAAAAGAAAATGGAATATCTATCTCCTTTACTGTAATGTAGGCATGCCTAAGCATTGCAACCACTATTTTTTCTAGCCCTTTAAGGATAAATTATCAAGTGGTAAGGAAATACTAACCTCGTTTGCATTAGGTTTAGTTCAGCACTGGTATTTCTACTAGGTGAAAAATAGCCTCTTGTACTGAAATTTTTTGGGGAGTGATAATCTTCCAATAGACAAATTTGCAACCCAGAGAAAGGTAAATGCAATTTTGGTTTCTTCTTTCTCTACTATGATAAATAAGACACCAAAAAATATTTCATCCTTGTGTGTGGCTTTTTTTTCAATATGCTGCTCTGCTTATGTTCATCGTCCAACTAGGGAAAGAAAATCTAGCCTGTTATTAACTATTCATAGAATTCACAGTGAAATCTAATGTAATTGTGGTGTTGCTGGGCTGCTTACTCTCAGGTAGTGGCTTTCTGCTGCCCTTTCCAGACCTAGACCTCCATTTGAAACTGCAGCCAGCCAGCATTTGGCCATAAGCAGGTGTTCTGAGAAACCCAGAGCAAGTCAATAAACAACTGGAATTGAACCTAGACTCTGAAGAAACAGATAGCTCAGGGTAATGCTGCAGCAGTGGTGTCTGAGCACAGCAACATAATTCCTCTTTGTAATGGATGACCAGAGGGGAAGTAAAATGGATGCTGAGCAAAGTAGGAAAAGAACAAAAAGTTCTCCAGAGATTTGGATGTCAAATGAATGTATAAGGGAACACTTACAATACATCTTGTTTAACTGGAATTAAACTTATCTTTAAGGACATTCCGTTCCTCACACTCTCCTAAGAATGACTTTATTTAGTATAATATTATAAGATATCTACTTAAACCAGCTATTAATTAATATACTGTATTACTGAAGTATACTGTAAATAGCTTTTAATGAATGGTATTTATATAAACATTTGTATACTCAATATATCGATTGAAAATTTAGGGAGGAGAAAGGCTCAGGTCAATATCTGTAAGACCAGTCAATGTTCCTTTAATTATAATTTTGGAGGCATTCGTATACCACTTGTTTTTAAAAAGTGAGGTGACCTGCTCCAGTGATGAATCTAGTCACACTGGCTTACTGTATGCTCATCTGTGTAAGTATCTTAAGAGTTAGGTTTGCCTGAACTGAGTTTTCTTTGTAGTTTCCCTCTAGAGATTAAAGTGTCCTGCATAGTAAAAATCAATATACGACATCTTTCATGGGAACTGGGCTTGATAGAATATTTATTTGAAATTAGTGACTGGAGTAGTAGAAATCTGTCCTTCACAGCTAAAGTTGAGCAAATGACTGTGTGAATAGACTGCAACTGCCTTAGGAACTATGCCAACAAAACAGTTCCTCATGACCCACAGCCTAAAGCCATGACAAAGGCCTAGTGCCCTTGAATATGCAAAAGAGGACAGGTATTTGGAGGTGGAAAATGGTTTTGCCACTTCAGCTTGTACCAGTTGTGCCAAAAAGAAGCTTCTGGATCTGGTTTGGACCTCATAATTTAAAAAAGGACTGAAGAAATTCTATGCATCTCACCTGTGGTCCACAAGTTCTCTAACAATGGAAAACATAGAAATTTAAGTCTCATTAATTTGTCCAGAAGAAACCAACATAAGCTTTTATTTGATGGCATGCATGCCATTCTGAAGAGAAAATAGTCTCTGCTAGTGAGAATTATAATGTGCTAGAAAAAGGCACTGCAAGAACTAGCACCTAGAAGTTAAATCTGCAGATTCAACCAGAAGGAAGGCACACAGGTGCTCAGCATGCACTGGAAGAGACTGCTGAAAGAAGTGCTGAATTTTTCATTTCTTGGAGCTTTCATATCAAAACTGACTGCCTGTCTCGAATTGCCGGAGTTGAAATCACATCCTTGTGTTCAATAAAGGCATGCCTGGATGTGAGGTTTGATCAAGGATCTCCTACTAAATAACCTAGTGGTCCTTGTTGACTTTAAAATCAGGCAATCTATTTCGTCTACAGGCTGTGGGGAGAAGAAAGAGATAAAGATTATTTCCATATTTTCATTTTGGGAAGGTGCTCAGAGAAGTGTGATGCTGTGGTATATATATAGATAGACAGACAGATGAGAATTGATGACTTCTTACCTTGATAAGAAAATTCTCACACTTGCAATATGATTAAAGAAACATCAAAATAAAACAGATTAATTTTTCCTTTAATTATCACAGTTTCTACAGCTGTTGAGAAAATTATATCTTCTTTAATATGCCAAATTTCTTATTATAACCAACAGATAACAAGGGAATAAGGGTAATTGGAATTAAATTTATACAGTGGAGAATTCTCCAGTTTAATGTTGTCTAAATGGGTTTTAACATATTGAAACTGCCAGAAACTCACATGTGAATAAAAACTGTAAAAGAAAAAGAAGAAGAAAAGTAGGATATCAAGTAAACACAGTTCCAGAAAACTTTTGAGGTAAAATAGTGCGATGTAACTGGCAACTCCCATGAAGTTCCACTACCATTGATCAGTGCTCAGTTAACATAAGTTAAGTGCCAACACTGATAAGGAATAGATAAGTCTCACAAAACATGATTCTCCTTGGTGACAGGTTATTTTCCTCCATGACACTAATCTTTTACTTCTTGCAAGATGAGAAACTTCAGAGGAAGCTCAGTGGAGCGGCAGGAACAGCAATTCTCTCAGAAAAGAACCTATTTTGATGCTGGTATTTGTTTCAGGTCAGCACCAGTCATATTCAGAGCTCCCTGCTGTGCAAAACTCTCCCACAGAAGCATGGAAAGTGACCTTACACAGTTGGTCTTACAGCTGAAATCACCAAGATACAAGGTGGACAGTGAAGGGACCAGAAGCTGAGGTGACTTGCTTGCATAGCCAGGTAGAATTGAATTCAATCCTGGGACTCTGGGATTCTGAGCACAGTGTTGTTTGCTGTCCCTGACTGTGAGAACTGGGATGTGAATTACCACTAAGTCTAAGGCAAATCCCAAGAGCACAGCCTCTGCTAGTCTGCAGCATCTTTCTGCTGAGGCACCTGGGGTGTCCTCAGACAGCCAGACAGCTAACTACCACATGGGAAAAAAACATGCCATGATCTAGTCTTTTCCAGTTTTTATTGCTGAAGAAAGTGTTATCTTGGGTTCACACAAATCTTGGGCAAAATCCTAGCTGCATGAATATCAATAGGAAATTTTCTGTTGACTTTCGTGGGAGCAGGGTTTTGCCTCTCAGGCTCATGAATCAGAAACAATGCAAAGGTAGCTTTGAAAGTGTGGCTTTTTAACGGCATCAGTAGGAAAGGAGCCTTTTCCTGGGCCATCCAAGATATTAAATTTTAAGGTTTGGCCAAAATACATTGACAAATGTAGTCTTCATCTGTATGGATATCAATGGTGGGCACATCTGCATTATCACCATTTTATTTTCTTTCTCAGGTGTAAGAAACAAATTTCTAAGCAAATCTTCTGTTTGCTCCTCCTTTCCTGCATTTGTCATCAATTGTAGAGTGATTTTGAGTGCATGAACTAAATCCTTATGGGTGAAACAAAACCAAAAGATGGGCATGGGGAGAGCCCTGAATGTGCTCCAAGTACTAATAGATGCTCAGCTCACGGGGCTAGAAGAGAATTACTCCAAAACAGACCATGGTCAGAGTGTTTGTGGGTGCTGCTCTGCATCATCAAAATTTCTGCTCTGCAGATTTGGTCCTGTTGTGCCACATTCCTTACTAATGTAAGCACAAATATATTTTCATCAGTTATATGTCCAGGTTAGCACTATATTGAAACCAGCCTTTACACACCTTCTGTCTGTACAAGACCTAAAAAATTTAAGCTAGTGCCCACCATAGAAGTCTTGTACCCGAGGCAGTGTTTGAGCTATATCTGTATGAATGACTAAAAATTACTTTAATTCATGTTGCAACCCACATTGATTCCATAGATCTTCTGGATATTCAAAAAGTCAGATGCTCTCTAAGTTAGGGCTCCCATAGTTCTTTAAATCATGTGATCCCAGAATCACAGGAATTATTTATATAGTCAGAGCAGAACGATTACAAGTTCTTGCTTTTTTTTTCTCCAGGCCAAGACAAGCAAATGAGATAAGTACCTTAATCCAGGGTAGGTGTTAGGTACATAGGGAACTACTAGTGCCTGGTGATGCCCACACTGTGCAGAACACAAGAGGTTCATCATCTCTGTAGGCTGGCCCAAGGCAAAACTGTCATGGATTATCAGAAGAAAAAATCAGCTGATATTATATCATGGTATAATCTGAGGCAGTAATGAAAGGAACTTCCTTTTTTATGTGCTTTCATTTGAATCTTGGCTTCTGTAAGAATGCACTGAAAATAGATGTTACCCTGTCATCAGATCACGACTGAGATTTTCCCAACCCAACACCTTGCTCTGTACATTGCAGGAAAATAGAGTTTTTGTGTTATTAGCTTCAGTATTTACAATTCTATTACAAACACAGTAAGCTATGAAGGAAATAAGTTCACTGTATAGATAGCAATCCATATGTGGGAATAATATAGATATTTGATACTTAGCTGAAGTATATAATGATGGCTGTATCAATCTGGACTGCTAGTTCCTATGTCCATTTCATCTCTAGTTTACAGTCAATAAGATTTCTGAATGGCACAAAAGTGTTCCACTTAAGTGACATGATATCTAGGAAGCTGTCAGATATCAAGGAAAAGGGACAACACTGCCTGGAAGGACCAGAGCTCATTCTCAAGAGAGTAGGTGAAAAGATGATTTTATGACATTATATTCTGACACTGTGTGAATCAGTTTTAATGAAGGATATACTTGTTTTATTTTGCAGTGATAAATCTGAAAATATTTAACGCCCTAGGCCTGAAGGAAAAGAGGTGATTTTTTAATGGAGTAAAAAGGTGCTATATCTTTTTATTGAACATGAATTTGGGAACTAAAACTAGATAAAAATACTTTTGTTCCCATATTTTTCTCACAGAAACTGAATAAAAGCAAGACTGTATACTTCATCTTTCTATGACTAGCTGAGATCTGCCTATAAATTCCTATTGCACATGGTATTTCACTCAGATTTTTCAAGTAGGAAAAGATTCCATTTCCTAAGTCATCCCAACTTCCAAAGAACCAGATATATTTTTTTTCAGAGTTATGAGCTAATTAAAATTATCTAACAGCAACATAATTTAAAGGTCACTTATATACATATATGTACAAAAAATGTCCAGGAGTCTTTTTAATCCACTTGTGAAGTGCAACTGTTTCTGCAGTGAGACATAACAAGCATCTAATAGTAAAAATACATGATAATTTGAGATAGCAAGTGAATGAAACTTCTTCCTGTCACAGCTGTGTCATGATATAAGTAGAAAAAAATGCAATTATGCAGTTGGAATTTGAGAGGGACATTAGAATTAATATAATTGTTTCTCTACAGAAATGGGAGGACTTACATGTTACTGAGGAAACTAAAAATATCTTAAAGAGACTTGCTACCATTGAAATAAACCAACTTTTCTCACTCGGAAGAAAGTGTGGTTAATCACCACTGCACAAATTCCCTCCCGACACCTTCATTTCTAATTTTGTCTCTCTAATATCATCCTATGGGTTCTGCAATCATATTCTCATGGATATTTATGCATTTCTCTCAAGTAAGAACAAGCCAACATGACACACTACCTGCTCTTTCTGGTGGTAATACTGGCTGATGCCTTTGATATCCACAGTGGACTATTTCTAAATTTTGGATGCTTCTGAAAGTAAATAGACTAAGCTGATTATGTCTATTCATTTAATGTGGTATGTGGTTTCTTTGGTGTTTGGTCATGCTTTTTAAAATGTAATGATAACTGATAAGATCATCTCCATCCTTTTGTCCTTTTCACATCTGTTTGAACAATTTTGCCTAACTTATGCAACAAGTTTGGGGTTCTTTTGTTTTTTTTCTTCATTTAGCTGTTTTCTTCCCTGGCTTTGCATGTGATTCAAATTATGATGAATTCAATTCTCATTACAACCATTGCCATAATCATGATTATTTGCTGAAATGAAGAAAAACCAAGTGGTCCCAAAAGATTACAAACTCCATTACCCCCAAAAACTATAGTGTAGCACCATGGATAGGAACAAATGGAAAGATGAATTCTACCGTGCTACCAGTGTGATAAGAAGCCTCCTTAGTCTCATAGTTATGCTTTCTTTTTCTGCACATATCAAAGAAGAACATACAAGTTGAGCGCTATTTGAAAACTGCTCTTCCTTTAAATATAATCCACAGTTATGGCTCTGTAAGTACCTGATTCCACTATAAGCATCACATGTATGAATGGAAAAGATGTTTATTAAGCTTTTACAGTCCTTAATGTTAATTACTGAAATTAATGACTGGAACTGCAATTAGAGTTCAACTAAGGGTTTTCTAAACTAATAATGGGGCCTCATGAATATTGCTCATGACTGTCTACTGGGAATTATTTAGCAGCCATTAGATTTATTATGTATAGGACCTCAGTTTGAACTTTCATGACTCCTCTTCAGATAAATTAGTGATGTCCTGCAAACTCATAGGACCACATCTTCCTTTGCTTTTTTTTTTTTGGAAGAAAGACAGTTTTAAAGGCAACTTTGCACCCAACAAAATTAAAATGATGACTTACAACACTGAACACATCACATAAAAATCTCCTGGATGAGAAAATTTACTTTACTTTTCACTCTGTAATGCAGAATCCCACTTGGAGGACAAAGGCTACCCTGACACTAGAACCAAGCTTCCATAACAAAACTGCTAAACACTTTCAGGTCACCACAGCCTTAGAGAAGTTTCACAACAATAAGGTAAGGTTCACAACAATAAGGTAAACTATGCCTCATCATTTCAGATAATAATATTCCTATAAATTTGACTCCTTTATGAGCATTCCTACAATAAAACTGCATTTGTTCTTAGAAGATCTGTGTCTGGTCCACACTACCATAGCACAGACCTCTTAAATGAATGCCTGCAAAAGATTGTGTACATACTTATTTCCAGGCTTGTCAGTGGATTCTTGCCTTCAAATTAGTTGATCTGTCAAAGCTAAGCCTGTGCTCAGAAGCCTGTGTCTGCAGTTTTTGGTCCTAACCAAACAAGTTTGCCAAGGGCTCTTTGGCCATTTCCTGAATTCTCTTTGAAAGCAGGAGCCAGTCAATTTGATGTACTCCTGCCCTGCTCACAACTCCCCATGAAAGTGGCTCAAACTAGTATTCAGCTCATGTTTTTCATCAGGAGACTTTCTTCTACTGTACCTCCAGAAACACCTGCCATATGAGCACAATTTGGTGTCCTGAGCACATAGGTTTTAAGGCAGCTTTTTGGCCAGACTACAGTAATGATGAACACAAGCTTCCTCAAATTGGTCCTCACACCAGACATTCTTCCCATGATAAACTCCTAACAATGCTTTTTTACAAAACACTGCTTTCACAAAAAGTCACCTTCATTTATTTGGCCTAATATTTTACTTACTGTAAGTTTTCAGCCTCGTATCCATACAAGAACTGAAGAAAACTCCCCAGAATGGCTATCACACAAGGGTACCAATGTTTTAAAACAGCTTATGAGTTTGTGAATTTTAATGAAATCTGAAATCTCCTGGGTTTTTTTCATAATTATATCCTCAACAATTTTTTCAGTGTCACCAGTATGATTTGCTTAATAGCCACTGTTTTATCTGCTTTGTGTTCTCTTATGAAAGTGGAAGAAGTATGAGGTGTAAATAATCTATTTCAAAAGTTCTCAAGTAGCATCCAAAAGGATCTGTACATGTCCATCCAAAATTTTGATATTTGAACTCAAAATTATGTATTTATTTATTCAAATGATATTTTTTAATGGAAAGTCTGGAAGATGCAGTGCTGTAAACAAGCTTTAAATGCAATGTATAAATACAGTGAGGTTTACATGGTGGAATGTGACCTGCACTTAACTCTGCACAATGGACACATATCTAAGGTGGACACTTTGCCCAGGGTGGATTTTGTGTTCCTGAGTTTTAGTGAGCAGACTCTTTCAATACCTTAAGTGAGGACTGCTCATAGATGTCTGATCCAAGTGTAACAGGGAGAGTCTATCCAGAGTAGGTCCTGGCTGAGTGAAATGCTGATACTGAGCTGATGTGACAAACCAAGAACCTTTCTCCCATTTCTGTATGTTTATCTGCACTGAGCTGTGTCATGTGGTAAGTCACGCCAGGTGAAGAATGCAGAGATTTCCCAGATGTGAGGACAAGGAGATAGAACAGATGTGTCACATTTGTTGCCTGTTATGCATGTATAAATGCACTAGCTACCTCCTTGCAATTCTGTACCAGAATTATATAAAACAAATAAACTGCATCAAAATAAAGCAGAAAGAAAAAAGTAATTTAGTCTAAGAACAAGTGAATGGGCTCCAGGGTTTAATAAGAGAAGTTAAGTTAGCACAACAAATTTCCAATGAATTTACCATACACTGATAATTCACTCATCATGTATTTAGTCTTCTGCTTGCTCATTGTTTTTAAAAAGACTTTTTATTGTTCAGACATCCCTGCATTGAGAGTTACCATTTGGAAATGCCAGTAAGTTTAAGAAGATATTGGAGACAGTCTAGATATAGCATCTGCAGAAGAACTTGTTTAGAGCAAGTATATTTGGTATCTATGAAATGAATGGTTATCTGCAGGATCTTCTATCAGCAGCATTCATCAGAATTTTTGTAGTCTTAAACCAGGACTGTTCTAGGGTTTGAGAGTATACTGATTCACTAAAGATGTATTGTTAGCTGGAGAAGGGTAAAAAAAGAATAGTGTGTTGATTACAGCAGGGAGTGACCCAGGATAAACAACTGATATTATTTCGAGCACTATGAAAGAAAGGATGGGTTTCTGGGACCATACAGAGAAGGAACAAGTTGGGTTGGTTCACCTGTTTTTCTGTGTACAGAATCAGCATTTCCTACACAAGATGGAGCCTACAAATTTTCTGCTGTTCAAAGAGAGGAAAGGAAATTGATCTTGACATTCAGTCTACTTATAAATATGCAAATGTAGATGCCTAATTCTATCATTCCTTTAATTTTATGGGATAAGGTTATAGATAGTGCTCCCATACTGAGACAGAGCTCTGACTGTAAGTAGGAAGATGCATGAATGAAACTCATGGCTAAATATTCAGGAAAAGTGGAAGGTGAGCTGGGAGCACACAGGAATAGGATCTCTTCAATGGCACTAAATCCAATACATCAGCTATAGTTTACACAGTCCTGAATTTCCTATCCATCAGTAATGCTGACTATCTTTTAATACCAGAACCAGATGCACTGTAGCTGTCTAAACAGGTAAAAGTGGTATGAAAAGCAGATACAGAGTACAGTGTACCAAGTAATGCCCAGCATGCGCTAAATACTGAGGAGACGAGTTGAAAAACAATTATATTCAAATAGCATGCACAAACCCACTCTGTTCTCACTTCCAGCAACAAGTCTGTTTAAATAACAATATCTCAAAGCACAAAAGAAAAGGAAAGCCTCATGAAAGTCACTTTCAGGGATGACTGCAACACCCCAATCCTTTTACTTTGCCTCTTCAAGGAACTCTTTTTCCCTGATGTGAGGATGAAGAATTAATCATCCTGTTACATAAAATGAATACTCCATGGGGAAGATGCATAAAGCATGCAAGAGATGGACGCATTTTTTGTAGAGTAAGGTCACCCTCAGGGGGTGAGACCACAAGGAAGAGTGCTCACTGAGTAATTACTATTTCAGGATGCTCTGGAGAATTGCAGGCTTGATACCATCTGAAAGAGCCTATGATTTTCAATTAACCCTTTGCTCCTTTAGATTGGTAATTACCTCTGTGTATGTTGGGGAGCAGAGGAATTGGAAATGGTTTCATTTGCCTGGTGGTCAATGTCTGCCAGAGATGTGAAACCCAGACAGGGGTCTCCTGAATTGGTTGTCAAGAGCAGAATGTTCTCAGATTTTGAGGAAGACCTCTACTGCAAGTTTGGGAAGAGACAAGTAGAGAGCAAGCTTCAAGCTTACAATCTTATCTGTCTCTAGCTAGGTCTGAAAATGCCTATCAGTGTCCTGCTGACCAGGTGATGCTGGCAGGCTGAACCCAGTGCTGGATTGCACTGAGGTTTAGGGGACAGGAGCCAATGTTATGTAAATTCAGCACATGCTGAGGCAGCAGGTACCATCAAGGAAACTAAGATATGATGAGTAAAAATAAAAGACGAGAAAATTTTTGAGTTAAGAAAGGGGATGGAAAAGAGGATATTCTAAGGTGTATCAGGTTATAAAGGCTTCACTGTGTTTTTATTACTGCAAACTAAATCTCTGCAGTAGCTTATTAGACACATACTATAGTTTTAATTAATCAATTAGGGAGTTTGATGAAAAATACAAGGGTTTTAGCATTTAAAGTATTCTGGAGAGTGTATAGGCAGGGGAGTCTTTTTTCTCAGGTGTCTCCATACTATATAATGATTAACCTTGAGTGAAATGTTATAGGAAGCACTGCGAGCTTTTATTCATGAGTCACAAGCATAAAACCTGACCCAAAAGCTCTTTGAAAAGACTCTGCAAGGAGAGAACTTTGTCAGCGTGAATCCTGTAGCACTTAGGTCAAAATGTGCATTCAGGTGTCAGGTAAGGTGGGGCAAAACAACATTTATCTCTTAAAAGGACAGACTTAATGAGAAATATCCATAGGAATAAGCAAAACTTCTGTGTTACAATGTGTTGAAGAGATAATGCAGTTGCATTTAGGTTATGTGCGACATAAGTTTCAGATTTCTCACTGAAAGGTCTTGAAAGAAAAAATATAATATGAGAAAATGAATACAGCTACCCTTATCCCATCATTCACTGTGTAAACTTATGGCCTCCTGAGTGTAATGTTATGGGATTTTCATAGAAAGGACAAATACAACCCTATGGGAAAGATACATCATGCTTGCTCTCTCTTGAGACAGCAATTGGATTTGTCATGGAGACGGGAAACCCAAGGTCTCCAGGTAAGCCCCAGTGCAGAATGTGCCCCTAGAAGTCTTAAGGTAACTGCATGAGAGCTGATAACATTGTTCAGTTGGGAGAGTCTTTCAGCTTTTTGAGGTATAAAGAGTAATTCCATCCTAAATAACATTAACTACCTAAAATCTCTTCAAAAGTGTATCTACTCAAACATATGAATACTGAATAAGCAATATAAACTCTGTGCTGGTAGCATGCATTTGGTAGCAATCTAGTTTGTTATTAATGAATCAGTATATTTTGCTCAGTGGGGCACAAAGACACATTTAATCTTGAAATATCATTAGCATTGTGTTATTTTGTGGCACATTTCACCTCAAAGATTGCTGCATTCACTTCATCTTGAGTAGAAGGTCTAATCCATCAGTTAGTGCCATCTCATTATAGTTCCATCAGAGGCACCTAATGACTATGGATACCTAATACAAGTTTGTAGGTGATTTCAGAATGTGACTCAATGCACTTGGGAGGCATGAACAGCTCTCTTATATCTGAGGAAACTAGGAAGAAAGGGAGAAAGAAAGAGGAGCTAAAAAAAAAAGGAAACAATTAGAAAGAATAACTCTCTGGCTGCTGGAAATGAGTATTTTAAAATGACAATATATCCTTCCATAATTAAATATTTAGATAATCTTTTATAAATGTATCTGTATTTTCTGTTACAATATGAAACTACATAGCAATTATAATTATGTTTATTTATATCTATCTCTATATTACCAGTTTTATCTCCAGATCCAGATATATACACAAACACATGGATATAAATGTGCACATTCTTAAAATGTGTAAATACATAAGAACTGCATTTTTTCATCACTAAATACAACCAGTTCTATGCTGGAATTAATTTTCTATTGTAGCTGCACAAGAAGTATTCAGAAGAAGAGGAAGTGACTGTTGAGTCAAGGAAAAGGCAGAATGTTATATACCGAAATAAGATAGACTGCTATGGTCAAAGTACTGCAGAAATGTCACTGTCGTTACAAATAGCCTGACACAGTCAAGTTTCTTACTTTCATTAGAGATTACAATTCTGAGAGAGTAAAATTTATCTCTGTTGTGCAGGTTTTGCTGGTTGGTCTAGGCTGGGTCCTAAATCAAAATAAAACAAGCAGAAATGCTCAGAGGGTGGTGATCACCTTTGTTTGGCACTTAGAAGAGACCCCCACCATCCAGCTGGTTTGCAGGGGGAGGGGGGTCTGGTTGGTTGTTTATTCTTTCTGGTTGAAGTCTCCTGACAACATGCACCATCTAAGTATCTCCATCTAAATTTTGGGAACTATTATCACTCCTCTATCACAGTATAAATAAGTCTGAATTCTGCTACAAACTCTGCCATTTGAGATCAGAGCAAATTAGCCAGAAAACCTACAGAATCTCCATCTGCGGAAGTTTGCAAGTTTGCTCAGCTAAGAAAAGGGCACAGCCATTCTGCTCTCAGGCTGGTAAGAGACCTGCTCAGAGCAGAAAAATGGTCTTGAGACACCCCGAGGTGTCTCTTACAAACACAGTTTCTATGATTTTATAAATATGTTTGACTTGTGCTACAAACACTCCAAGTACTGGGAAAAAAACACTCCAAACTTGTTAAAATATTATAATAATTTCAGCTGGGGAATTCTGAATGTTTTCAATTTCTTGTTAATTTATTCCTGAGCTCTGAAATGTTTGAAAACCCTGAAAATAAATGTCTGACTCACAGAAGACATTTTCTATGAAAATCTACCAAATTTACAACTGATTTCTTTGAAACTAGGAATTTTAGACCAAAATGAAAGTAAAGGCTGTCATAATTTGGAATGAATGCCAGTACTATGCCAGATTGCACCATGAGTGAATAAACAGGGGATGACGGCAACAGAGCAACAGTATAATTAACTCAGTTTAACATTTTCAGGGTTTTGCATCAGTAGCTCTAGCAGGAAACAGACAGCTCTGCTTGTTGGCCACATCAGTATGCAACCAGCACTGAACAGATCAGCAGTAACCAGTGAGCTGAAAAAAATAGTTTTCCATGCACACATCTGCTAATCTGAGGCAGAAGGTATTTGGCTTCATACCTCTAAAGTTTGGTGTGAGCTCCTAGTAGCTTTCAGTGGAGAACAGCCCCCCTTCCCATCACTTTTGTTCTGCAGCATTAACCTGCAGCAATTGTTTAGAAAATAGATGTGAATATCTTAGTCTTGGAAAAGCTAAAAGAACATCAATCTAAGGCTTTATTCAAGCCTTTGGATATCCTCAGTATGCTCTTACTTCTTCTCATTAAGAATGCCCTGAAAATAGAGCTAAGGATGTTTCCAAAGATTGTTTTATATGATCCAAACCATGACTTTGTTACAAACTCTCACACAGCCTAGAGCAGCAATGTTAATGTTTGAGGGCTTTTTTTAGCAAAGAAGCCTATTCTAAAACAGATGGGAAAATAAATTTGAAAGTGGGATTTCAATCTGCTTTATTCTGTCCTGTAATTGTTAGAATCTTTATTGTTTGGTAAATGTATTAAAAAAAAAAAATGTGCATTGAGGTTAATGGGATGTATCCTTAAGTAGAAAGTCAGAATGGACACCTGAGAGCTTTATCTCTAAAACTGTTGGTGTAACTGAGGATCTTTAGGATAGGATTTCAGATGCCTTAACTGACAAGATGTGTAGTGATACTCGTGTGCTATTCCACAAGAAATTTAGCTTTGTAACTATGACTACTTACTGTTACAGAGAACTGGAGGAAGAAAGAAAAGTGGAGAAACATGGTTTATTTTCATGAATTTGAAGCAACTAGAGAACTCACCCAGCTTGCTGTAGCCTCTGTAGTCTACAATGTTCATAATGCACTGTATCACAGCAAATTAACAAATTAGCTCCTAACTCCCTCAAATCTAGGCTCAGTATTACTTGACTGACCACATTTTATTTGCTGCAAAATCCTTCTATTTGTTTTGGTGGGTTTTTTTTAAGAAATGGAACTTTGAATGATACTTTGTTGGCAGATATATTTATCTCCCAGGGCCATGAGTTGCATGGGTGTAAGCGAGGGCAGAGCTTGGCTCTAAATGACTGAAATGCTATGCTCCCCTGGCTGTGAGATGCTGAGGCAGTATATAAAAATAACAGAGCATTAAAGCTTCATAAGTAGCACAAAGAAGGGTTGGAGTGACCTAGTGCGCCTCCTGCTTCCCAGGGGCCTGCGGAAAGGTTTCTGTGCCTTCAGCTGGTCTTGCTGAGCTGGAGAACACAGACCAGCTCCAAGGTGTGGGTGCATGGCTGGGGAGTGCCACATTCAGGAAGCAGCAGCAGCTCCCTCACTCACCAGATGGGCTGGGCCGACACAGCATGGAAAAGGCTGGGATGGACCATGAGTGTGGGTGCAGAGCTGCTGGTGGTGAGGGGTCCCAGTCTTTGCTCACCATCTTTCCAGAGTTGTGTCCATGCTCACTGCAGTTTTCCTGCAATGTGACAAGCAGATGAATCTTCTACATTTTGAATGAGTTATAGCTTCTGTGGTATATTGTCATGGTAGCAATGAGATAACCTCCCTGGACAGTTCAGTCTGTACAAATGTACTCACTGCTTCATAGAGCATTTCTCTTTTCAATCATTGTACCTATTGGGTGTTTCAGAATGTGTGATTTTTAGGTAAACTGAAAATGGAAAAAAAAATACAAGTTAGGTTCAATATAGAAGAGAGGCAGTTTAATGAGAGAGAAAAGCTAACACTGCAGTTCTTAAAGCACAGGGGAAATCTAAGCATGGAGTACCAGAAATGGGATTTCAGCCTTTGCTCTTAATACGTGTTGCATCTAACAATTCCATTTGTTCCACTGTTCTTCAGTGCCAGAACTAAGCAAATAGTTTGCAATAAATAATTTAGCCTTTGAATTTAACCTTCATTCCTGCTCATGGAGTCACAATGTACTGGTTGCAGTGGTTTCAAACTTATTTGCAACTCAAGATCATGCAACATTTAGGGGTGAAGGGAAGTTGGAGATATTTTTTTATTGTGATGTACCAGTGTGATGTGACACTCCCAATTGATTGTAAGGCACTGCTTATCTTCTGTGATCTGATGGTTGCAATAGGATGGTGAAGAGG
Source organism: Vidua macroura (assembly GCF_024509145.1). Classification (NCBI taxonomy): domain Eukaryota; kingdom Metazoa; phylum Chordata; class Aves; order Passeriformes; family Viduidae; genus Vidua; species Vidua macroura. The sequence goes on from NC_071574.1 coordinate 59,378,893, forward strand.
GAAAGTGAAAGCTGTCATTTTGAAATGAAACATTAATTTTGCCTTTTGAAAAGATTAACATCTTGATACTTTTTGAGTAAGGAAAGTTGACATGGAGTTATTACAAGAAACAGACAAGTCTATTTCTGACTCAGTCAGTAATTCTAAATACTTGGTCTAGGGTTGCATCTAAAGGGGACACTTGAAAACAGGGCACCCTAAGACATCTTCCAGAATAAATTTCACCTTTTGCATTGCATTGTGAAATGGACTTTTATGTCAATGAGGAAAGTAAAGGATTCCCTAATGACTCTACTACAAAACAGAGGCCAAAACCAGGTCACTTTGGGTCATGTTTTTTATCAGTCTTCCATTCCTAGCTCTGGTAAAACATATGTCTGTGATTTCAACCCAAGAGATTGTTGGCTTTGCCTCAGACAGGGCCATTTCTTTTGCAATGAGGAGTTGCAAAAAGTCGGCTAAGAAAATGCCACAAAATAATTTCTCATACTGCAGCTCAAGGCATGCAGAATAAGCTGTGAGGATTACTGCTGAGCTCCTTTTCCAAGGATAGAGAGAGGAGCAAGTTGTACATATCTGACATCATAAAATACTACTATGGCAACAACTCACTGTTTATCTTCTTAATGTCCATTTGTAAGGAAAAAAGACCACAAATATGAGAAACCAAATTATATTTTATCTGCTGTTCTTTTGGTGGGTAGATTTATGTCTCAAATAAATATGTACGTTTACAGAATTAAAAGGGGAAGCTTTGGCACTGCCAAAGTGTCAGTCTTTCTCTGGGTGATTACATTGGAAAAAACAAAGCCTCACATGTCACCTTGCTGGAAAACTTTAAGGTTTTGAAAGATCTTAATAGTGCAGGGAAGCCTCATGTATCTTCTTTTCTGTTTGGAGATGGGAACCAACAGTATTTAGAATGGGTTTGACAGAGTTCATTAGAGAAAAAAAAATTATATATGCAAATGGGAAAAAGCACTAGAGTAAAACAGTAATAAATTGGTATCAATCCAAAAACGAGAGGGATAACACAGATTTTAATTGATCTCTCAGCTTGTAAAAAAATGCAATTTTTTTTATAAGTATGCATGAAGTGCTTAAGAATTCAGATAGGTTTCTTACAGACATCCATAAGCAATTTCCCTTTAGCCCCAGTGACAGATAAGTATCACAATTTTCTGGACAGTGAGGATTGAAATCAGAGAAAGGGGTCTTGATAGTCTTTTGTTTTTAGAAATCTGAACTCAGCTGACAAAAAATATTAAAAATTCCATTGTTCTTAAAACAGAGATGAAATACCTAGACATTAAAAAAAAGATTGAATCCTTTTTTAAAGGTATGAAAACAGCACTTATATGACAAAAATATTTTCCTCTTTTTCTATCTTTATGTCCTTTAGATTTTCCTTTTGAAAAAAGATGCGGTCTCTTTTATTACTTGCTATCTTAAGTTTTCTCTCTTCATTTATATCCATCCTTGACAACAACATGCAATTCATTTTCTAGCAAAATTGGATCATGGGAAAAAGTAGAATAAAAAACATCCTCACATTTAAATGCAGAGATACTGGCATATGCAGGAGTAAATGCCAGGCGCTCTGCACAATCCAAGGATAATCCTTTTGTGTACTACATGAACTTGTGAAATCATTATCCCAACAATTAACCAGCATGACTAATGGGACAGGGGAAAGAAAGAGAATAGCTGCTGCTGCTATTCAGTTGGTGCAGAATGTCCCCTGACTTAATCTATTTTACTGTACATCTTACTGGGGTGTCTTCAGTCTTTTAGAAAGAGAGGCTGCCATGAGTCTTGGGCCCAGCTATTTTTGACTGTAGCAAACATTACACTGATGTTGTCATACTGTCCCAGCTACCATTCTCTTTTTCTTTCCAATGAATGTACATGGTCTTAGTAAATAAGTCAAAATCTATTAAAAAAAAAAAAAAAAAAAAAAAAAAAAAAAAGTGAAGGGAGGGAGAGTGAGCAAGGCACAAATCAAATGAAGCTGAGTGGGCTCTGTTTGCAGGCTATGGCCTTGCTCCCACTGGGCCCACGCAGCACGTGCCTTTTTATCTTAGTGCCTTTAAGCTATGGTGGTCTGTTCAACCTTCTGGGGCTACATATGTCTCTGTGCCAGGATAATTGTTCTCAACAGCATGAGCTTAACTCTATCATCCCTCCTGCCTCTTGACTTACTGTAAATTAAACAGTGGCTCTATGAAAAAAAATGAAGCTGGGAAGTTTCAGCAGTTCTTTAAGACTACCTTTTTAAAAAGATAGCTTTTTTTATGGTAAGTATGGAACATTTCTCTGGTTTCCATGTGATGACATGGAAATCATTTTAAATATCCCCTTTGCACTTTTTTTGCCTTTTTTTTTTTTCTTTTAAGCCTCTGAAGCAAAGAACAATCAGAAATAAATTAGATTAATGGGGAAAGAAGACTAGACACAGACAGACAATATATGTATGGAAAACATGCAGGGAGCCAAATTCCCATTCAGAGTTTGCCAAATTACCCACAACTTCTCTTTCAAAGCCCTCCTAATAACATGCCATTGTATGCAAAGCCTATAAGAATTGAGTTAAAAAGAGTGTGTGAGTATCAATTACATATTATGGATGTAAATTTTACAAGCTCCCTCTCCTTGGCAGGAAAGGGGCGATCTTTGTTTCATGCACAGTCGAGAATGCTCTGTCACCACTGAGAAAATAATAAAAAATAGTAATAACAGTCAGAAAGGCTCTTTAGTTCAACTCACATTTTAACTGCTTGGTCTAAAAATCAAGCAATATAAAGTTTTCACAGATGTTGTCATCCTGATCTGTACTGAAAATATTCTTTAACTCCTTGAAATCCCTTAAATGTCTTGTTCCTTTTATATATCTTTGTCTTTTCAAAAAGATCAGGAAATTTTAAACTTTCTTTGTCTTCATCCTAATGCCTTTCCCAGCACTTGTTTCAATTCAAATAAACGTTTTTTGCAGAGACTTATGCTTAGTCAGATGACACTTTACCAGCACCTTTTATGTTGGCATCCTAATTGTGTCTCTGGAAATACCTGCATTGAATGATGGATTTTATTTTTGGAAAACACCAGAAGAGATTATCTTTTTTATAGAAGAACACAAAGAATAGAAATCATTGAGCCATAATCTTACGTTCTTCACTGGAATCTGTCCAAACTGACATTTAAGTCAAAGCAGATAGCATCATGTGAGGGTTTAGCTCTGTCAGCTGGGCAACTGCAATTTTCAGTATATACATTATTGTATTGCTGTGTGCAGTGGCAACAGTGCTAATACTGCTCAAGATTTCAGGTCTTCCTTGCAGAACAACCATGATCTCTCATAGAGATTGTGTGTTTTCTGTAGTTCTGATAATTGTTTCCCTTAATCTACAACAAAAAATTACTTCATCTGAACAAGCACAAGTTTACTTCTTCCTCAGATGATGTATTAAGATGCAGTTATAGTGCAGCATAGCAAGATTCTTTACTGAATTATTCTCCTTGGGTCCTAAGCTGGGCTGCAGAGGCCCCATGTCTCTGTGAACTCAGGACTGTCAGAAAATTGTTGTGTCCTTTTCAGGCTTTTTACACAAGGGATTTGAGGTTAAGCTCCAAAGGGAGCTTTACCAACAGATCTTGAAGGTTATATGGGATTCTTTCCCAGGCTGCAATGTCCTCAAGGGAAATTCACAATTTGAAACTTTTTTTATCCATCCAGGTTTTAAAAAGTGCTGTGTTGGCCTAAGAATCTTCCTTAAGCAGGTCTTAAATAGTATTGCACAAAACCTAAAATAGTTCTGCTCACAGAGTGAAAAGGTATTCTGAAGATGAAGTTTCTAATTTTAAGTAGTTGTTACTGAGTCTCCCCATCAAGTTCTAATTTCTTTATTAGCAAATAAAGTTCATTGTTAATTTTCCACACCCTTGCTATGCTGGTGTCTGTAAAGACAGCCTGTTTCATTACCAGGTTTGTCACAGAGGCAGTAAAAACTCTGGTTCACTGATTCACATCATGTGAATAGTGATATTACAGTAGTTCATAATGGCATTCCTTATAGAAATCTGCTGCAGGTGTTTATGGAAACATATATTTACTAGATGTTTATACATACATACTGAAGTATGTATGTATGTGACAGTACACCCACACCTAGTGCAAAATAAACTCTGGTGACATGACATTGGTAAAATGTCCAAGCCTACAATCATTGCTGCACACCTACAGGCTGAACAAGCTGTGGACACCCATGATCCCAAAGCTGCCTAGACCTTCCTTTCCCAACATCTCAGCATTTGAAGCCCCACAATGACATGCCCGAAGGTGACGTGTGACCCCTCTGTGGGCCCTTCAAAAGAGGGCGGCAGGACATGCTCCTAAGGGATTTGAGGAGGAGTTGTGAAACACTTCAAAAAAAACCAGGAAAAGTAATGGCACATTCCTTTAGGCCTACAGCAGGAGGGTAAAACTGTACTTGGCTCTCCCTGTTGTCATAGTCATTGTTCAATGCTCATACTGTCTGTGTGCCTGGACACGCGGTCTGAGCTGGCAGATGCTCCTTGCTCCTCTCCATCACATCAGGGGTCATGCAAGGCTAACAGGAAGGCACACAATCTCTCACGTGTCAGCTGAAAGACCAGTATTTGGTCCCTGTCTTAACATTGTCTCATTCCTCATCAGTGCAGATGAGCTCAGAGATCTGCAATTAGACAGCTGTAGGTTTCCTCTGCACTAGTCCAAAAAATATCCATGCCTAACATGTAAGACAGGCCAGATTTAAGCTACATATTTTCTACAGATTTTTTTTCTGAGGAAACATTTGGATTCTTATATTTGCACATTGCTGTATGCGTGGAATTTGGCGATATCTCCTGCATGTAGCCTCTTTAGGTCCTCTCAGCTGGCTTTGTTTAAGTATCTGATTCATCGAAAAACTTTGCACAATTTGGGCCCGGTGCAAAGCCAGTTTAATTCAACGCCAAAGCAAACCAGGCTTTATATACTCTGCTTCGGCATGGATTAATGCATGATGTTTTAGGCATTCACATTAAACAGCTCTAGCCCAAATCCTTGTAAATAATAATAGTTGTTTAGAGTATAAATGAAGGAGTAAAACTTACATTTTAAGAGCTACTTGGGATGTAGCCAAAGTACTAAATAAACAAACCTTACACATTTAACTGTTGACCATACTGAGCTTACTGAGAGGCTGAAAACAAAGGAAAACTTCCTCAGCTAAAAAAAAAAAAAAAAAAATCCATGCTAGGCTAGACAGAGAAAAAGAGGTTGCAATGTTGCAACAGAGTGAAATAAAGTAGAGACTCAGAAGATAGTTAAAATGCTACTCTTGTCTCTAGGAAGAAACCTGACTACATAGCGGTAAGAATGTCTTTTTATTTCCAGAGCTTACTAAGGCTGTGATAGATGTGTATCTGAAATATATTTCTTCTTGTGTGAACAGACTACATATCACTATCATTAACAATAACTCAGCATGTTTATCACAGTGCATTTCAAGGAGGCAAGAAAACACACAGGTTACTGTTCTAATACTGCAATAAGTCATTGAACCATCAACTTCCTCATTGTTTTTAGTGTAAATTTCATATTTCACAAGGTTTTTTCCTCCTTAGAAATGGCTTATGCAAAACATAACAGAAATATATTGGAATGCCATGCCTGAGTTTGGGTAGCATTTCTACAGATCAGTTCAAAGCAAAGAGTATTTCTTCACTCAAATGTGTTATGTTGACTGAATAATGTGTTAGTGCAGTCAAGAATACAGTATTTGTCATCCCTGACACTCTGAGAAGATATTTGCTCAAATAGAGTTCAGCCTAGTTCTGCAAAATATTTGTTGCTAGGCTCATATTCACTATTTGTGGGTAAGATTGGATGCCTCTATTATTTTTAAATTTGTTCCATCTAAGACACTGTTTAGGAGTCTTACTGTTTTCAACATTCAGATTTCACATCAGTAAGAAGTAATTACCTCCCTGAGAAAATCCCCTTTCGTCCTGATTGAGGCCATGTCACTGCAGCAGAAATATTATTCAGCAGCCACTGGGCATCCTTGGTGGTGACATCTGTTTGGTTGTCTGGTGAGGGATTGAGGTATAATCAGTCATATAGGTGTTGAATAGTATTGGCTTCCTGACAGACCATCAGAATGGCCATAGAACCGGTTTAAAAATCAGCCTTTTTGTTTCTGCCACCCAGAGAAACACTGTGATGTTTGGCGATCAGTTTTACTTGCAGTACTGCACAAATCAGGACAAGAAGTTATTTCCAAGGCAGAAAAATAATATGCTAATGGGGAAAAAAAAAAGAAATTGCTTTGCCTCTCTGTTTTTTCTTTACTGATTTGTGAATGACCAGCTGACTAACTCACCTATGGTATCAGAAACAAAAGTTAAACCTTCAATTTTCTCTAGAATTTCTAAATTGGTTACATATTATTGCCTTAAATTTAGACAGAACTGTAAGGCAGAGCTTACAGTTCTATTGTTATTGGTTAGTGAATAAAAGATGAAGATTAACATGATTAAAGAGAAGTGAAACAGGGGTTCAGCAGTATTAACTCAAAAGAGTAATTCTCCTGGACACTACTGGGACTGTGTCCATGACTGAGGACAGAATTATGCTCTAAGGAAAGCAAAAAGCAGACCCTGTCTAACCAGTCCCCTAGGGGGAATGGGAGTGATTACAGGGCATGCTGTTTTCTCTTATTTTATGGGCATAGGCAGCCAACTGGAAAACATGTGAGGAAACCAATGCAACTGGCATCAAATCTAATGTAACTGAGACCAGACTAGCAGTTGAAGATTATGAGCTATTGTTTGCAGAGCTGAGAGTGAAAGCAGGGACATGGCTACTGAGGTTTTGTGTCTCAGAGCAAGACCCACAGTAAAAAAACTGTTCATACACTTAATTTTCACTGAGGGAAGATCACATGGATAAAAGAAACTGAAGACTTGGTGGGTATAGTCTTGGCAGGAAAGCAAGCAAGAGAAATTTGGGGGATCCATCTCACATAACTGTAGGCACTATGCTACAGATAGCTATATTAGAGCAAGTCACCCAGACTCCCTTTAAAGTCAATAGAAACAAATAGTTGCTTTTAGAGTGCAATTCATCTTAAGCTCAAATAAACAACTAAAATGTCTGTGACCGTGTGCCAGAAGTGTCTGTTTCTCTGCTTTAAGCATGCAGTTGTTCAGATGAGACTGTGCACACCACAGATGGAGATATGGATCATCCCATGAGGTTTCAGAAGGACAGCAGGAACAAGAGACTGACAGGGCGCTGCACGCAGAAGGGAGGTGCTCGCCTATTCAGCTCTCCATAGGCAGATGTGGAGGAAATCTGCAACTAACCCAGCATTTCTCCAGAAACTTTAATTTTCATCTTTCCCATCATTTATTCAGTACCTCCACCTCTGCTAGCTGTATATGGAGGAAAACAAAACAACAGAAAAACATATTGTTCTTTCTTTATTGTTATATAATTAAAAATATATATATAAAGACAGCTTCTAAGTATAACAGCATCTCAATACATATTTTCCAAAATTAACACCTTTTATTTACATGTAGACCATGTGTGCAACAGCCTTGGTTGTTATAAAAGAGGCTGGATTCAAGCCACAACCCAGAAATAAGTGCTTTTGCACTCAGTTCCAATGGTTTCACTGCAAGCTTTGCCTAATGAGTTCTCCAGACTTAACTGCAGGCACCACACTCAGCTGCGTTGGTGTCCAGACTTTATAGCTGCTGGACTTGAAAAAGTGCAATAAGATCTTAAAGCAGGGAAACTCAACCTAGATCAGCTAGCTAGCAAGACATATTTATTACCCAAGTACTCTTAGGATCCATTACGGTCTCCATTAAGACCAGTATATTGAAAAGACTAAAGAAATGGCAGAGGAACTGTTACTTACTTGATGTTACAAAGAGCATAGGCAGTACCATAAACTTCCAAAACCAGAAACATAAATCATAAGAAAGTTATTGTATTTTTGGTAACAGGAAACTAAGAAAATGTTTTTCTCACACTATTTCTGAAGGCATTTCTGGCTATGCAACTATATGTCAGAAAAAACCAAAACATTACAAGGTCCTTGAAGTAAAACTACCTGATACTATTAAGGAAGATACTACACTTCTTTGCTGACCTTTTCTATAGCACTTGAGTTTAGATGTAGCTGCTGTATAATATCAGAACATTTTGAGTTATACAATTCACATGTGTTTTCTATGAATGATGCAAAGCTTCCGTGAGTCATAAAAAACTGGCGAAGCTGACATGACAAGAAAGAAAACTCTTACACAGTACTTTCAGAAAGTACTTCAATGCACTTGTTTTGTGATTGGTACTTTCCCTTCAGTGTTTATTTAAAAAAACATAAGGAATCTCTGATTCTTTGGGCCTTGTTTCACTAGATATTTTCCAATAACTTAAGAATCTAAAGGATCTTCTACTGCTCTATCCCTGTTCTACAAGAGGCAGTAATGTTAGATAGTTTCAGCCTGAAACAGTACTAAAGAGCCAGATATTTAGTTTTTCTGACTTAAAGGGAACAAGAATATTTTAATATGCATTCTTCTCAGTAAGAAAAAGAAAATGCATAATAATGCTTTTTTATTGTGCACATGCCTGAAAGGAAAATATCACCCTCTGAATATTCCAGTCTTAAAAGGTATACTAGAAATGGTGCTCTCCAGCCTTGCTTTCCTGCTTCCCAGCAGTCAGCTGAGGCCTTGGAGCTCACACTCACACTGCTACATTTAACAGTCAGTCTAATCCCTCACCAATTTATATTTTCTGCTTTCAGAACTGCCTGTGGCCATGAGTTTTACAATTTACGTGTTGTTTGGAAAGTACTTCCTTTTGTTAGGTTTAAGTCTACTGTCTAATAACATTTTGTATGACCCGTTGTCAATGTGGTGCCTCTGCAACTTCTGCCTGGCAAAATCTGATTTTATAGATCTCTATTATATTTTCCCTTACTCATTGCTTGAAAAGTTATACTTTATTTAGTCTCTCTTCCCCAAAAAAGCTATTCAATAATCTGATTTTTATTGCTCTTTTCTGTACTTTTCCATCTCTACTCTATAATTTTTGTAATAGTGGGACCAAAAATGCACATAGAATCCAAGAAATGAGTGTGCCATTGATTTCTACAGTGACATAGTAATTTCTGTTCTGCTTTGCTCTTTATTCTTTTTCTGACAATTCAGATGACGCTTTTTGCTCTTGTAACTATCAGTAGGCACTGAGCTGACATTTTCCGAGAGCATTCACAATGAGTCTAAAATCTCTTTCCTGAGGCTTATTAGGTAATTTAGAAGCTCTTGAAGTATACATCCAGTTAAAATTGTTTTTCTCACATGCACTGAACTTAGCAGCACTGAATCTAATCTAATGCTTAACCACTTGGATGGTTGATATTGTGAGATGTAGCTGTAACTTCTCACAATCCACTTAGGACTGACTTTGCCATCTCACTATTCACCTCACTTTTTACTGCTCCATCTGTAAAACCTATCAATCTCTGTCTAATTTACCAGTGCACTTAATTTTTTTATTAGCACAGCTTAACTGAAGTCTTGGCATAAATTGCTTCAGGGATTCCTTTAATGTATCTTGTTTTATATTGTAACTTTTTCATCATTGTGTATGCTTAGTCTTCTGAGATGAGAAGACCTGTTTGAACATTTTTTTTGTTCTGTACTTTTTCTTTCCATTTATTTTTTAGCTTCCCCCTCTTTTATTTTCAATCTTGAGCTTCTATTTTATGAGATAGTACCATGAAATATAAAATAATAATATGGGCCTAAAATGCATTAATTTGTGAGATCGATTCAGCATTTAATAAAGAGAACAGTGAACTCAGTAATGATAGACTCCCTGTCAGAAAGCAGCTGAAAGGTGACACCAGAATGTATTCCATATACTACTTCTTGTACCAAAGCTGTAGACATGAAAATAGGCTGCAGCCTACCTCTTAGGCACAATCTCCACTCACAGAAAAAAAAAACTCCTCAGAGGTTGTGCAACTGTACAAATTGCATTTCCTTCATTCTTCACAAGAACAAGCAGCTGCTTGAATTAAGACTTTGGATTTAAAATAGGAAATATATCCAAATTCTCTAGCAATATGATATTTTAAGTCAAAAACCTTCCTGATGCACTAGGACTTATCTGAAACCTGCCTTTCATAGCAAATCAAAATTTGCAGGGGCTTTTCAAAACTGAAATGTTCTTTGTTTGCTGTTCTCGCTGCTGTTCTCTCCCTGTCAGCTCTAGGGAAATTTTGAAAACTTTTATCTCGTTGATTCTGATGTAGATTATAGAGTGGGAGGTGTTGGTACTACAAAAACAAAGTAATTGCTTGCCTACACTCTAATGAAAACTACTGCATGAAACATGACTGTCACAAGTGATGATGGCATTATCTAAGCATTTGGGTTTATATTTGATTTTAGTGACTGTGCTGATTATAAAATAAAGAGTTCAATTATAATGATATGTATGCATTCACTGGGGAAAAAAAAACTTTATTCACTGCCACTGTTCCCTTCTGCACTGACATTTCTGAATCTAATAGTAGCTATGAAATGTTTGGCCTGCTGCTCTTCTGACTGGGCAAATTAAGAATAACTCCAGAGAAATCTATGAAACCAATATAATCATAATTTATCTCAATGTCTGTTCATGCCTATTGCCCTCCCATTTTTTTTTTTTTTCTTTTTTTACTTCCTTCCTCAATTTTACTCCTCACTACAGTTTGAGTTGTGGCAATTTTGGACACCCCTAAATAACAAAATTAAAATATCTCAAATATTTCAAGGGAAAAAATATGTAACACTACATTAAGAAGAAAGAGCAATCTTATACGGGAGTAAAACAGATTTATGTTTCATTCTGCTCCAAATGGGTTTCCTCTACAAACGGCATCATCCAGTTGGGACTGAGCTTTTGCACAGGACAGATTCTATCTCATCTTCCCTGTTCTGTAGTGACTATTTTTTTCAACATTGATGATAAAGTTTTCTGAGTCTTTTCAAATGTTTCTGGACTGGGAATATTGTGGTTTTAAAAATGGAGAGCTTTCTCTCCCCTCTTAATTTGCTACTGCACGTGGCCTTAATGTGCTCCTTTTCACTGTCTCTTTTTGCATGTTTCCACACTTGGTGCTTTTCTTGCAGCTTCAGTTCCTGTGTTGTGTGGTTATAGGAAGAGATCATCTGTCTGAAAATTAAAAATGAACAAAATTTTTTATCTGTCATACCTACAAAGAAAGGATGGAAACATAATTCTGGTGCATCTTAAAATATTAAAACTCACTACTGATTTTGAAAGTCTGCATGTTTTGGAAACATAATTATAAAGCAAATTTCATAATTTCAAGAGGAGGGTGAAGATATTGAAAGAGGTCCTTGGACCTGATTACAAACTTATACAAACTTACAACTGCACTGTCAACCATCAAGAATATTCCAGTGTTTTACTTCCTTCCCTGAAGATACTCTAATGCCAAACCTACTGATTTCTAAGCAAGGATGAGTACAGGAGAATTCTGTATGGATTCTTTTAATCCATAATTTTATTACAAGATTTCTAAACGTTAAGCTTCCTAATGGAGCTCTCACACTATCGTATGAGGTACTTTTTTTTTTATTTATCCTTCCACTCTAGAGCACAAAAACTCCTTTTTTAGAAGATAAGAAACACAGAGGGCATTTTTCATCAGATCAAAAGGGTTGAAATACTTTATACTGTCACTCCTCTGTCTGTTGAAGTTTGTCTGTGACACTTCAGAGTCTATTATAGGGTGCTTTTACTTTATTCTGTAGTGGGATAGCTTCCCAAAATGTCCTTCCAGTTTTCCATTTAAGAGATGTGTGGGATGAGTAGATTTTGTAGCTGCTAAAGCTATTTATTGTTTACCTGAATGTGGACTATATTTTGTTGCCTATAAGAAGGCAGTCATGGAAAGAGATAATATCATCACTTAATATTTATGAATGGATAGTTTTCTTTTAATGGTGAAATCAATACTTGTCCCTAGAACAGTTTGCTTTGCTTCTAAAACAGAACAATAAGCAGGATCGCCAGATAGCTTTTCAGATACCATAAATAAAAAAAAAAAAAAATCTGCTTATTAGCTCTATTTTTATCTAGATTTTTGAATCTTGTTCTTGAGCCAGTTACAGAGTGTTCAAGGGAGATTATTTAGTTAACCTCTAGTTTTATCATATTCTCCTTGGCTGTGCAATTTATTTAAAGACCTATTCCATATTTCACTGAAGGTTATACACATAGATGTAGTTATGGATATGTGCATCTGTGTCAGTATTTATGGAATTGTCAGCCTGCAGAGAATTGCCTGTGATGTACACAGATTTATTTATCTGGTTATTTGGAGCATAGTTTCAAAATAATTGCCAGGTGAGATTGAGATTTTATTGCTGGTACTCTCTATTTCACAGCTTTGCTGAAGTGGTTTAATTATCAGCTATTAGAGGTGATAATTCATGCACCAAATCTGAAGGGAGCTTTAAAAAAAAAAACAAAAAAACAAAACCCTCAGTACGCCTTCTATGCTAAAGAGAAGAGTTCTGCATGCTATTTATACCCCTTAAAGTTGCTTTTGCCATAGCAAATAAGCCATAGCTGTAGTGCTGCCTTCTTTTTTTTTTTTTTTTTTTTTTTAATTTTTTTTTATTTGGTCATTTTATCCTTCAAGCTGTGCTCATTGGCTGTGGTTTTGTCAAGGGGCTGGCTGCTGGTGGGCTGTGTGACACCACAAATGGTGCTGCACTGGAGACCCAGGCTGGCTGCTGATGGCTCCCACTCCCCCCAGGGCAGAGCTCCATGCTGCCGGTGCCTGGCGAAATACCAGATGTACCCTTCCAAGGCCATACACAGGGGATGCCTCCTGGTGCTTGGGCTCAGGACTGATGAATACACACCAAGTGCTGACCCTTAAACCCTCCTTCAATGATAAAGCACTTGAGCAAGGTGTTTAGCTGAAGCTGTTGGATATGGGAATAAAACAGGGGAAATGACACCACCAAGGGAAGCAGTCGTGGAAAGAGCAGAAATATATCTGTACTTTGAACTATTCTGAAATCATTATATCAATAGCTATATGATCAATATGCATCCTTCATGGAACCATGTTAGTCTGATGTTTCTGAAGTGAAAAATAATGTCATAATCTTACAGACATCGTCTGTGTTTGATGTGAGGTACTGATAACATCTAGTACACTGATAGGGTAATACATGCCAACAACTTTTTTCTTTTTTCTGGTGTTTTTTGGTTTTTTTTTTTTTTTTTTTTGTCCAAACAAAACTGAATGTGTTTAAATCCAAGGCTTCTCAAACCCAGGTGACTCAGGCATCTTTTGTTTGTTTTATAATGCTGTATGTACCCTGAAGATGAAATCTCTCCTTCTGTCACTTGTTCCTGTCTTGTATTCTTTCTCAGCTTTTCTCCATTTACAAAGCAAATAGAAAATCTGTTTTGAAATCTAAGGAGCAAGGTGAAGGTCTTTATAGATTACAATTACTTCAATTAAATTGCTTTCTGTGCTAAAATAATATTGCTTTGCATTAGAAAGTGTCTTACCTGGAGAAAAGTTGGTATTTTTTCTCTGCAGTTTGATGTAAGCTTATATAAACATATGAAGTAGCAAAATTATCACTATGGTTAGTATCTTAAAATTTTTAATTTATTTTAAATGAAATATATTTCAAACGCTCAATTTCTTCCTGGTTTTCTTTGGTTTTTTTCCATCCTAGAAGGAAATTACATCTCCCCAGTCAATATTTTTTTTTATTATATTTCAAACTAAGTTTTAAAATAATATTCCCTATTTTTCAGTTTATTCAGTCACAGTCACTGGAATTGTGTGTTGCCATTTATTTGTTCTCCTGACTAGCATTTGAGAGAAAGAGGCTGCACTGAATGCCCTAACACTGCTTCAGTGATACCAAGGACTCCATCATCCTGAAGTGGCAATTGAGGGAACTATTGACAGACCAGAGGAAACATCACAACTGACACATTTCTTCATTATCATTGAAGACAATGAGGCAAATTATGCCCTTGATTTTATGTGCTCTGGATTTTGTTCATATAGATTTGGCTAAAAACCTTGTCCATATTGGATGATAGTACTCTGAGTGTGTTGTAAAGAGGTAGGGAAAAGAGAAGCAGAGGAAAAGTAGAGATTTTTTGTGGTTCTTCTGTGGATAAAAATACATTTTTATTGATGCATTTTACCTCAGATGAGTATATTGCGAGAATTTTTAGTTTAGCTTCTTATTGCAGCAGATGGGGATCCCAGCTGCTTGTTTCTTTCCACCCTGACAATCTGGTTATATCAGTTTTTCCAGCAGCTTGCATGTCGAAGGCTTAATCACAAAGAAAGAGGCTAGAAATACTCCTTCTTTAGAAAACAGAACTGAAGCTAGAAATCAATTTCCACCTTTTCTACTGACTTGAGTCACTGGTAGTGGTGATGCCCACTAAGGGCAGGGGCCAAATTTGCTAATGGCAAGGTGACCAGAGTATGCCATGGATAGCTTTCTTCTCATCAGGCAGACTATAGTCCTCTTCTCCTACCAAATACAGATGACCATCAGTCCAAGAGATTTCCTATCAGACTGGGACAAGGCAGGCTTTGCACCTCTAAGTTGAACCTTGAAAATTTGCTCAGCTTTATAAAATTTGGGGATGTTATTTTATACCAAGTTATGGTAATATGACAATGTGAACTGTATGGCTCAGCCTCTTAACCCAAAAGCTGTAATGACAATTTATTTAGAGGGAGATCTGATATTAAATTGCAGCACGGATGGCTGTGACTGCCTAACCAATTGTCTTGAGAAACTTTACTTTTGGGACTGTTCCTAACCTAATGGGGCAGGGTCTAGATGGTATTGAATCAAGGAGAAAGACAACAGGAAATATTGAATGATTTTGAAGAGTGAAAGAAGAAAGGAACAATGAAAAATTTTGAAAAGCTAGATAGTCATATTGAGAGTGTCTTCTCTGTCTAGTAATGTAGACATATAAGAAGGAAAAAGCCCCGAACAACTGCAGGACTATTTTCATGAAGTTTTGTGGAGCAGAATTTCAAAGTATTATAGGTAAGGTCTCGAACCCTTCTTCAGCTACACATTTAAAATGTAGTGAAAAGTCTAAGGAGTGAAATCTAAAAGGTTTGTTTAATGAAATGTTTTCCATAGGACCTTTGCAGAAATGGGAGGAAACAAAGCATTAACTACAGTAAGAGGAAAGATTTGCAATTAAGTCATTTATCTAATGATACAAAAAAATCTCTGTCTCTTTTATCTCTGTCTCTAAGCAAGACATTCAAACCAAACCTATTACAGAAGGTCATGAATTTAAAAAAAAAGAAATCCCATTTTTGAAACATTCAGCTAGCATAAAGCATTTTAGGTCTGCTTTTTGAAAATTTAGTGGATTCACTGTCGTGAGTTAAATTAACGAAATTTGTTTCTTTTACATGGCAAATTCTACATAGTGCTCTGTCTTCTGAAAATATCAGGTGATAGCTATCTTAGAATGGGCACACAAGGCTGGTGGAGATTTTGACCTTTATACCTTCTGTGCTGCTGCTGCAGTGTGTTCAGCTGCCCAGTACTGAGAGCTGGCTGGAACGGCAGGCAGAAAGGAGCAGACGTCTCTCCAGAAAGTGTTTGAATAGTGTGGAGTGTGGGGCCCCATATTAAACAACTCTTCATCTCCATAACACCCTGCTTTGTCTTCTCTGAGAGGTATATTGGGCTTTAACTGGATGGATGTTTCTGCTACAAGTGCAGAGCGAGTGCTAATTCCTGAGGGGGCTGTTGGTAGCCTCTTCAGAGCTGTAGTAAATAATGACTAAGTCCATGAATTACACAGAGTTAATGCACTGAGCCTTGTGTTCTCTATATGCCTTGTCTTGCATTGTAGCTGATCTACTATTTACTGTATACTCTGCAGTTTCAAACAATGTTCAGGCAATCTTTGACCATGAAGAATCTCACAAGTGCTCTGCTCTGTTTGCTGAACCCCAAAGTGTGGACTATTGCCCAAAATCTGACTAAACTATTCAACATCCTTTACTTTTTCAGCCTGAGAAAAAAATCCCACGGGAGCTGCTTTGCGCCAGAGTCAAGGTTGATTTTCTTGTGCTATTTCACCACTACCAGTTCTAACCTGAAGTGGAAAACATGTTGGTGCATGAAAAATTGAAGATGATTTCCAAACACTTTCTCACTAGCAAAGAGGTGCAGTCTGAGCTCAGATTAGATTCAACTGCTTTGTTTATTTGTCTTAGTGAAAGATTTGTCTCTCCTTCCAGCATGATAAATCCCAACAAAGGAAAACACAATCTCCAAAAGCAGAGTGTACCTACCTGTGGAGTGGGAATCACCTTACCTAACTTTATCAGTTATCTTCTCCAGGTTGTCTATGTTCCATCTGCAGGCAAAGGAGAGACGAGAGCATTTCTAAAAGCTGATTCATCCCATCCTGACTGTTTAATGCAGGTGAGTAAATTGCCATCTGGATGGGCCTGCCACTTGCTTTTTCTCCCTGCACAAGCTCTAGAGGGAACTTAGATAATCAGTTTAGACTAGACAATTTTTAGATGTATGAAGATAAGTGTGATGACTCCTATCCTCAGGTGTGCATCTGTGTGAGAGAAAAAGCATAGGCGGTGGGAGAGATAAAAGATGGGCACCATTTAAACACAGTGTGAGGGTTATCTTACAGTCCCTCTGTATGTGTTTGCTTATCTACTCTCTGTGTGTGGTTTTGTTAGTGTGATTTTCTTTTGCTCCAGGATAACCACAAAAAGGGGTGCAGAGCAAATGATGTTTCCGATCAGCAACAGATAACACTGCCAGCCACTGGATCCTGCTGAATATCCACCCAGAGGATCACCAACATCTTGGAAATCTCATGAGCAATATTTCAAAGCACAGGCTGGCATCATGTTACATGGCGCCTTAAGGGTTCAAATGGTTTGGAAGTGAAATCACTTCCATGGTTTCTGTGATTTGCATGTGAAATTGATTTTATTGGATTTATTTGATCATGTAGCACAACTGTTTCCCCAAGGAGTACAAATAAACATGTTACTAGAAACTGAGTCGATGCAATGAACCATAAATCTGGGAAGCAGTGGCTGAATGTTAGCAAATTTTACATAACTGCAGTTATTTTATAAGGTTTTGATTTCCTGTATCAGTTCATGTTAGAGAAAAAACACAACACTTTGAAAGGACAAATTGAATGAAATTCTGGTGGATGCCAAACCCCATCATTTTCAGAAGTACATTCCTGGCTTTGAAATTTATTAATATTTTGTACTTGAAACCTAGAGACATTGCTTCCTCTGACTGATTAATAATTTTCTTTGAAATGTTAACATTTATTATTTATCACTGATCCCTATTTAAAAGCCCATTTTTCTCCATCAGTTATGACAGTGGAAAGCTCAAATCTATTACAGTGAAGCCTGTACTCCTCAGAAGCTCTAATTTCTTGGTTGTGGCCTGTACCCCCCCTTGCAATGCAATGTCTCTACACAGACAAAACAAAGCAGTACCAGCTGCTGATGCACCTGCCAGGCCCTGTGTGGGGATGTCACACCCCTTGAAGTGAACCAGGTCATCCTTGGTATGTCACCTCCTTGCCTCACTCCTTCTGTGATGTCTCTTGTGACCATGTTATCAGCTTAAATGTCCTGAAAATTAAACACTTTTTCACCTTCTCATTTTATAGAACAAGTAATGGGAACTTTGTTGTGGGTTCTCATCATGTCTGTGTGGCTTCATCTTTCCCAGCTCCAGAGGTCACTTTCAAGCAGACCTGGCTTTTAATGGCAGAAAAATAAGTAGACCGTCATTCTTATAAAAAGGAATTAATCTCACCTAAATTTAATTGGTAAAAATTAGGTTTCTGGTCTCAGCCTGTCAGCCTGACCCTTCTCTGGTCAGTGGAGAAGGACATGCTCTTCCAGAGGCTGATTTAGTAAGACAAGTCCTGTTCTTGTTTCTTCGTCAAAATTTTTTTCGAGATAGGAGTAATTTTTTTTAATCATAGCTGTCTACCAGTTCTATGTGCAGGATGATAAACTGATGACAACCACTATAAAACAAATTAATCAGCCCAGTGTTAGTTCTTATATATGAGTTTGTTCTAAGGAGGAGCCAAAGTTGCCAAAGTTTCAGTGTTACACAAGTTCTTCAATAAGGCATGCAGAACTAAACCACAGGTAATTAGAATCTAAATTATCTCATTGTTTAATATTCAATATGAAATACTTTCTTATGTTTAGATTTCGAGTTTAGGGGGGAAATTACTATTATTTGCAAAGTCCAAAATCAAGGATGATGTAGCAAGCAAAGTAAAAAAATTCTACAATAAAAAGTTGACACAGTTATTTAATGGAAAGAATTTTGGCTTGGAAAAGTATCATTATTTGCATTTTTTTTTTTTCTATTCAGATAAACATGCAAAAACTCAAGAAAATATTCTTATTGGCCAGGATGGAGAGTTCTCACATAAGAATTGGTATTACTCTTTGTGGCTGTTACAGTCTTTAATTGGTGTATGTAATTTCAGTTGCTTGGTAACAACAACTTAAGTATTTCCACACCTCTATGTGTTTAAAATCTCAACCTAAAAATCAGAAATCTCTTTAGAAAAATATTCAAAGCAAAAAGAAGACAAGTAAAAGTGTTGAGCATATAAATTTCACAAGTATTTAGCATTTTGCTTTAATTTCCTGAAGCAAAATTAAAGTGTCACTCCATGATTTTCATTAAGGGTTTGTTTGGGTTTTTTTTTGGTTTTTTGTTTTGGTTTGGTTTGGTTTTTTGTTTTGGTTTTTTTTTTTTTTGGTTTTTTTTTTGGTTTTTTTTTTTTTTGTTTGTTTGTTTTGGTTTTTATTTTTTTTGTTGTTTTTTTTTTTTTTTTGTGTGTTTTTTTTTGGGGGGGGGGGGGGGTTGGGTGGTTTTTTTTGTTAATGGAGTTCCCAAATAGAAAACAAACTTCATAACAGGAAAATGGAAGCCTTGCCCTTAGTTCTAAATTTGATGGTTTCACTGATTCCAGTGAATTTGATTGCCTGGGAAAGGCTTGACCTTCACCCAACAGGTTGAAAAGAACTCCTCACTCATATCAGCTGAAGGTAATTGTGGTTGTTCAGGTCTTGGGCCATGGCAGGTATAGGTACCACGCTGTAAATCCCTAACTGTGGTCAGCATTTACCTGGAGTTATTTCTGACTAATTATTCCTTTGAACTAGAAGCATTCACATTTTTTTACCTTGTTATTCTCCTTTAAAATATTCCTTCTAATTTTTCCTTTCTGTGCCATGCAGCATTTTTGAAGAGTTGACTGCTTATCTTTTGGAAATCCTTGTCAGCAACAGGGTCCATGATACTGCTTTTTCACACTCCTGTTACTATTTGCCTAAAGCCATGTGCTCTTGCTCACCTTAAACCCAATTTCTAAGTTTTTGAGGGTCTTTGCCATATCCATCACAAAACGTTCTGGTCCCTGAATAGAATTTTGAGACACCATGGATATGAATAATAAATGTCTTTTATCTTTACAGAAAGTCACTAATCTTATGGTGGTCTTTGCTCACCTTCAGATCCAGCATTGCCTAATCCATCAAACTCTTACCTACCCTTGTGTTTGAAAGCAGAACCCCACACAGAAAACTAATCATCAGCAAAACCCTCTGTGAGAAACAGAACGACATGAGTCTCATAGAGCTGCTGGAAAACAAGCCCGTTGCTTTTGTTGAGTTTCATCTATACTTAGCATTTTTGCCATGACTAATCCATTCCTTCACTCTAAATTTGCCATGGCAAAACAACACGCCTGGATCTTTATACTGAGCACCAAACACAGCTAAATCCTTCACATGCAGCTCAGGGAGCTGCTTGCTTTCATCACCAGAAAGGTCATGACAGAATGGTCAGAATACAGAACAGCCTGGGATAGAAGGAAGTGACATATTGTTATGCAGAAATCACTCTTATCACTGTGTATGAAATTACAATGTCTATATGCATCACTCTCTAAAATAAGACCAAACCATATGGAGAGATTTTAACCTCCCTCCCATAGCAAAATTGCATTACACCATTGTAATTCTCATCCTCTTTTAACTCTTGCAGTTACTACAGTTATGTGCACAAACTCTGCAGTGTTTCTTCTTCCTATTGCTTAGCTGGGTTTTTAGCCTCATACATAATCCTATGAGAATAATATCACATCAAACTCCTTAAACTTGAACTAGCAAACAACAGAAGGAATCAAATGTTTAACAACTTAGACAACCATGATAGAAAATCAGAAAAAAAAAAATAGATGTGGTTATTTGGCTTTCCATCTGTTCTATTTTTCCAGAAAAATGCAAACCATGATCCTGGACACTCTTGTATGCTTCTTGATTTGACATGTGTTCCCAGTTTTTGTGAGAGAAAGCAAAGTACAAATGAAGTTCATTAGACTGTCTCCTTTGAACAGTCCATTTCTATTCAGGTTATGGAGAAAATAAGCTCTACTCCTAGTATGTAGCAGAATACCCAAGCCAGACTTTTACAATGTGCAGAAGATTGGACTTTCTTTATGACCTTTCTCTTGATTAAGCTTCTGTGATGATAATGAGAGAATAAATCACCTCTGTTAATTATGAAGTACAAGCTCAACTACTTAGCTTGTACAGCAGAACTGAACAAGAGCACAGCCTAATGTTTCCTGTGTCCCAGAGATACTGTCAGCTTCCACCAAGACTATGTCTTGGCAACAAATCCTTCTGGGATGTGCTGTGCTCCTCCACGAGGAGCCCACCTTTCCCTACTTGCTGCTGGGGGCTGCACTCATGATAGCTTGAAAACTGTGCAGCACCTTTAAAATGTGCTGTCACAGATGGTTCATTGGACAAGTCTCCTGCCCTGGCCCACAAGCAGAGGAGAAATTTATGTTTCCTACATTTTTCCTATAGCTGCTCAGCAGCGTTTAGGACAGAGCCCCGGGCATGTTCTAAAGCTTCACTAATGTTTTCCATATCTGCAGAAATAGGGCCAAGTCTGAGTCCCTTAGCAGTCTATGGTGAGACTCACTTTGAGTATTGGGACAGATACTTGGCCTGTGTTCCTTAATTTGTGTTATTTTATCTGGTAGTCCCTTGTGCTTGAGGAATAAACCTTTAAGACTGGATTTATATATACTCCAAGAAAAAACAAGAAGTAACTCAGAATCCAGAGAAAAAGGAGAAAAGAAGAAATAAAGCTCCAAAACACTTTATCATGGTACTGACAGCCTACAGAGGAGAGAAATGGGGTAGCTGTGTTGTACTCTCAGTCCTAGAGGACCTAGTGAGGGAATCTGAGCATCAGGCTTGGCAAGGCTGCTCTGCATTGCTGCGAGGCAGGGTGGAGCATCCTGCAGTGGGTCACACGGTGAGCAGAACAAATTTGTAAACTTCTTCCTTCTTCAGAACATACCAAACTAGTGAAAGCATGTATAGCCTTAAGCTCAACTGTCCATGGCAGTGAAATACTTTCTGTGATAGCTTGCTTTGCTTTCTTCATTTTTATTTCCTTTCCCAATGGTAAGTTTCAACTTAACAAAAATTATTACCTTTATTTCAATTGCATAATATGCAATTCTATCAATCCCCCTTCTCTAGGGTGTAGAAGATTTGATAAGGTCCAACTTAACTTGCCTGCTGCTGTAAGATATTGAAACTGGGGTCATTCTTGTGCACCAGAACAGCAAAGTCAAGAATGTGCTGCAGGGCAGACAGCTGGTGACTCAGGAGGAGGGACTTAGAGACTGCCAGTGTCCCTCTCCCTATTGGCTTCCCTGAAAGCTACGTAGTGTGGTTGGTTTATTTTCCATAAAGGACCCTACATTCCCTGACACCTTGATTAAAGTACTGCAAACTGGGGTAAGAGGTGTGTATATGGGGGGTTATGGTTTGGCATTTATCTTTTGCTTGAATAGATTTATTTTCTGTTTGGAGCTGCGTGAGCTCACTCAGAGCAAATCCTACTCTAAGAGGTGATTGCCAAGAATACAGTAGAGGATATCTATTACTCCTAGAATTTGTTACCTTTATTTGCCCAAGAAGTTAGTCCTCTCATGCAAGTCACTGATGATGCAGACGGAACTAGGAAAATAATTTCTAGCATTTTTAGATGTGATCAAACTATCATAAGCCTCAAGATAACTGGTTCCTCCAAATGCATCATTTTTTGGGCTTGACTTATGGCTCTGTCCTGGCTCAGGGAGGGAAGTCCCCCTCTAGTGCATAAGGGCTTCTCAGGGCAGAAGTTATCTCCAGCCACCTGGCAAGATGTCCAAAGGTGCCAGTTGTGTGGCCATGGACCCATGGAGAACTGCCCCATCCTGAACTGCAACTCCTCTGTCTTCACTAAGTTCCTATCACCATTACTATCAGACCATCCAAGTATTTCATTTACATCTATTTGGGCTGAAAAGTATGGGGTTTTTTTTCCCCTCTTTCTTTAAGTGTGCATGTTATTTTTTGTTCCTGCTAGAGAAGGCAGATGGAAAGATTTACACCTTGCACTTGAAGTTGAATGTGTTGACATTTACTGTAGACCTTAGAGACTTTATGTGTCTTGACTGTCTCAGACTAAGCTTCAAGGAAGTCCTTTCCCAGACAATCTTTGCCTCCTCAGAGACTAAGATTTGCTCCATTAGGACAACAGAGCTGATGGCAGATTGGAGTTGTCTTTTTCTCTGAAGTTTGTACCGAGCAAACACTACAAATGAAGTCAATATGCCCAGAATCAACCATGCATATCCCATTGAACAGAATCATAGAAACGTAGATTGTTTTGTATTGAAAGAAACCTAAAAGATCATCTGGTTCCCACACTTTTCCATAGACACCTTTCACTAGAACAGGTTGCTCAAAGCTCCATCCAGCCTGGCCTTGAACACTTCCAGGGATAGAGCATCAATATTTCTCTATTCCAGTGTCACATCACCCTCACAGTGAAGAACTTTTTCTTAATATCTAATATAAACCTACCCTATTTCAATTTAAAGCCATTCCTCCTTGTCCTATCACTGCATACCCTTGTATAAAGTCCCTCTCCACTTCTTTCATAGTCTCCCTTTAGGTACTGGAAGGTGCTATAGGGTCTCCCTGAAGCCTTCTCTTCTCCAGACTGAGCACTGCAGGTCTCTCAGCCTGTCCTCACTGGAGAGATGTTCCAGTGATCATCTTTATGGCTCTCCTGTGGATGCACTCCAACAGTGTACCTCCTGTACTGAAGACTTCAAACCTAGATGCAACACTCCAGGCTGGTCTCAGCAAAGCAGAGTAGAGTGGCAGAATCATCTCCCTCCACCTGCTGGTCCCTCTGATGCACCCCAGGATACAGCTGGCTTTCTGCGCCATGAGTGCACACTGCTGGGTCATGTCCAACCCCTCATCCACCCAGACCTACCCCAAATCTCAGAGCTTCCCTCAATCCATTCTCTTCCCAGCTTGACTTTGTGCTTGGGATTATCATGACCCAGGTGCAACGTCTTGCACTTGGTCTTGTTGATTTCATGAGGTTCACACGGGGCTACTTTTTGGGAGGCTCCTCATAGAGATTATCTCTCCCCTCTGCTGATGCGCTGCATCCCAGCAATATTTAATTTTTAATGTGCTTGATATTTGCATGAAACCAGCAGATTTAGTTGCACCAGGTACCTCTGAGTTGAAAGTAGGCAGGGGTATCAGTTGTGGAGATTTTCTTATCATATTTGTGATTTTATTTTGAAATATGTGTTTCTCTAAACAAGCAGAGAGATTAATTTTCATATGTGAAAAGATTTACTACCTGCAATATTGTATTGAAGTAGTAATATTTTTTGACCACTTTTGGAGTGAAATATTTTCGTTCATATTTTTAAAGGCTGTGAGAAAGTCAGAAATCATGGCAATAAAATAAAGCTGTTTGTGATTCAGAGCAGAATGTTATTAATAGGAATATATTATGGATAAGGGGATAATTCTGTCACTGTACTAACTAAACATGCCTGTGTCAAGGGCAGGGCTGAGGTATCTTTTTTATTTCACATTGTTTGTGAACCTGTAAACAGCAATGTTGAAACAGGAGTCTGTAATGCCTGTGAAGATAGACATAGACACGGGCAAAGGGATGAGAACTGATATCACATTATGCAGCTGTGCTGCAGTTTTTTCAAGAAAGGCTGCTTTTATTGTATCAAATAAAGTCAGCCATACCTTATCCTCTGCTCCTTAGGGCAAAGAGTCCGACATAATTGGTCTGCATGGTTGGTGCTTTGGGTGTTGCAAAATGTGGTGGCCACTGAATACCTTACCTGGGCCTCAGGTTCCCCAGTGCCCTCCCCTTCCCCCCAGAATTGACTGGGTCAGTGTAGCATCAGTCCAGAGAGCCATGGGCAGCTTGTGATGACCTCCTGCCTGGACCCTTGGACCTCTTCCCTGTGCTGATATAATTATTTTCAAACTTTCCAAAGTAGTGGATATTGATTTTTGCATTTGTTTGCTATTAAAAAAAATAAAAATAAAAGGCCACTGAATATGTGCCTCCTTTTCATCCTCTTTTACATCTTTGATATCAATCTATAAATTTTAGCTTGACCTTCTACATGTAGATTATGTTCTGAGGGTTAATTTATGTTCTAGAATTTACTTTTTGCCACAGCTCTATGATATGTACTTACAAGAGGCACTTTTCTATGTGTAAGTGTCCTCCTGTAATGTGTGTGGTGAGAGGGAGACAGACACAAGGATTCTTTAGGAGTAAGTAAAAATAAGAAAAATTGGGATTTTGCTCTAGAATAATGGTCAGGATACGTTTATCCTTCCCCATCAACATAATAGAAAATATAGGAAGTTTAATCTGGTTAGATGAGGTTAACCACACACGTCCTGGGATGCTGAGCATCCCTCATTGCTGCTTTCTGTGAAATTGCATTCACAGTTAGAACAATTGCTGCTAGTCATATTTTATGTATCGTATTTCACATTACTGTTATTTTGCACTTATCGGGTCACATTGCCAAAATTAATTAATAAACCACAGTTCACACACAACCTGTCATCTCATGTGCAGCTCCAGCTGGACTGCTCTCTTCTGTGTCTCTTCTGACACTTGCCTTTGGAATGTGTAGTGTACCAGAGTAAACAAATTAGGTTACTTATGTGAAAAAAATGTTCCTCAAAGGGAAGAAAAGGTTCACAGTCAGACTTTTAGTTCATTGTACATGTTCATATCTGATTATTAGAGATACTTCTACCCAAATTAAGATGCAAATGAGACCATATAGTCTTAACTCAATAGTATGGATTTTATTTAACAGTAACATGAGATAAAGAAATAGAAAAAAGGGGAGAGAAGGGAAAAAGAGAGTGAGAGAGAAAGATTAAGTAGGAAGATAGTCACCACCACAAGAATCCAGACAGTCTCATTGGTCCTCTTCGCCCTGGCTTCTTGGGGTCCCATGAAATAGAGTTCAATGGGTTAATATATGCTCAGGTACAGCGGGAACACCCAAGCACCTCCCCTGGAGGGGAGAGGTTTACACAGTGTTTACACAGCTTACACAGTTTACACACAGTTGTCTTTTACAACACTGTGGATCTTGCACAGTCCCTGGTGGAAGGACTCTAGAATCGAGTCTGGAGGAGCTTTGGAGGTATTTGATGGTTTGTGACACCTTCTAAGACATGACACGTCAGCATAGTTGAGCCACTTATGCCCCATCAGGAGGGAGGCATACCCTCAAGCCTACCTATGAATGTGAATGTCCCTTGTGAATTTGACCTTCTGGAATACAGGGGGGTGAGAGAAAGAGTTTTACAAACAGAGCTAGTTGTGTAAGGGAGGACAATTGACATAACTGGCATAGTAAAAAGCACCATCCTGCCTCTGCAGGGTTTACTTCTTATCTGGCTCAAAACCCACATTGTAACTTCTGGGAATGGGTTATGTGGACTAGAGACTTCACCACCACATATCCAAAAAATCTCCTCCTTCCCCTCAGCTGGGCAGGGGGAGAGAGTGCAAACCTGGCCTTATCAAATGGCTGATAGTTTTGATTCATTAGCCATTAACATTTCAGTCTCTCATAGTTCAAATTCCCAGAATCCAGTAGGCACATGTTGTGGGGGGTGGGCTTTGGTGGTTGTGGTTGAGCAGATGCTCCTTTGCACAGTTTAACTACTGTAGGCAAAGTCCTTCAGTGATCTTAACAGTGTTTGAGGCAATTGTGATCTTTAAATCGCTAACAACATGCTTGGAGCTAAGTACATTACTGAAGAGAAAGCATCTTTTTCTCTTTTCCTGCAAAATGTCTAATTGTAAGATGCTTAATTTTATACCCTCTAGACCATTTATGCATGTAGCAAAATAATTTAGGAAAAAATTGGAAATCTGAATGTGACCTATAAAGCAAAAGGATTATAGTGATTCTGACAGCAGGAAAAGTATTTCAAAAGGTGTTTCACACACCTCATACACAGCTCTTTTAGCTGGATTAGATCTCCTCTTTCTCTAAGAGAGATATGTTGTGATACATAGAGGGGGACGCAGTTCATTCAATGTGACAGCTCAGCCCATAGGTGAGAGAAAGGACATTTTTCAAGTCAACGTTAGCTATGAAGTCACATCTCTAAACTGCATCACTAAAATTTCCCATGGTGATATCACAGAGACGATAACCAGCTTAATAAGACTGCATAACCTTCTCAATCATTTCACCTTTGACATTACTGATATAACTAGATACCAGACACTGAGTTGATTCTTTAAGTTTCTCTGCATATGCACATATATGGGATTCCTGTGTCTTTTTATCTAAACACTCCTTGCATTATGAGTCTTATGAAATCATGTGGATTCCAAAGTACTGCAGTTAATAGGATTAATAAAGACTGCCACAAAATTGACATTTTTTACAGACTCAAAACCAGTTTTATAGATTTCCACTTTATTTTTATGTCTGGCACTTTCCACAGCATGATGGATAATGTTACAGTGACAGTAAATAGAGTTGACAGTAGAAAGACTCCTCATGGAAGACAAGATTTTTTTTTTAATGGCTCATCTGTTGGATATCTCTGTAGAATTGACTCCAGGTTGTAACCATTTTCGTGCTATAACCAGAGGGTCATGTGGACTGTGATTTTACCTTGCAGGTTTAGCTAACACAGAATAACAAGACTTGTGCCAAAGTGATTTTTATTGCAGTCCTCTGAAGAATTTTCACTACATTCTGACTTTGTGGGGCTTTTGACTTCAAATTTGCTTTCAAATACTTATCCATAATGGTTGCAGGCGTTTCATTTGGGTCAACTGCAAACCAAAGAAAGTCAGTTGCAGAGAATAAAGAGTTGCAGAGAATAAAGAGGGGCTCCTGATATTGAGCCATAAAAAATAATTATAAAATGAATCATATGGTAGAGGCTGCCCAACTTAACTGATTTTACAGAGACACTTTGCAATAACTAGACACATTATAATGTATTGTCTGTATCCAGGTGTTTGGTCATCACAGTAAAGAGTGCTAGGGAAGCATAGAAAATTCATATTAATTAGTATTTCAAATAGATGATTGGAAAAAATTCACAAAAACATCTTTTCACAATCCCATTCCTTATGAATTGCTGGGGGGCTGCCTGGACCAGTCTACATTGGAGATTGTAACTGCCATGGCCATGGACAACTAAGGCTTAAAATTTGCAGAATGATAAAGTAGAACAAATATTAATAGATTAAAATTTGCAGAATGATAGATTGCAGATAAACTTGAAAAAGTGTTTATTTGTTCCTTATGGAATGATGACTTGGCCAAAAGGTCCTGGGAATAAATGTCTATTGTCTCCTCTTTTTTACAGCTGATTTTGTCTCAGCACACAAAAGTTATCCCAAGGTGTGTATTAAAACACAGTGGAGAGAAGCTCAGTGTATTCATATGTAAAAATTATTAGCCAACAGTATGATGAGTCACCACACTGCATGTGCTGTGTTTTACAAAGTTCATCTTGGGACCTTTTCAGTGTAAATATGATGCAATGGAAATGTGCAAGACATCTACATTAAACCTTGGATTCAGTCATTTTACCTTCAGCTGGAGGTTTGATGAATTTTATGAAAATTTAAGAGCTCAAGGAATATGCACATGGCTTGACAGTGCTGCGCTCCTCACAAAGGTAAAGATTGCCAAAATGTTCCCTTTCCTAAACTCTGAGCACAGCTTCTAGGATCCACGTCTTGGTATAAATCCCAAAATGAGCTTAAAATACCACACACTGGCTGTTCAGAGGCATTCTTTTTGCTTAAATTCATATTTTTCTCTGCCTGGCTACAAATAACCACATTTACTAGAGTTAACGGAAAACAAAAACCAAAGAGGTGTGAACGTAGAAACCCAGGCAGGTAACGAGGTGAATAGATGTCTTTTCTCAGGGGGAATTTCTTTGTGATTTTCTCTAACCTGCAGACCTGCTTAAACAATTAATCTTAAAAGCTTTTCTGGGTTTATTTGTTCTTTTGATTGGCACTTCTCTTTCTTGCCAAATAATATTTGGCATTTGAGAAGGACTTCAATTTAACTTCTGGGCAAAATTCTAAACTTACACACACTGGCACACAGCTGAATTATCTCAGTTTATGTTTTGTATGCCCTCATATTACTGAGATCAAAATGTCATTTATTCCTACTCAGCTATGATCCTGACTTTTTCTTCTGTGCAGATTAATGAAAGTTTTTCCAAAAAGTCTAGGGAGATGTTGTTTTAAGCCCACACATATGCACATGTATTAAAAAAAAAAAAACCTAAAAAACCAAAACCTACAAAAAAACACACAAAAAAACCCCCACAAACAAACAAACAAACAAAAACCCCCAAAACAAAACAAAAAACCCAAAAACCAAAAACCAACCACATTCAAAAAGACCTTCTAAAGCAACATTTTTCTGAGAGTAAAAGTATCCTTTTCCATGAATCATCACAATTATTTGCAGTTACAGCCACAAAAGGTTCAGCATTTGTTATATATCCTGAACAGATATTTATAGCTTGATCCCAACTATGAAGTAATTTTGCATCATTTTCCCCTTGATATGACTTCTGAAAGTGTAATTTTCACTAAGACCTCAGGAAGTGCCAGCATATACACATGAATTTAAGCTATCCCTACATATTATTCAATTAATTATTCAAATTTTATTTTGTTTTTGTTCCTCTTTATCACTATGTCATTTTTAAAGGAGCAAAACAATGAAATACAAATAGCAGCAGTTCACAAGTCATTGACACTTGTTAGACTCACAAAATTTTTATCTAAATACATGGAAGAGGCAATTATTTAATTGGATTTAGAATCAGTGGGACTGAAAGGAAAAGGTTAATGCAATCTAGTGATCAAAAATCTCTTGTACCAGCATTCATGACAACTCTCCATACATATTTTTCTGTATTAACTCTAGCTACTGAGTTGCTAAATCTGTTTTGAAACATGTGAGTTTGATTTTCCTGTAGCTGGGCACATTTTGACAAGAATGACATAGGAAACAGAGGCACTGGAAGAGCTGAGAGGAATTCTCAACAGCTCCACAGCTGGTGGGAGTTTTTTTTCTCACGTGAAATGGGTTATGTGACGATACTGTAGACTAAAGGTTTTTCATCTGTGAGTGGTATTTTAAAGAGTTGGGAAAGGGGGTCAGGGCCTTTCTTTGGCATGATGCTTGTCACCCCTTGGGTGGTCACAGAACATAGCTGCAGCTATTAAAGTGAGAGTGAAGGCACGCTGGGGGCTCAATTAGTGCTGGGACTTGCTGAGCAGCATAAAATGAAGAGCTGTGTTGTCATATTGGGAACAAATAGTCCTGTATCTGAAAAGAAGTGGGCCTGGTTGTGTTTAAGAATGTTTTGTGGTCTCTTGAGGGCTGAAAATTCAAAATACTTAGTGTTTGGGATTTTTGCTAATTTGCACACTTATTCATTTCTATTGTGGATAGCATGGATATCTTTCATTTATCTGATGAAAATGCCTGAGCCTCTAAACTTTCACTTGCCTAACTTCTTGTGTCTACACTTGAGACAAATGGATGACCTAGAGAACAGCAGATAGATCTACGTGGTCCTGCCCTCCCTATCCACAGTTTCCAGGAGTTACTAGCTTGGAGGCTTTCTGAAGCAGATATGGCTTCTCTGAGGACTCCACTATTCAGCACCCACTGAATGAAGATCTACCTCCTTTGTATTAAGTTCAGCTTCTCTTTGCTCCTGAACATTTGCAGTGGAATAAAGAGTAAGCACATCCCAAACACCCATACCAGTAATGACTGCACACATTTTTGTTATTCTACAGGCTGAAGACCCTTAGTCTGTTTAGATATCCCTTACACAGAAGTGCTTTTCCATTACGTTCTTCTTGGAATATTTCTTGGGTTGCTTGTTTTTTTCTACTTTTTAAGAACTGGGAGCAAGTATACAGCATAATACCTGAGATGTGGGCAAATCATGGATTTATTCACCAAGATTATGTATATACTCTCCTTGTTTTGTACTCCTCTCCTAATGAGTCCTGCTATTTAGATTACTTGCTCGATTGTTATTAATCAGTGAGGTGATAGATCCATTAAATTAACTATGACAACCCCATGGTCCTATTAATAATTAGCATCAGTCAGAGTAGTAGTGTTGGACCAGATTTCATGTGTGTTTGGGCAGGGTTTTCTCCATGTGCATTAACTTACATTTTTCTATACTGATCAATAAAAAGACTGATGAAAGTCAGTCCCGTAAAGGAATGCAACTCTTCAGAGGTGGCCTCAGCTCTGCTTTTGTGAATATTTTAGAAAACTTCTAATATTTTCAGGTCCCTCCAATATTTTTTTCCATGACCTATGTGAGTAGGGAGACAAGAATATTATTATTGCACTAGTGGCTGTCAGAAATAAGAAATCTAATTAAGTCTGTCTTCTAGGTGTGCATTCTGTATTGGGGAGGTAGATGCCCAGATTAAGAAAAGTTAAAGTGAAAATAACAGTGGTTCAGCAGCATTCCTAAAACAGACAAAACCCTTTTGTCCTTGTGGCAGCAGATCTCCAGACGCTGCTGTGCAATGCCAGCATAGATTACACTGGGGTCAGGAGAGAGAGATGCCAGGGGACATGGGTGAGTTGCAGCCCATCAGTCACAGAAGGGGCAAGCTGTAAACAGCAACCACAGCTGTAGGGTTTTTCCAAGAATTGCAGTTCATCTCTGCACTTTTGGGGTAAGCTTTTGCCACATTTCTCTAAGGTGTGGGGCCTGGAAAGCTACTGCACTAATAGTTTTTTCTTGCTTTGGTTGTTTTTTTATACAGAGCATATGCAAGGGCTGGGTATAGTTTGTGACTTCTTGCTATTCAGTCAGATTCAGAATTTTGGTTACAGGCAGCTCAAACTTCAATTTCTTGCACATCATCTCAGGCCAGAGGAAAGAGCTATTTAGGAAACTTCTGTCAAAAGTTCCTCTGAAATTCTCATCCATCACTTCAAATGAAATATGGTTTGTTAAGACTTTTTAAATCAGACTATGAAACACAATTTGAAAACATGAAAAATGAAACAAAAATTTTAATTTAACACATTCAAGACAAAATTAAAGTGCTTCACCAATTTTGGAACAATGTTTTGATTTGGTGTTTGTTTTATCTAAGGGGGCCATTTCTGATTAAATTTATTTTGTCCATATATTAAAGATGTTCAGAAACTTGAAAACTAGGAGGATAGAGTGTTTGTGTTCTGGAAAAGAAATACCCTAATCAGACTATCATAACTTTCTGGTATCTTTTTGATTTTTTAATCGGGAAACATTGAAATGTGTGTTTCTATTCCAAAAAATGGGAAGAAAGAAAATCAAAATGGCAATTGTCTTTGTCTTAGCTCATTTATATATGTGGAAATTCCTGGCATAGTCCCTCAGCTCCTGCTGAGGCTATAGTCAGCAACTTGAGGTTTACTTAGTACAAAAATACAGTCAAGGTTTTAAGGACATTAAATAAAGCAGTTCATAAAATTCCTTTTCCTTACAAATGATTCAGATATTTGACAGTAAAATACTGGAGTGTTAAAAAAAAAAAAAAGGCATAATGTAATCTTAATATAATCAAGGGGAAAAAATCAATTCTGGAAGACCTCAGTCACCAAAGAGATCTCTGATTTAAACTCTGAGATAAGTTATGCTGTAGCTGCTCTAGGGCATCTTGTTCTTCCAACTGCTGTAACTGAACAATTTCAAACAATGAAAACTATATCTTTCTGTGGACCTCAATTTAAGACCAAACATTTTGGACTCTGCATGTTTAAAATAACTTCAAAACTAAGCTGACAGTGCAGCGGCAGAGCCCTGAGCTTTGGGACTGATGAACAGCGTCCAGCAGACAGAGATGTGCTTGCTGGGGTGCCAGGTGGATGCAGGAACCTTGGGCTGGTTCACTCCTCTTAATAGCTTTGTGTCTTCACCATTCTCCTGCTGTCATCCCACTAGTCCAACATTGCAGGTGATGCTAGACAGGCAACTTTTGGTATGCTTTCCTGTGTCCCTGCCAATTTCCTGTCACTAAAACCCCCAAAACTCCCATAGAAAGGTGTTTCAAGATGTTGTAATTAATCAGGAAAATTATTTTTGAAAGCTGAAGTGCTGAAGTACACACACAGGAGACAGCATGGACATGAAACAAGAGGGGTCCTTCCATTCTCTGCTGGTGCCTAAAAAAAAAAAAAAAGAAATTACTGCAAAATGGCTCATCCCCAGCAATCTCAGGTAACATGAAAAAAATTTTCTACTGTGTTTTTTTTCTGCTCGTGTTAGGATAATATAATGGTATTGGAACTATAATGCAAGTTGTACTTTAACTATAAAATGCTTAATCAAGAGGCAGATGAAGAATCAATCAGTTTTCATTTTTATGAGTCATTCTGTTTAGCTGTAACCTCTGTCATACACTTGAGTGTTGAAATAATTCAAACTTTGGTCTGAGAGGACTGTTTGTCAAAAAAATGTGGATGACCATTCTGATTGGAAAAAACTTCTGGAACTTATTGAACCTTTAATGGAAAGTTATATGGTGTGATTGCCTGTAACAGTAAAATGGTAGAACCTGATGGTAATTTCTTGAAATGTAGTCAAGTGTCCCACATCCCTAAATTTATCTTGTACTTAACACTGAATCTATTTTTTAAGTGCTGCCTTGTAATCAATTGTATTTTAAAGGCCTTCTTAAGTCTGTCAAGCACTTTCTTTGTCTGGACATCTGGACAAAGTGTTGTCACCTGCAAATACTGATATGTCTGTTTAGCTCTTTTCCAAACAACCTTATTAACTGCAGTTTCCAAAATAGCTCAGCATTTTTCACTGTAGGTTTCTAAATTGGGAGTAAGTTACATACTTCTATCAGCTGCAGTTTTGTCAATCACTTTCTGAACTTACAGCAGAATATTCAGTTTTCTTTCATTATTACTTTGTTTTCCTAATTGGTTCCTGGGGAAATACTTTTCCAATTCAATACATTGTCTTTCAAGTGAACTTATTTATGAAATGGTCTTCATCATCCATTGTTTAATACTCTTGATGCATTACAATAGACAAGAGAAGTACAATTGTCCTTAGTAGAAGCTCTATCAGCGTGGCCTCATAGCATTCTTATTTTAGTGATTTTCTGCTTTTGTCTTAATTATTGTCCCAAAAACTTTTCTGAGGATTCATAGCCTGTAACTCTGAGAATTCCCTGGTTTCCCTTTTTGGAAGGAAAAAGCAATGTTTGCTACCCTGCCATCCTGTGTTTTTTAATGAGCAATTCTGTATTCTTTGTTAGAAACAGCAGCTATGCTTCTAAGAGATCTCCTGGAGGGCTGCCATCAGTCAGGTGACATGCTGCTCTTTAATTTATCAGTTTAATTTTCCTACTCTTCTTATTTTGACAGATCAGCCTGACATAGTGTGCTCTTTATTTCCTGATAAGGATAGAGCTTGGGTAGGTACCTTGGCTGTATTTGCTATGTTGAAGACTGCTACTGAATTTTTGATGCACTGTAATGATGTTCCTAATATCTAAACTCAACTTATTTCAGCCTATCTTTATGTTTTACAGTCAGGTTCTGTGTTATTATGTAAAATTCTCATTTGGCTATAGGTTTCTGAAAAATCTATTACACCATGACCTTATTACAATGTCAGGCAATGCAGTTAAGCAGCTTCTGCTTTAAAGCTGTTGTTCTCAGTATATGGGCACGTAAGGGCTTCTTTCCCAATACAGCCAATGTGCCTGCTCTTATTTAATTCCCTTTCCAAACAGTGGCTATAACCTGTTCCTCTCCATTTCACCCCAGCTGCCCTTGCATTTCTGACATCCTTTGCAGATATTTGCCTAACCAAAGTTCTCCCTGGCTCTTGTGAATATTTCTCGTTCCCTACTGAAGGGAATTCTGAGAACTTGGAGAGACTGTGCCAGCAATCTGCTTGCACTTTGGTTTAAGGTGGAGACTATTTCTATGCTGAGGCTTTCCTTGTGCACCTTCCCTCATGTCAAACAGACTTGAACCCTCCCTGTACACCAGCTGCCCAGATGTTCACTGGTTCTGTATTGGGATACCTGTCTGGTTCCTGCTGTGGGCACATTGGGTCAAAGCATTTTCCCCAGCAGCCTGAATCTAACTTACAAGACCAAGTCTCACTTTTCCTGATATATTACATTAACATGATATAACCTCTCTGAAACATTTTTTTTAAAATGTTTGCTGCCTCTATTTGAAATGTGGTAATATTATTTAAAATAAAAGGTTTAAATGAATAATGTGTTAATAAAGAGTGACCTTTCCATTTTCAAAAGTCTAAGTAGAAAACAATTGTACAAAGAACAGCTTTTAATGGGAAAGCCAGTTTTATGCCAATAGCCTATGTGAAAAGATGATGGCATCATTTCCTGCAAAACCTATTACTGTATGGGGAGATTGTCACTTATCCCAACACAGACTGTGCAAAGATCAATGTTTACCCTTCTCTGAATCACATATAAAACAAATGATGTGAAGAGAAGATTCACCATCTATTTAAAAACACTGGTTTCTATTTTGGACATAACATGTAAAATTTCTGTTTAGCAATTTCAGTTAATTGTTAGATTAACATTTTTGGGAACAGATTGCAAACTTCAAAATGGAAAAGATCATTTTAGGGAGGGAACCAAGGCAGCTGTCAGTGAGCAAAAATTAACATAAATTTGCATAACAGATGTACAGTAAGGTGTCTATGACAGACAATCGCTGAATATTAATGATACAGACCACGACATCATTTGCGTAAATGCTGTCTGCTGGGTATTGAAGCTGCTGCGCTATTTGCAGAAGACAAAGGAGCGCAGAGCTGAACAGATGCACCAAATACATCGATGCATCTTAATTTATGACATCCTCATGAAAGACCTTGTGGTGCGATTTCAGGTTTTATTACAAATAATTCGGAGATAAAGGAACTAAGTAATTATCTCTTCCACTACAGTCAGTTCTTTCAAAGGGGAGGGAAGCTTGCTTGTGACAACCATTGTGATGATTTTTTTTTTTTTTTATGAAAAGCCTCCTTAAAAAAAATACCCCCATTACAAAGAGTCAAATATTCATCATCATTAAAAGATTAACGCATATTAGCATGCTTCATGGGACTTGCCACCTAACGTACCATCACCACCACAACTGGAGTCCTCGAACACACAATGCATTTCAACGAATCTGCAAGGAGAAAAACTGGAGAAAAAGATAGAGATGATACAGGCTGTTCAAAAAAAAAAAAAAAATTACCGATGTAATGATGTTTTAGATGATTGTTAATTAGACTTCACCCTCAATCTTTCCTGCCCTTAGTCCTTGTTATAAGCTGCAGGTACAACTGGAACCACCCAAAGATTTAGAGGTATCTATAGATATACAGAATATTCTTATTATGTTATTCCTGCAGCTAGAGAAACTGATGGAAGTTGTTTGTTGATAACAGGAAAAAAAAATTTGGGTCCCTGACTATACAGTGTAGTAAAGTTAATGAATGAGAAAGGGATAAATATAAGAAAATAACAACATCAAACTAGACTTGTAAGCCATGTGTATAGAAAATCAGGCAAGGCACGGGATACTTGTCTTCTGTGCTATTAATTTATTTGGGCCTTAATGGATTTCTCTCCAAGCCCATGTTACCATGAGAAAATGAATTGCTGACATGATGAATCTGTAGGTTGCACATACAGAGTTTTATGTGCATAGTGTTCAATTTCATTCTTGTCAGCTAATCAGCAGCAGCCAGACTTTTTATTTCAAGGGATTTCCTTTTCCCATTTGAACAGAGAATATAGCCCAGTAATCACTCTGCAGAGCCACTCAGTGAGCTGTTATTTCCACCTGCTTTTTCCTCAGAATCTCTATCAAAGCCCTAATCCAGTAACCTGATAAAATCCTTTCAAGGTCCTGTAGGGTCCATTGTAAAACTGTTCATCTGAAAGGATTGTGGAATAAGGGGAAAGTTACCATGTCCCCAAAAGAGCCATATGGTAATTATTTTAATGGAAGCTTACTGTATGGCCAGAAGGCAGTTAACTTGTTATTTCACATTTTGTGTGAAAGAATGGAAAAACTGCAGTCTGACACTCTTCTGTCCAATTTTCCTCCCAATTTCTTTTACAGAAATGCAGCTTTATTCTGTGTTTCACTACACTAACAGCAGGTGATAGGCTGATGCCCAGATATACTAGCAATTAATGGTAAAAATGTCCTTCCTTTTAGACTTTGTCTGCATTCACATTCTAACTCCACTAGGGGAAAGAGATGGTGTGCTAAGTGGGGAAGGAGCTTGTCCAAGGTGTACAAAACAGGGATGAACAATGGAACTGGAAACTTACTTTGATGTGATGGAGATCATTGTGCTTTATTGTTTCAATAACAGAAAAGTTCTTGCTGACTACAAGTGGCTCAGCATTTAGGTGAGCCACTTAAGGCTTTATACAACTTAAGGTTTTTTATACACTTTATACACTTAAGGTTTTATACAACTGTAGGTAAGCAAATTGCTCATATTCCCTTTTCGTAATTTCTGAGCTGTGTTGACTGACTGTTGACTGTCTGTGTTCAGTCAACACAGACAGTGGAGATGAGCCTTGAAGACAGCTGAGGCTGTACTGAAGAAGTCTGTCTCCCTGCTATGAGAACTACTTTAGGACTGTTCTTCCTAGTTTGCCTTGTTGGACCACAATTTTCTTTTCATTTTTTGAGTAACCAGCTGGCAGGGTTCCTTGGGCAGCAAAAATGGGAGAAGCTTCTGGCAACTTCTCACAGAAGCCACTCCCATAGGCTCACCCTGCTACCGAAGCAAACCCAATACTATGCAAACCCAGTACTGCTACTACTCTTTCATGGAAGCCTCCAGGCAGCTCTACCAATGTGCTGGCTTCCCACTGTGGCTGGAGGAGCAGGCTGGTTGAAAAATTATCTCCAAAAGGAGATGATTTGTTCTGACTGATTAAAGGAACCATGATCCTGGGTACTCTGGAAGTCTGTGGAGTTTGAGCCCAAGTTTGAAGGAAGGAGGAAGAGCAGGCAACAGTTGTTTGTAGTTTCTGTTTCATGTTCTTCCTTCATATTTGAGGTTTAGTAAAAAAAAAACTTAACTACCACCTCAAGGAAGCATTCAGCATGCACTTTTCCTTACAATTCAGCCAGTATCCATAAACCAGCGAGAGGAACTGCTATGCTTCTGGCTGGGAAGTATGGTTCTGGTAGCACTTGCAAATGGCTGCATTGTCATAGGGTATGATAGGGCTTCTTATGTGCCTGCCAGAGGGATCATGAAACCTGTATATCCTGTCACTGTCCAGTTGCCAGCATAACATGAAAACACTTGGCAAATGAAACATGAAAAGCTTCAGAGCTTGATTTGTTCGCTTTTACACTATTATAAACCCATCGATTTCATTGGATTTACTCTGAATTTATGCTGATATAACTGAGAAGAAAAAAATGGCTCTGTAGAGGTAATATATATTATTTTATTCATTCCATTTTTCTCTAAAACAATTTAAAAGCCTTGGCAAAAGAAGCCCTACGTTGATGCATAATATACCAAACTGAGCAGTAACTAAAATAGATCTTTTTTCCACTGCTGTAATTCTCCTTAGGTCACTTTTTGAAAACTACTACAACTTGTTTTAATAAACAAATACTTTTTGTATTCATTTGGATACAGATTTCACAGTGAGGTCACCTTTGGAGTGGTGTCCTGCAGCTCAGGCACTCTCAGCAAGATGCACCTGAGGAATGGGCTGCAGGATTCCATGGCCTGTTTTGGACAAACAAAGATTGTATTTGTTCTAAATGTCATGTGAATATCTCCTCCCATGTCTGAACAGCTAGAAGATATAGTGTGGTGATATCTTTTCCTTTCTGTTTTTTTAAGTAATACAACAAGTTCCTCTACTTTCAGGTTACCTTGTAAATAAAAAATTATTGTTAGCAATGAATAAATTATACTTAAGCAACTTTATTATTTTGCTGCTTTTGTTGTGAGCTCTCAGGCTACTTCTTGGCTCATTACCAGTATTTAAAATCCTCTGGTCAGAAACTCAGGGATCAGCCTGGCTAAACATGGGGAGTGTGTACTCTGATGGGGCACAGTGATCCGTTTGCTAGGCGTAGTCTCCTTAAAAAAGCAAAGGAGAGCAAGATTTTTGATGAGACACAGGAAGGATGCCTTAAAGCTAAGCTGTAAATATTATCAAAAATGTCTTTTCAGTACTTTGGAGCCCATTGTCCTGATCATATCTACAAACTCAATAAAATAGTTTTGGGAAAGAAAAGACTAAGATGACGAGTATCACACTAGAGTGAGCAAAGGCAGGCAAGGATCTCGTTGCTGTGGTTACTCAAATTGATTATGCAAAGGGTAGTTCTGGGCTTTGGAGGAAGTGAGGATGATGTTAGTAGATATCCATCTGGAGGTATTAGGAGGGAAGCATTATATACAATTTCTACATAAAGGATTTGGAGAAAAAAAATAAGGAGAAAAGATATTGAAGAGTACATCAGCATTAGCATGAGCAGAAAAGTAGAAAAAATAGAGCCAAGAAAACTCTACAGAGGATCCAGAGATAGTGACTGACAGGGAACAAATCACAAATTAGTACAGAATTTCAAACTAGGAAAAGCATTCAGTGAAACAGGAAATGCAAATGGTGTCAGAGAATTATGTCTGGTGGATGAATAAAAAGAAAATGGTGAAATAAAGAGAGAGAAGGTGAGTGAAAGGTGAGAATGACTGGAGTATAAGCTTAGTGTTCAGAGAACTTAAAATGAGAAAGTGCAAAAGAGACAAAGCAATAAATTTCAGATAAGCTGTGAAGGTGTAAAGAGGAAGAACGTTTTGGTTTGAAATTGATTAAATGCTAAAGAAAATGTTTGGTCTCTATTTTTCATTTAAGATTAAACCCTAGTGAAACATGCCAACCCCACAGCCTCAGCAGAAGTAAATTCCAAAACTGGGAAAACTAATTTGAAGTCTCTTACCCCAGAGCACAGTAGCCATCAGTTATGGGTGATGTTTAGAGCAACCCAAA
Organism: Vidua macroura; assembly: GCF_024509145.1. NCBI lineage: Eukaryota > Metazoa > Chordata > Aves > Passeriformes > Viduidae > Vidua > Vidua macroura. The sequence continues at coordinate 59,418,610 of NC_071574.1, forward strand.
AGCTTGATGCGTGCAGTAGATAACCAAAAATAAGAATGTGGAATGCCAGTAAGATAGACTAGGCCACAAAAAAGACTTCTGTGAGAATGTTCTTAAAAATATACAAATAATGAGAATAATAAGGAAGTGAAAAAAAACTTCTAAAGGAGAAAACTAATGCATACATTAGTACCTTTATGATAATGATCCAAATCAAAGAACAGATTGCAGCATAAAATGTTATCCCAGTTCTGAGAAACTGATAAAATAATAAAATGGAATGTATTCAGTCTGAATAAAAGTGGGCAAAAATCCACTAAACACCACCTATCTACCTCAAACCCGAATTGACCCATGTTACTGCTATTAAATCGTGGAATGTTCTCGGGAAGCCCAGCCAGGAATAAGAAATGTAGCCCTGAGATAGGGCATATGTGTCAGGAAAACAGCTGTGTAAATAGTGAATCTTTTGTTTTGCTGGTATTTCTGAAAGTAAAGAAAAAATAATTTTGGATTTAGTGGGCAAAGGAAACATTTTTGAGGTAAATTAAATTTCTTTGGCAGATTACTTGCAAAATGCATTGCTAAAATGTTTGGGGTTTATTTGTTTATCTGGGTTATTTATAGTTTAAAAATCATTTTTTCAAAATTTTCTAAATGACAATTTTGAAAGAAAAAATATAAACACACAATTTTCTTTAAATATTAAAATTATTTGTGGGGTGAAGGAGGGCTGCTTTAAACCTCTTGTGTCTCTAACTATGCAGTAAATTCAGAGTAACTAGTAGTTATATTTTGCTGTTCATTGAATAATTTCTTCCAGAGATACTTTAGCCAAAATCTTTCACAGAAATTTAGTCTAAGTTAAGCCATAAATCTGTTTTTCACAGTAGCAGAAGACATAAATGTTCTCATAGAAGCAGATAGTAAATAAAAAAAGATAAAAAAAACAAAACAAAAACAAAAACAAAACAAAACAAAACAGACAAACAAAAACAGACAAAAAAACCCAACAAAAAGGTCATTTACAGGTATCCAACAAAAGAAAGTCACTGGATCTAGAAAACTGCTGGTGTTTCTTCACTCTCTGGCTTTCATGGGACACTGATGCTGGTTTTTCAACCCCATTTGAAAGGGGCCAAAATACCAGCTGGGAGCCTTGCCATGAGAGACAGGAGGATGGCTGGGTGGAGGTTCCCCAGGTTCCCCCCAGGAAGGGTGAGCCAGGTCCATGTGCTGCAGGAGAAGTCTGGGGGAATGGGTGGGACACACACAGGATTGCTGTCATTTCTAGTGGTGGCAAGGAGAGAAGAAATAGGCTATAGGAGGAAGAATGGGCTATAAAAAGTAAAGTTTATAGCATTTCCCGTGGTCAGAAATTTAGAAAAAGCTCCATGCCTGAAAGCATGAAGATTCAAACAACCCACAGCAATTTTCCAGCTAAAAGCAGTAAATCTCGTTCAAATAGCACCTTCTCAATTTCTTTCTCAAAGCTGTTTTTTTTCAGAAGAATTGTAGGATGTCCTTTTCAAGATATATAAGGTTTATCTGACAACTTTTATGTTTTCTCATCCCCTTTCTCAAAAAACACCCACTCAGGCCAGATTTTTTTGCTCAAAGCACACAAACTCCTCAGCAAGGCCATGCTTTGGTGAGAGCCATTGTCAATACATGCAGGTGCTGGAGCGCAGCAAATGTTTGGAAAACCTGCAATCAGGAGTCCCATAGTTGCTTTCCATCCTGTGCTGCCACTGCCTTCTCCCTCTGCCATGGCTGTCTGAAGTTTGCACTCGTGATCCAGTGCCTGAATTCCAGGTAAACCATAGCTTTGTGAGTTTCGAAACCAAAGGAAAGAGCTGAGAAATGGCAATATGTTCAAAACAATGAAAGTGTTAAACTGAGTTTGAGAATATTTAAACTGTGGTCTTTATCTCTACCCATAAGGAATTTAGGAAACTTGTGAAATACAGCTTTCCAACCAAATTTCAGTCATGCCAGGAATTAAATTGTGCTTCTAATTGAGAATTTGGTTATGTCCTCTCAATGAGAAATTAAAGTGTGTTTTCAGTTTTTGTTTCCACAAATTTTTTTCTTCTTTGCTGCTTCTCTTTTTTTTTTCACAGCTTATTCTGTGAATAGTTGAGTGTTTAACCTTGGTTTTTGTTCTCACTCTACAATACTAGAATATCCCTGTGACACATATTCCTTGAGCTATCCTCTGATATGCAGCTGGTACACATTCAAGGTCATGGTCCTTGTTGAAAGGCAGGAGAAAAGTGAAACACAAAAAATGATCAGAGTAATTTTCTGCTTGTTTTGCTTTTATTGAAACTGAAGCTTATACTGAATAAGGACCTTCTGCTCTTTTCACTATAATATGAACACAGAGTATTTGTTTTGGTATTACCAGGACTAATTTTCAGTTTTTAAAGTACAGCAAAGAGAAATATGGGTGTTGTGAATTACATGGAAGAGGGTACATCACTGGTTGATGTCAGCTGGGGTTAAGCCACAGACATTTTCAAGAAAAAATCATATTTAAATGAGAAAGTGATATCTTTTTGTGTGTTTGTTGTTTGTTTTTGGGGGGTTTTGGGGTTTTTTTTTATAAATATATAAATTAGACAGTGGAAATAAAAAAAATTCAGAAAATTAATCTGTCTTTCATATCTGTTAATTAGCATTTAGCAATAGTTCTTTCATTCTGAGACAGCAATTTTTCACCATAAGCCAATTTTATTGGGAAAAAATACTAGGCTCAAGCCTAGATGTTTCATTAGTTAAAAATCTGGCTGCTGAGTTACTGAATCTGAAACTTCATAAGGAACTACTAGAAGAGGATGTGAAATATCCAGGACATTCATGTTATAAATTTGTAAACTATAGAGATGTACAGAGATTAGATTTCTGTTTATATGCATTTGTATATACAAGTATTTTATGTAGCTTTTCCAGGACCAAATTAATCTTGGTACCCAAACCCAAGAATTACTCCCAAGTCATGCTTGCAGCACATGTGATGGAGTTTAAACATAGCCCACTCCCACCTCAGGTCTGATCTTCTCCTTTGTGTTTCACAGCCCAGTAAGAAAGAACAAGTTTAAACACCTATTTCTGCCAGAAATGAACCTCTGGTCCCCAGACAGGTCTTCTGGAAAACCTGTAGCTTCAAGGAGCCTAGTGTTTCTCATCAGTCATCCAGTGTCATGTAGATGACCTGAGGCTCAATATTGGAGATGCATTATTTAATTTTAAATCAGAGGTTTTTTCCTTGTTTATTTCTTTGTCACCAGAGGAAAGGTTCTTTGGTATTTATATGTTAAAGATCCCATATTCTAACCTATCTGATCTCAGGAGATGGTTGGCGGCTTTTTTTTTCAGTTGTGCTGAAAAATTATTTCCTCCAGAACAATTGCCCTGTCAGCAGTGTAGTCAGCAATATTACACATACATTTCATTTTTCCTTCACTCTCAATGTTATATTGCATTACATTTTTGGAGCAATCTCCTCCATAAATCTGCTCTCTTCAGTTCTAGAAAAGCAATTTGCAATGTTGTGCTCTCTTCCCAAACTTCACCAGGTACTGTTGCTTTCTTGGTGCAAAATAAATAACAGTGTGTGATAAAGACATCTATTTTGACAGTACTGATTAACTAGCACAGCCGTGTCCCTTCCAAAAAGCAGCTCCTTTTGAGTGAGCAATCCATTTCAAATGGTCTTTGGTCTTGTTGCTCTGCTGTGTAATCCGTTTTTTGTTTGTGTGTGTGTGTATGGGCTCTTGAATCATAGCCAGCTCCATTGGTTCCAAGTGATCCTTGGAAGTATGCCAGTGTAGAAGTAGAGAGAGGACAGGAAAATGAGACATTCTTCTTTTTTCTTCCCCAAGAAGTTTTTGTAAAAATCAGACCCTTCTGATTTTTGACCCCTGTGGTGCAGGCCCATCACCACAGCCATTAGGGGTCAGTTCAAAAGAATCTAAAGCCTGCAACCAAATCTATTAGATGTATCTAATTTTATAGAGCAAGAATTAGTAGTTATCTGTCATTTTAAGGAAAGCCACATGAAACAATTGTTTCTATCTGCACCAACCTTTTGAGTTCTCTTATCCCATTCCCAGGAACTACCTGAGCTGGCTCTTCCCGCACTGGCAGGTGCCTTCTGCCACCATGCTCCTTGTACTTTGTTGAAAACAGGGCCAGAATTGGTTTACAAATTTCCTTCCTATAAAAATACTTTCAAAGCATTTGTTTTGAACTGTGGATCCATCTACAAAGAAGATCTTAGAGTTGTTTAATTACCTGCAGAAAGATCTGCTTGGCCATCGCATGATTCCTGCTGTCTTTTGACCATGAGTACTTCAGGAAGTCTGCAGAGCTGATACTACCAGAGCTATTTCAGGCTTCAGAGATGTGTTTATGAGATGGTGAGGGGGGCTGATAACAGGTGTCTGGGCAAAACCAAAATCTCCTGTGTAGAGCACTTATGATAAAATCAAGGCAGAGGATGTTAGTGCCAAACAGTGGATGAGTGTTTCTGGAAGACAGAGAAATATTTTCTTCACAGCATTCTGGCATAAAGCACAGCAGGGCACACAATGTGCTAAACAATGGCAGGACTGTGTGCACTCTGGCATCTACTGCAGAAACAGTCACTCCTTTACTGAGGAGTTTCTCTCTCTCTGCTTTGGGGAGTTTCTCTAATTATTTGGATAAAAATTCTGGGAAAGCTCTTGTGTTCAGGCATGTGACCTCCTCTCATGGATTTACTTGTCATTTTTCCCTTAGTCTCCAGTCATGTTATTCTTTTTCCTTTTAACATCCCACTGTAGCCTATTCTCACCATCATCCCATTGTGGAGCACATTCTTAATTTATTTTCTATTCTGCAATTGATGTGCTGCATACAAAAAGAGTGATACAAAAATTCTGAGGTCTAATGGGCAAATTCTGCATCAGCCACTATCTTTTCTAGGGCCTCCTGTATCATAGATCCTTGCAAAATCTGAAGGACTAGATATGAGAATGAAGATACATGACTGAAGTGATACTGAAGTCAAAACTCACATTCTTTTGCCAGGTACAGTAACTACTGCTGCCTTGCCCAGAAAATGGGAACAGCACAGCTCCATCATCACTCTTGCAGACTTGGAAATGGGAGGCTTATTAAACTGGAGTAGGAAAGTCTCCATGACCCATCTAGAATAACCACTTTCCACCCTTGAATGATTTTTATCAGTCTTGTTTGATACTATTTGAATTGATTACTGTGGTCTTGTGTGTCTGTCAGTAGTCTTGAAATCAGTTTTCTGTGAGTGCTGGTTCCTGCTGGAACTTCCAAGTTCATGGCTAGCTATGCTGAGGATGTGCTCAGAAGAGAGCTCTGGTTAGACTTAACTAAGCTTCCTTAACAACCACAAATAATTTCCCCACTGCTTCTCTGTGTTAAAGAAGGAAACTTGGTTTGAAGATTAATTTCAGCTTCTCCTTTTCCCAGAGTGTTAAAGGTCAGTACCCTGCTGATTCTGGTTTGATTGAGCCTTCAGGTCATTCCTGAATAGTCTGAGAACTACAAAGCATAGTTTGAGTCATTGGGAGCAAAGAAAAGTGCTGCAATGCAGATCAGCAACATAAGAATATCAGGATGAAAAATGACAGCCCCTGAATAATTTCATTAGTGTTGTTAATACTTGAGAGGGCTGAGGGCAGAATTTGTACTAACTTCATGCATCAGAGTAAGATTAAAACTGAATTTCTCAAGCCACATCCTGTGGTGATAGAGAGGAAGGAGCAGTTCTCCATTATATGTGTACTTGGTAGGGAAGCCAACAGGGCTGCTGTCTCTTGCTAGTTCTAATGGGTAATTCTAGCCCCATGGTGTGACAATTATTTCCTCTGACCAAAGAAAATATCCAGCCTGGATCCAGCTATGTTCCTATATTTTCCTGGATCCCAGGAGAGCATTTAGTTTCTGTGACTCTGTAAGCCCTTATCCTCACATCTGCAAACAGTTGAGAGAATAACTTTGGATGTGTGTGAACTTTTAGCTTAGTTCTTGCCCTGTGTGCAAAGAAGGGGAGAAAGAAGGGAGGAAGGAAGCTCTAGAGAGTGAAGAAAAGGTCAGCATAAATAAAAAGCAGTGTAGAACTGTGGGTGGGGCAGCGGATGGAAATTAGTCATTTTGTTTCTCTCAGAGGCTGTCCCAGCCCCACTATATGACAGCAAACAGATTGCCTCACCTCTACAACTTGCATCAGTTTAGACGTGGAGTTTCTTGGTTCAGACAATGAGTTTCTTTCTGCAGGCTCCCAGTTTTAGCTGGAATACCTAGATGTCATTGTACCACAAAGAAATGAATAAATAAATCTTACCAGGGCCAACACTTAGATAATGGTGTGCATGGCCTCTAATCTGAGAAGATAGTTTTGCCTATGATGATTTCTCTAACCAATACAAATGTCCCTTCTCCTAGTTTATTCCAAATAGCTTCCATGAACTGCTGGCACTTGAGCTATCCATGAAGGGCCTGTTTGTCATGTAGGTGGTACCATGGGGAATGAAATCCGTGCATTAGAATGCAAAGGGGTTAAGCAGGGGAGTCTGCAAAATGCAGCAACTACTCTTGGGCTGGAGCTTTTCCAAGCCTCTCAGTTTTCAGAAGAAAATTAAGTTCTCCATTGGGAGCAGGCAGAAAAGCAAGTGTGTTACTACACCAAGCATGAGCTTCTAAAAGAATCATAGAAGCTTTTTTTTTTTTTTTTGAAAGGAGCTTTAAGATTGGGAAATCCAACTGTTAATCCACCACTGCTATGTCCACCACTAAACCTTGTCCCTGTGTGCCACATCTTTGCATCATTTAAATACCTCCAGCAGTGGTGAATCCACCACTTGCCTGGGCAGCCTGTTCCAGTGCTTGACCACCCTTTCAGTGAAGACATTTTTCCTAACATCCAATTGAATCTTTCTCTTGCACAACCTGAGGCCCTTTCCTCTTGTCCTGTATTTTGTTCCTTGGGAGAAGAGACCAGCACCCCCACCTTCCTACAGCCTTCCTGGGATTTATGGGGAGTGTAAAGGTCCCTCATGAGCCTCCTTTTCTCCAGACTAAATGCCCCCAGCTCCCTCAGGTGCTCCCCATAAGCCTTGTGCACCAGACCCTTCTGCAGCTCTGTTGCCCTTCTCTGGATATGCTCCAGCACCTCAATGTCTTTCTTGTCATGAGGGGCCCAGAACTGAACACAGGATTTGGGGTGTGGCCTCACCAGTGCCAAGTACAGGCGGACAATCACTGCCCTGGTCCTGCCAGCACACGATGCTTGTACAGGCCAGGTGCCTTTGGCCTTTTTGGCCACCTGGGCACAGCTGGCTCGTGTTCAGTCACTGTCCCCAGCACCCCCAGGTCCTTTTCCAGTGGGCAGCTTTCCAGCCACTGTGCCCACAGCCTGTAGAACAGCTCTGTAGAACCTTCATGCTCTCTGGTAGATCAACCCTCCTGCCCTACTTGGTGTTATCTGAAAAAATTGTTGAGGGTGCAATCAAACTTTTCCTCTGGATATATTGCTTCTTACACCTCATTTCCTTTTTAAGCTTCACACACAAAAAGAAAGGCAAAGACTAACAATACAAGACTTCACTATGGAAGCTTCCTTAACTTTCTTGAAATTGAAGCAGAGAGGTTCCTAAAAAACCATTTCCCTAAATTCCCAACTTGAGTGAATTTAAAGGTTGATCCAAAGTGCAGGGAAGTCAATAGAAAACTGTCCATTGACTTAAAAAGACATTGAATTAGGCCCAAGATGATTAAAACATTTTGGCTTATCCTTGAAGATTAATTAATGAGAGCAAAGTTCAGTCAAAGTTAAGTGTTTTTCAAAGACTCCCCCCAAAGTTTTCTATTTCAATAAAACAATAAAATGGTATCCCCCTACCTCAGAACAGTTGCTCTCTGAAACAAGGCCAAGCCATTTCATTAACTTTGGATCATCAAGTCTAAAACAACAATATTTTTGTGTGTGTTAGAGTGTATACGCAGCCTTGTGAAATAAGCCTTTTTCTTTGGGGCAACTTCTGACAATTAGGAAACAATTAGATGTCAAGCTAATTAAAGCAGCTTTTTCTTATATATATAAAATAAACCTTATGCTCCAAAGTGGTTCCAGTGTATTCAAAGCTCTGAAATTGGGTCTGAAAGAAAGGACTCACATCTGCCTCTCAAGGTCTACTCTCCCTATAAACTCATGAATAATCATTGTCACCAGCTTATCACTGTCAGATTAGGGGCTTAGTATTACATTTTATTTAAACCTGATCCAGATGGCTGCCAAGAGATTTTCAGGCAAATGAACTGTGAGGCAGACTATCATCAAGGAGCATTTTACTGTTTGTGCATACAAGTGTGTTCTAGGTCTCCAAAGTAACTTACAAAGCTGACAAATTATTTTTATTTTAGTTTTTTTACTTTGGAACCTGTGAACTTAATCTTCATCTGCAGCTCCTCAATATAATTTTTCTGGCACAGGAATATAGTTAATGACCTATCCTTCATCAGATATTTCATTTTCTTGAATTTACCAAGTCATTCAACTAACAAGCTAAAGAATAGAAGCAGAAGCCATGAAGTTATGTGTGGCTTTCTAGACATGCAGAGACTTTGCAAAATTTGACATTCAAAAACACTGCCTCAGCATACCTGGAAAAAACATCTGCTTTTTTCTTCTTGTAGTTTTTCTGTTTCCCATTACTCAATGGATATGCTTACCTCTAATATGTCTGCAGTAAAAGAATTTCCCATCATAAGAATATGGAGAGATTTCTTTGGTAGTGACTGATACAAAAGTGAATTTGTATCAAAAGTGAAATTGTCCTCTTTGATAGAGGACAGGAGAGCTGAATACACAGCAGCCATTCCAATAGGAAATATATTGGAATGTATCCAAATCAGGTCTCCCTTGACTTCTGAATGTTAGACTGTATTTAACTTCTTTTTAAACAATGCCTGTGCGAATGTATATGATATGTAAATGTATAAAATAATTTCATGGTTCACTTTAATTTATGCAGTAATTTAATATACATTTATCCCATGTTTCAAGTTTATGTTTTATTTCAATATTAAGTCATATCCCCAGTTCCAAGTCCACCTCAGGAAATGTTTTGGCTGCAAAGAAATATTTGATCCAGTACTCCTTTTTCTTAATTAAATAATTTCATTTTGGAAAAAAAAATCCCTTGAGAAAAAAATTTGCGTGTTTCTACGTTATTTTTTTTAATTTTGTTTTTAAAAAGTTACATTTATTAATTTTTGTTGTATGTTTAGATTAATTTTTATCTCAAAAGTCTCTATTTAATTGCACTGGAAGTAAGTGACATCTTAATTCAGAAAAGAAGACTTTTCTATCAATGCTAGCTAATTAATGTAAAAATTTTCCAGAAGAAAATATTTCAGCTCTTACATTTTCTTATTCCACATCAATAATAATACTAGTCAATTTTGAGATTGCTATGCTAAGAAATAATGTAAAAAGATGCTTCTCTGTAAAAAAAAAAATCTTAGAAAAATAAATGAAAATTCTGCAATGAAACTGTTACTAAATTTTTTTTCCCACAGTTCCTAACATAAGGAACGTTGAAGATACTGATTTTCATGTTTCATTTGAGGTGGAATAAGTTTCCCATTAAAGCTTCTGTGCTTGATATTTTACTGTGGTAAAGGCTACCACAAATCCCTCGTGATTTCTGTGACCTTCAGACTTGAAATTATCTTGTACTTAGCGTATTCTTTTCTCTCAAAAAATAGGTTCAAATTTTTAAATGATGGAGGGGATATAGACACATTAACATTAATGGTGACTATGTACCTCAGCCCCCTAGACAGTTTTGAGAATCTCAGCTGATGTCAGATTTGTTATTTTATGATGAACTTCTGTAGTAGCATTGCATTTGTACAGATAATGAAGTCATTATCTGATCATCATTGTTCCATGTTTCACACTCTGCTTGAACTCATGTGCTAATGATTTTCCACATGATAAGTGCATTTCTTAGATCATATATCAAATATATCATATAAGGTCTGTGATACATTCTGATGACTACAGGAATCCCAGGACAGTGTGATTATAAAATCCTTGGTGGCACCCAGCCTCAAATCATAATTTCAGCTCATGATATCAAACAGTGAGGCACACTCTGTGGGAGTGGAAGATAGCACTTCCTAGAGTATGAAAACAAAATGGGAAACAAAATGAAAAGACCCTGGAAGAGTGGCACAGCAAATGCCCACTCTCTGACCCAACAGTCCTACTGCAGTGTTTGGCAATGCACTCCACCCCATTCATCAACTCAGGAAGATCTGAGGGTGATAGAGGGACTACAGAGTTACTACAGAGGGACTACAGAGTAACTACTCTGACCAAACAGTGACACTTGGTTCCCTGTATGAAATCAAAAGTTGAAAGGACTGCAACAAGTGTAAGTAGTGGCCTTAGACAGTAAGGTTTTACTTGGGCAAGAGGAGAATGTCAAGAGTCTGATTTCAAGGAGACATACCCAGCAACTTCTAAAAATCAAGCACCTTTTCCAGCCCTTAAAGTGACTCACCTTCCCATGAGAGAAGGTTGCAGAGATGGGGAACTTGTCCATTTTTCTTCCTATAGTGTAAACTAGAGATCAACTTGTATTTTTCCATGTTCAAGCACCAATAAAAGGGGGACCATAGGATTGTTTTTGCAACCCTGGTCATATCTCAAAACCAAGATTAAGAGTCACAGTATTGTCTTTAGAGTGGAGAATATGCTGCCTTCAAAAACTGACTTTACAGTACATTCTTCTTTACTTCCCATTTCTCTGTCACATGCTATGTTGTGTTGTGTTTTTTCCTATTATCAATAAAAGGACAGAATAGATAAGTTATCAAAGAGTATAACATAAATTAAACTGGATTTTCACTAGTTTGTGGCTTTCTAACAATGGTTTTGGCTTGTGTCACTTAATATTGTCTATTATTGATCTCACTGTGGAAAAAATGTCATTTGTGGTGTTATTACAAAAAGTACAGAGTCAATTTGAAGTGAAAGGAAAGCATGGCAATTGTGGAAACAGTGATAGAAAAAAACTCTGCCATGAGTAAAGTTAGCCACTCCCCTCCATTTAAACTGCAAATAGTACAATTATGTCTGTTCCTCATCAATTAAGGCATAGAACCTCTCTACTGTCACTGCCTTTCATCTAGTTCATCAAGATCTCCCTGCCTCTGAGATCTTGAATGACTCTGTTCTTGTGTTCATTCTCAGCCTTGTGCCCCTCGTAGTCATGTTGTTCCACCAACAAGAACATCCTAAATTTCTCCTTCTCCTCATCCTTCTGCCTTCTTTTTGAGCTCTAAAGAATAATTTTCATTTCTGCTCTTTTAGCTTCAATCTTGTCAAACAAGATTTTTTTTTTTGCTGTCAGAATATGAGTTTAATAAATTAAAAATAATATCTTGCCATCTCTGTGAGTATCACTGCACCCATATGAGCCCATAATCTTACCAGGGTAAGTTTTATGGGAGACAAATTTTAGTGCAACGGTGGATGCTTGGCAAGTAATTATAAACTATGGTGTTAAACCCATTTTCAAAGATGGTTCTTGGTTTCCAAAAGCGGTAGAATACTTGCAAGGTAGGATATAGCTTCTGACATCATTGCTCATTTCTTTATATAAGAGATTTAAATGACACTTTCTGCTGGGCTGCACAGGCTTGACATTTCCCTTCATTTGATTCAAGGTAGGATGCTCAGTCATTCACTGTTGGGGTGATCTATGAAACTTGTTTCTTTTACAAGTCTATCTGGATATGCACTGTGTCGGGAGGGGCAGATTTTCTTTCCACTCTGGGTTGCAAAGACAGAGCATCAACAGCCTCAGAGCTCTGAAGTACTCTTCAGTCAGAAGTATCTGCAGCTTTCATGCCTAGCACCTCTCAGGACTTGAAATGTTCTCCTTGAATGTCAGGGAGAAATGCTGTGCTAGCAATATGTGCTCCAGCACCAGTATTTGAAGGTGATATCTTTCTTTTCATCGCCTCAGCTTTTCATGCCTCCATTCATACTCTCATTTATGCAATGGGGAATCCCTGCTAAGCACACTTAGTGAAATCCCAGGCAGTATGTTTTCCTTGTGATTACTTTGAATATCAAACAGCTGTCTCAATGGTATGTTGGTGTTAGCAAAAGTAATATCTGACATTTATGCAGCAACCTGCAACCTTAAATATTTTCTTAGAATTATATAACAGGGAACAACAGGCTTTGCTTACAAACTCAAACTATGAAACAAAACCCTGCTACACTAAGACAGACACCCAGTAGAGTGGTACTCACCTTGTCTCCACTCTTTAGTTTGGACACAATTCCTGGTAGGAGTTCACCACCTTTTCTATAAGAATCAATGGCCACTTGTTCTCTCATTCCTCTGTTTAGTGTACAAAATGGGGAAATCCCAAATGGCTTTTTTGACAAAATATTCTTGGTTTTCTTATGAAGAAAGTTTGCTCTGGAAGAAAATGCCCTATGGGATTCCTAAGCAAAAGCATATTGATACAGCCTCTGTCCAAATAAGTATTTGAATTTCCGGCTGCCAAGTATTAAAACTGTATCCCACGGCTACATCTTTTTCCTAGGCATCAGCTGTTGGCCCCTGCTGAAGGGGAAAACAGGGATAAATATTTCATTTGATCCAGTAGAACAGTTCTTCTCTGGAGTTAGCATTGATCCATTTTACCCCATTTAAATGTATTCCCCCCCAAAATTGCAGATGTCTGTTTATAGTAGTGGAGTTATAAAATCAGAAACAGGTAACAGATTGCTCATCTGACTGTGTGAAAGCTGTGATATGTTACAGCTATCTAACTAGTCTTTTTCTCCTCTGAATTTTCTCAGGAAATGTTTGCTTGGTCCAGCCAATGAGTGGTATGTTATCTATAGAAATTTGAGTGGAATTCAGCTCAACTCACATTAATTATTTAAGGTTAGGCATCCAGTCTCAAGTCCTCATTTAGACCCTCTTTGTGGTCAGGAAGGATAGACACTCTCCTCCTCTCTAAGGGATACTATCCATCTTCTCCACTGACTCATTAAGGAGTCCAGAGTGTAACTCAGGCTAGATGAGTTATTTCTGATGAGCTAATAATAGGTTACATTATTTCCTCCACTTTCTTTTCCCTACAAAAACACACATGAGAAAGAAGGGAGGGAGGGTATGCTAGCCTGGACCTTCATTTTGCTCAGTAGATAGAGATATCTGTCAAGCCTCAGCATTTCATCTTTTCCACCAGGATCATCATCCCAGTCAGGAAATGTGACAGTTACTTATTGTTTTGCCCAGTTCAGTTTGTACTGCTTGTCTGTGTCCAGCCAGTGATGGCTGTAGTTTTCATCCTGCAGGACAGCCAGGAGTGCAGGTTCTGATTCCCAGATAGTGCACTGTTTGGTGTGCTGATGCACAGGGAGAAACAGCAGCTCCTCAGGTGCTCTCTCTCTCTTTATTCCCAAACATGAGGCAGCCAACAAGGGGCGAAGGACCTGTCAGTTGAAACAGATGAATTAAATTTGTAACAAAAGAATGTCTTCAGGCAGCTGTTTAGACATATCACTAAGAATCCACAGATTCACTTTACCCTCTGCTGCAAACAGCAGAGGAAATTAGGCAGCTGTATCCTCATTGGTGAGTTTATTACCTAACGCCTGGAAAGTGAATATCAAAGATGCTGGTGTTGCCAAGCAACCGCATGAGGATGACAGCGGTCAGAGCACACACAAGGACTCTGTTAGAGCACTGCACAGCAAAGGTCAGCTCCATTCACCATTATGTGCCGTGGCATGTGATTAACAGGGTGCCTGGTTCTGTCCTGGGGATGCACATAGCTACTTTCTGGTCATGATATGTCTCTGACAGCCAGTGAAGGTAAACTGGATAAAATGGAGTAGCAATCCTCTGACCAGCACAATGAACATAAAAAAGAACTCTCCTTGCAGTCAAACATGGTCTGACCTTCAAAGTGTCCTAAATGCAGGACTGAGCTCAGAGGTTCTGCAAGTGCTAGTGGACAAATGAGGAGATTTAGCATGCCTAGGGCAAATCATTGTCTTTGAGTGTGGCTAGCAGGAGATGCCGTATGTCTGTACATGTACCTCCCTTATTCTCTAGAACTGGGTGTTTGCCAGGAGGTAAATGGTTAATTGGGAATGGCTCCTGATCCATGAATAGCTCTTAGTCTAATGAATCGTGGCTGGCCCTGGACAGGTGCACAGCCAGGGCTGTTCTGTTGTTACACGTGGCTGCTCTCCAGAGCCCAGGAATGCTCCCTGACACTAATTTGTTAACACAGGAGCAGCTCATGATACTGCTCCCTCTATATTTCTCATCCAGTTTTTCGTTTGAAGACTAGTGGAGCCCCAAGTCCTCTTGTCTCCTTCCCAGGTGGCTGTTAGATCCTAACAGTTTCCCCCTTGGCTGAGCAGTGCCATGATCTTTGGGGCCATTTTGCTTAATACCTTGGCAAACACAGCAAGAGTGTCCTACCCCTTCAGAGACCCTGCAAGAGTCCTCATGCACCCCTTTGCTAGACAGGAGGCTCTTGCACTCTCCATGTTTTCTCTGACAATAATGAATCACATGACCCAGGGGAAGTTATTTAATATCCCATCCCAAATGGTTGTCTCATCTGCATGCTTGAAGTATTCATTATTTAGCAGATAGTGCTGCTATTTAATCTTTGTATTATAGTAGCATCTGGAGGTCTCAGCTGAGAGGCAGCATACAAATACAATGTGAAAGACAATTTCTTTTCAGAAACTTAACATTGTAAGCAGAAAAGCAGCATTGCAGAGTGATTTGTTCAAAATCCCACAGGGGAGTAATAACAAAGCAATATCTCCCATCTATTTTTTGACTGCTAAAATAACCCTGTTGGTGGAACCTTTACGTATATAAATAATAGGATATACAAAGAATAGTGTTTAGTTTATGAAAGAATACTTATGATAACCCAGAGAAGAAGGCTTAGAGAAAAGTTGTCCAAATGATATATAAGTAAAAACAGCACTTAAAGCAGATACATCAATGAGACTTCAATGAATATCCTCTAAATATGTTCTTCTAAGACTACTTCATTAAAATCTAATTTGAGATGAAACCAATAAAGTAGGGTTTGTTGGTTATTCTCTACTTATGAACAAAGTAAAACTTTTTTCACTGAGAATTGAAGATACCATGAAACCAAAAAGTTTTATAAATTCATGTGTGTTTTGCCAAAAGGCATATGCCAGAAAATGCATTAGAAAACAATCAACATACTTGACCAGGTCAATTTGTAGATTAGACTTCTCAATTTTCCTTTCAAAACTGTTATTTAGCATTTCTATAAACTTAAAATGGTTTCAATTTTTTCCCTTAAGTTAACTGAAATGTAAAATTAAAAAATATTTACTTTTTTTTTTTTCTGAATTTTTGTTTTCCTGCAAATAATTTGTTGCTGACTCTAATTGTACTGCATTTTGACCTCCTTGTACTTTATAGGATATTATTTGTGGAATTACTCCCTACATTTTGAAGCAGACTGTCTGTGTCTCGCACTCAATGAATACTTATGGTTGTCTGCGTACTTTACTGTCTTGACTCATAAAGATATCTCTCATAAGGAGAGAATATAAGCATGTATATCAAGTAAGGTGCATGTTTTGAATAGCTTTCCTGAACTGATTTGAGTCCAAGCAACATATTGTCTTTTTGCATTATATTTTGTATCTCTGATTAAATTCTAATTCACATAGTCACAGAAAATTGCTTTCCTCCCCTCTTGTTTTCTCTGTATTGTGGCTCATCCCTTGTTCTCACAACTGTGGCATATTCCACATGAAAGCCTAGTGTTTTATAGGATCCAAAAGAGAATGCTGAGGTTGCCTTGAGCCATCTGAGGTCAAAATGGAAACTTTACATAATCAGGGATATTTGGATCTCTGATGCTTGGATAGCACTGAAGGTGCTCTTTGACTGATGAAGCTACTCTGTAAGGTAGCAATGAATCTATTAATAAAATTACAAAATGTATCATGGGAGCAAACTCTTTTAGTCCTCTGAATAACAAGTCCTTCGAAGTTTATAACCTGGCAGCAACTCATCTGGCATGTAGGTAGCATCTTTGGCAGGAGCCTGGATATGTCCATTAGAGATAAAGAAACCTCTACCAATGTCACTCTGTTGGCATGGAATGGGATGATCATAAAAATTTTCAACTTTTCTGAATCTTAGACATGGTTTTCTTTATTGATTTATTAATTTTTCTTTGTTCAGAATACATCAAAGTCTACTGATTGCATATGGAAATAAACAGCATTTACAATCAGACAGAAGTCCAAGACCCACTCAGTTCCAGCAAACACATATTTAACTTCAGGTGGTTAAGTCGCCTTTCAGAGAACTACTCAGACTTAGAGAAAACATTTATTTGGGCAAATGTTTGGAAAAGGAGCAAAGGAATGAATTGCATAAGTAGCAATTTACTGAAAGCTGCCTAGAATGCTACCAGCAAAAGCAACAGGCACCAGTTTTGCCTTGCATATCCTGTTAAAGTGCTGTCCTTGCATCCAGTTTTCTCTCCTGACTAATGGGTTTTAATCTGGATACATGACATCCTACATTAAAAAAAACACGGAGGAAAAGAGAGAAAAGGATTAATCCTCAGACATCTTTTACAGAGATCCTCAGTGCAAGAAAATAGCCAGGGACTCTCAGCATGAAGTCATAATTTGATGAAACTGCATCCACGCCGTTCAGGATTGTCTGTCTTCACTGCAGTGTTCTGTAGCAGTCAATGACAATGAGCACATGGGACCACTTCTAAAAATTTCCTTGAACTGTGACACAATTTTCTCACTTGCTCTTTAATTTAGATTTGTAAGTCAAGGTCCCTGTGTGCATTCACAGCCAGGGAATGAGCACCAGAGAATGAAACAGGGCACAGAGACAGTGGCTTCAGAAGTCTCCCAGGCTCCTGTCTGGGCTCCCACCAGCAGCAGTTGTTTTGCTGAGATTCTCATCATGCAATACTGAATGAAGACATTTCCATCAGTGAATAAAACAGACCCATGTCGAGACCTCTTGGCTTCAAGTGACGGCAAAGCAACAGCAGAACAGAGCCTTTCCACTTCCAGTGCCTGAACTCTTTGATCACCTTTCTTCACTCCTCCACTTAGTCCATTCAAGAGTTTGGGAAATATTATTTCATAGCATAGCTGTTCTTTCTTGTTTTATTTCTGTAAATTTATCCAGTAAGGCTGGGTTAAAAAAAAAAAAAAAAAAAAAAAAAAAAAAGCTGTGAACCTGTATTATTTAATACCATAAAGTGTTTTCAGATACAGCTTATATCACTGGCCTTGGACATATCAGGAAATTATAAAAATATGTCCACTCCATCATTTAACTTGTATTAGGGACTTTCAGAGAGACTAAAAATTAGCCATCAAAACTGTTTTCAGGAAGGTTATTTCCATATTTTTATGTATTTGTGGAGTAAAGGATCTCAGAAAGTCATAAATCTCCTCTTCTGAATACTTGCACTTCAAACATCACAGAATCACAAAATTGTTTGTGTTGAAAAGGACCATAAACATCATCTAATTCCAAACCCTGAATATGGTCTAGAGTTCTTGGGAAATCATACATATTTCTGCAATTTCATTATCTGTGAAAATTCTCTTTTGCCAAGAGCTCCTATGATGGAACAGTTTTTTGAAAAAGAAATCATGAGACGTCATAGGGGAAGATGGCACTTAGTGATAAAATGTGATTTGAAGTCATAAAATTGACTTCATTCAAGTATTGTGAAGAAAATGACATTATTTTCTTCTGAAGATGTTTGAGTTATCTGAGAACATACTTGGGAGTTTTGGGTAATTTCTGAGAGGGCATGTGAATATTTGCTAATCAAGGCATTTAATTTTTGAACTGGAAAAAAATAATGATGGTGGATTCACATAGTTTACTTCTGTATTAAAAATGGAAAGATGATCAAATCATCAAGCTCCTGCTGACACAGTTGAACCAATGTTAACACATCTGGGAATTTTTTCCTGAAATTCCCTCTTGTGAAAAGGCTGCAGACATGCTAACACTAATATCTCAGAATTTAACACTCTCAGGCTTTTGGGAAATGCAATTTAAACATAAAATTAGATCTGTATGGTGGTTCAAAACTTAGATATGCATGTTTTAGTCTAAACTAATATCAAATTTAAAACCGTTTTAGATCAGGTAAATATAAATATAATGAGTAAAAATGCATTGTATTATGGGCAAGATAACTTCAAAACCCACACAAATGAAAAAAAGGAAATGTGTATTA